>NC_091825.1:64253928-64593214 GCF_038994185.2 Dermacentor albipictus | reverse complement strand
ACACGAATCACAGGGAAGCAAGTGCCACGGTACCAGAATAATGAAGCTGAGAACCAAATTGGTGTATTAGGACCAACGAAAGGCATTCACTTACGCCGTTCGATTGCATGACTCCGTCCATTTTAGCGATAGCAGCACTGTTGAGGCTCAGGTCCTCAGTAAGCGTGGTCTCGACTGCTACGCCCTCCGGTTTCTACAGAAAATAGAGCAGCAACATAAAATCAGACACAAACATCACCAGCATGATCGGTACTTGCATGATCGGCACGTGCCTCGGAGGGGGACAGGTGCGTGGCGGCCTGAAAATGGTTCCTAGCGCACTATGTTTTTCTGCCGACATGACATAAAACACTATGCTGCAAAATTCTAAATGCCACAGCTCTTACTGCGTATTCTTATGCGCGAATACCTTATGTTTACCCTTCAACGCACTGATTTAATTCAGAGCATGCATATGTGAATGGAATAAAGGAATGTGCCAGCTTCAAATGGTATTGAATGAGAGACCGAGATACAGGACATGGACTAACGCGCACCTTAATTTTATTAAGGACGTCTTATCTACATATATACAACATAGGCGCGCGAGCAGAACGCATTTCACATAAAAGCTACAATCGCATCATTTCTCAGTTGTAACAGCTTTTCTAAAGACATTTTCTTTGAGGTGAAGCAAGACGGAAGCACCCTATCTTTACCTAGTGCTTTTTCTGTGCCGCGTAAACTAGCTAGGTTGCGCCCACATATTACTGCGCCACGAAAGAAATTCACTTCTGTTAAGGGCTAAGCCAGGCCGTGCATCGTGTGCGCTGTTGACATTGGGCATAAAATTCCGCTCGCATGAGGAAACGTCTGGTTCGGGCAGACAGGTCGCTATATATCAGCCATCTTGCACGGGAACATTAGCGATCTGTTAGGAATAGTGCTTTATTGCATTTACGAGCGCCCTGTCGGTCCTCTTCCTGTGAGCTATTACTATCAAGCTATCGAATTCTGGGCCAGAGCAGGAACATGCTTTCAAGAGAGATAATGGAGGCATGCCATATTAGAAAGAACGAGAAGACCTGTATAAGTAACACTTGTGCTTTGCTGCACGGAAAAGATGTTTATTTGGATAGGAATTACATGGACGCTCCAAGCGCATTTGTGTGGTCGCCGTGCTGTTGCGTATAAAGTCCAAGGGCGATAACACTGTTGGCGTGCGTCGTAAGCTGTATGTGCGAGTGAAAGCACGCAAGGTGTTAAGAACGGCCAGCTGCAGTGCAAGTTTTGCCGGCCAGTGGCGTCAGTGGCCGCAACTTTCCTCTAGCCACGGCGTGGCTAAGTCGACTTTGTGTCGGGAACAATACGCGCGTTCTACGAAATTCGTGTGATGTCGGTTTTGGACCACGAAAATGCGTGTGTGTGTGCGTTTGTGTGTGTGTAAGCCGTCCCGCAGAGAGACGGCGTGGTTACAATGACTGGACGAACGTTTCCATCCCCTTAGAATGAAGGGGGGACCGAGTGGTTATAAGCCGCTGTTGTGCGGATGCTCGGTACACACTTTCTTAAGCACTTGTGTTAGACTGAGACACTCTCTCAAGCAGTCGTGTTAGACTGACGTACTTTCTCTCGAAGTCATTCTATACTGATGAACTGCATGTAATTACTGTAAATAAACCTATATTCCTCGTTCTCGATGAGAAGCAGTCCTTCCCTTCATCAACGTCTCCAGCGTGGATAAGTTGGACCAGGCCCCGTACACTCTCAAGTTCAACTAATGGCCACAGAGGGCGAAAAAATCGACCGCGCGCCGCTGCTAACAAAGCCGACCTAGTAGCATCACCTCGGGATTCGTTCGTTAGTTCCAACATTTCCCGGTAGAGGCGTCGTAATAAGCGCAACTTTATCTTACAAACTTTCTCTTACAATTACCGAAGCATTTTCTTTTACATAAAAACAGGGCAAAATTATCATTGCTAATTAGATATTGTACTCTTTGTTAGTAAGTTTATTGTTTCTTCGCCATTATGAACGCAAATAGCGTTCAGCATCATCGATCTTTCACGTGACCTCTGGCCTGGATTTAAAATTTTTACCGGTATTTCCGAGTGCACGGCGGCACGGATTCATTCGTTCGTACACTCAAGACTGGTTGCTTCTTTGTTTCTAAAACTAGTTTCTTGCGCTTCTATGTAACTTGGGGTGAAGTTACGTGTTTGCAAGCGGACATGTAAGCCCGGCAGTTGGGTTTCGGTCGTGAGCCATTCGGAACAGGTCTGCATCGAAACGGGAGCTGGATTTTGCTGCGGCTGACAACGGCAATAACGGTGAGTCGTTTAACACCGCTGCTTCAATCGTTATATAATATCTGTCTCATTACCTTCCAGGCGGGCACAAGTTAACGAACTAGATCCTGCATTACATATGGGCAGTGAGGATCTCAGTTGCTGTTTCCTAAATAAACCTTTACTTGCGAGGCTGTCGTTTGGTTTACACACACAACCAGGAAAGAAAGAGCGATATCGGAACGCGCGTCTCATTTTTCATGTTATTGTAGCCGTGGTTGTAGGTGACTGAGTAGCCTTATCAATATACAGATTAAACTTTTTTTCGAGTCGGCCGGCAACGTCTTTCGTCCACAAAACCGAATAATCCTTTGGTAAAATGAAGTGAAAGTACAGAATTTAATGTATTAAACAGTTGCAAGCATGATACCCATATTTCGTACTTGTTGGTTCCAAATGTTCTTGCTGTTCAGATTGGTTTACCGTAGGGCATTTATTTTTGCAGTAGTGAAGCGGTGCATCACGTTCGTGGAGAAAAATAATGCATCAGTTCTAATAGCTTCATGACTTTCATGCATTTGCTTGAGTAACTAGCAGTGTGATCACTTCTAGAGCATAAATGAACCCCCAAATGTTCTCATTTGTGATCTTAATAGTACTTGCGCTGTTGACATGCATTGTAGTTAGGCAGACATCAATTTTATGGGCAATAGCAATATTTATTTAACATGCTGCTTAAGCACCCTAGAATAGACAGTGTACATTTGCATGTGTTCTGTAGTCGCAAATCATTACAACATATATGTCACACCTTTTTGCATTTCATATTGCAAAACTTTGCTTTTTCAATTTCTGATTCAGTCAAAATTTCTGTTCCAGACATGCAGTAATGAAGACGGCACCAGTATAAAGCAACACACTCCACGCACTAAACAGAAGCTGCTGCCTGCTACGACAAGGTCATTGTGTGGACATTGGCTACTACTACAAGGTAAACAACATATGGTTCAGAAATAAATATGTTTGATCTATGCTGTATTGGCTTGCCGTTTGCAGCAGATATGAATGTTTGTTCATATATATGGTTCAGTATAATTGGTTCGAACATATAAAACCCACATAAATTTGGCTAATCTGTGCTATATCTCACGTGTCACCGTTTTGCCCCAACAGAGTCTATGCCAAGCACATCTTGGTCATCACAGGAGCTCCTATCTGCACCAACAGGAAGGGGCTGGAGCCGAATTTGCAAGGCTTTTACACCAAGAACAAAGAAGCACATGCACAAGAATATGGATGAGATATCAAGTCTGCAAAGGACTGTGTTAAGACTGCAAAGAGCTTCAGCCACCATTCCACCAGCACGGACATTTGGCTTAGTCATCCAAGTAACTCAAAAAGGACTTTCTAGAAATTCTTCGTCTTCAGATGCACCTGCAACATCTGACCAAGCACGGACGACGCTGGCCAAAAGATTGAGTTTCATCAGTTCGTCCTTAATCAGCTTCCAAGCCATGTTAATTCCGTTTGTGCGAAGTGTAATTTTTCTTCTATAAATGCAAGCTTTCTCATTGCCCATTTTTGTTAGAGGTTATTCATCCTCATCCAAATATAAAGGTCAACCTTTATATTTGGATATTTCGCTGATACTTAATACCAGTCACTGTCTAGCAGCCTAACATATCTGTAGCAGTATCTTCTAGTGTATGTTGTCATGCGCAATTACTCTCCTGAAATAGCTGATGCAGCATCGGCATGCGTCTTGCATTAACCTATGCACATGTGCTATGCACCATTTTACTTTTCTTGGTGTTTTTAGCCTTCAATGCTTGCAGAGCAGAGTGGCTTCTCTCTTGAATGCAAGCTTTCTCATTTTCCATATTCCTAGTCTCGTTGATGATTGCTCCTCTTCCTTGATAGCCTGGGTCTTTGTGCAAGCTACAGTGAAGTGATTGATTGCAGAATCTGGTTTTGCTGCCACACTTGGTTGTGGTAACTGTGTTACAGATGTGGGGGCCTGGTCAGTTGCATTGGTAAGCAGTCCCTCGAGGTAAGCATTTGCTCCTGCAGTCCGCAAAGCGACATAGACTCCCAGTATACACACACCATAACTGGTGCGCCCCGTTCGTTCTGGCCTGCTGCAGCCATGGGCAAATTGTGCTTGTGGCCTACCTCGGCCATGATTTGCTCAAAACGGAGACCAGCATATGTGCTTACATGGTTCGAAGTGTATGAAGTTGATAGCCGTATGGGTGGAAAGGCCCGCAAGAATGGCTGCCGAAGGTGATGCCCACAAAAGCGACATGTCCACATTGCGACAAAGTGGGACACAAAGTGTGAGCCACACATAGCGGCCCCCGAAAGAAAATAAATGTGCAGGTTGGAAAGGAGTTAACGCTAAAATGCCGGGTAGTCCATGTCGCTGTGTTGGTTGCGGCAGCAGATGCCTGCGTCACCTGATTGCTTCGCAATGGAAGTTGCTCATCTTCAACAGCAACTGTTGGTTCAAACAGGTGCAAGGCTCTGTCCAATCTGTTTGTACCACAGGTTGTCGCTCGTTACCAGACCACCACATGTGACAAAGGCAAGCATTATGCCTGTAAGATGGTTCGTAGCCAATGTATAATGTATTGTCAACCTCAAGCGGTGACTGATTGCCGTTTAATTTTGCTGTTATGTCACTTGGTTACGGTCGCAGTTTTATGTTTTTCGAATATTGCTGCCTGGTCGGTTGCACTGGGAAGCAGCCTCTCGAAGTAAGAATTTGATCCTGCAGTCTGCACAGCGACATAGACTCCCAATTTACGCACACCGTGATTCGTGCTCCCCGTCCACCCTTTCCTGCTGCAGCCATGGGCAAATTGTGCCTCTGGCCTTTCTCGGCCGCGATTAGGCATGAACGGAGACCAGCATAAGTGCTTACATGGTCGGACGTGTATGAGGTTGGGTGGAAATGCCCGCAAAAGTGGCCGATGAAGGTGATGCCCACGAAAGCGACTTGTCCATATTGAGACAATGTGGGACACCAAGTGTGAGCCACACATTAGCGGCCTCCAAAAGAAAAGAAACATGCAGGCTGGAAAGGAGTCAATGCTAAAATGATGGGTAGTCCATGTCGCTGTGTAGGCTGCGGCAGCAGATGCCTGCGTCACCCGACTGCTTTGCACTGCAAGTTGCTCATCTTTAACAGCGACTGTCGCCGCAAACAGGTGGGACACTCTGTCCAATCTGTTTCTGCTGCTGGTTGTTGCTCGTTAGTAGACCACCACGTGCGACGAAGTCGGGCACTACGCCTGTAGGTAGGCAGCTCAATGTACCCTAAGAGACCTGTGTATGTGAATGCTCACTGTTGCCATATGGTTCGTCGCCAATGTATGATGTATTGTCTGAACCTCATGCGGTGACTGATTGCTGTTTAATTTTGCTGTTATGTCACTTGATTATGGTCGCAGTGTTATATTTTTCGAATATTGCGGCCTGATCGGTTGAACTGGGAAGCAGCCTCTCGAAGTAAGAATTTGATCCTGCAGTCTGCACAGCGACATAGACTCCCAATTTACGCACACCGTGATTCGTGCTCCCCATTCACCCTTTCCTGCTGCAGCCATGGGCAAATTGTGCCTCTGGCCTTTCTCGGCCGCGATTAGGCATGAACGGAGACCAGCATAAGTGCTTACATGGTCGGACCTGTATGAAGTTGGGTGGAAAGGCCCGCAAAAGTGGCTGATGAAGGTGATGCCCACGAAAGCGACTTGTCCATATTGAGACAATGTGGGACACCAAGTGTGAGCCACACATTAGCGGCCTCCAAAAGAAAGAAACATGCAGGCTGGAAAGGTGTCAATGCTAAAATGATGGGTAGTCCATGTCACTGTGTAGGCTGCGGCAGCAGATGCCTGCGTCACCCGACTGCTTTGCACTGCAAATTGCTCATCTTTAACAGCGACTGTCGCCGCAAACAGGTGGGACACTCTGTCCAATCTGTTTCTGCTGCTGGTTGTTGCTCGTTAGTAGACCACCACGTGCGACGAAGTCGGGCACTACGCCTGTAGGTAGGCAGCTCAATGTACCCTAAGAGACCCGTGTATGTGAATGCTCACTGTTGCCATATAGTTCGTCGCCAATGTATAACGTATTGTCTGAACCTCATGCGGTGACTGATTGCTGTTTAATTTTGCTGTTATGTCACTTGGTTATGGTCGCACTGTTATGTTTTTAGAATATTGCGGCCTGGTCGGTTGCACTGGGAAGCAGTCTCTCGAAGTAAGCATTCGCTCCTGCAGCCTGCACAGCGACATAGACTCCCAATTTTCATGCACCGTGATTCGTGCTCCCCGTTCGCGCTTTCCTGCTGCAGCAATGGGCATATTGTGCCTCTGGCCTTTCTCGGCCGCGATTAGGCATGAACGGAGACCAGCATACGTGCTTACATAGTCCGATGCGTATGAAGTTGATAGCTACATGGGTGGAAAGGCCCGCAAAAGTAGCTGATGGAGGCGATGCCCACGAAAGCGACTTGTCCATAGCGAGACAATGTGAGACACCAAGTGTGAGCCACACATTAGCGGCCCCCGAAAGAAAAGAAACGTGCAGGTTGGAAAGGAGTGAACGGCTAAAATCTGGGGTAGCCCATGTCGCTGTGTAGGCTGCGGCAGCAGATGCCTGCGTCTCCCGATTGCTTCGCAATGCAATTTGGGCATTTTTAACGGCGACTGTCGCTGCAAATAAGTGGCACACTCTGTCCAATATGTTTCCGCTGCTGGTTCTTGCTCGTTAACCTGACCACCACGTGCGACGACGACGGTGAGCCGTTTACGAGCTCGCGTCAATGATTCCAGCGTATCTCGACATGCAAATTTTATTTCTGCTATTGCACGAGGATGTACACTGCTTGTCTTCTGCCAATAAAGTCGCGCGTTCTGTTCACTCACTTGTGGCTTGTTTGTATGGGCGTCAGTAGAGGCTCTTGGCAATTAGAACGCACCAGCTAAGCGGCAGCGAAGGCATTGAGCCATGCCGCATAGCCTGCAGGGCAAGCACGGCACGTACCAGCGTACGCGACCGGCAAAAAACGGCCATATTGAATTTTGCGCTAAAAAAAAAAGTTTGCACTTCCGCTTCCGGATTGAGCAACGTCATCTGGCGTCCCCGAAAGTTAGTTCCATGCGCTGCCGCTGCTTATTTTCGAACCACTGCCAAAGGTACAGTTTCCCTTCTCTAAAGTTGTTCTTTATTCTATGGTTGGACAACGGCATGGGCCAGCTACCTTCTAATTCATGCCGGACTCCAATCTTGACAACGGGTTACGAACGGCGGGATTGAGCCCCCAATCATGACAACTGGTGGCAGCGGTGGGATGGACTTTGCGATGTGGTGCTGTGTCTGCGGTGAGTGCTTGGTTCTTGCTTTGACTCTCTAGGCTTCATTTTGTAGTTGTTCTGTTTAGAACTGTAGGGAAGCTAGATTGTTGATTGTTAGCTAAGTGAGTGAAGTAACTTTATTTTGGTCCAGAGAAGACGCAGGGGAGACCCCGCGCCACCCGGCTAGTCCCACGTAGGGACGGCCAAGCCGAGCTTGAGGGCCCGGTCACGGGCACTCTGGACGGCCAGGGTTTGGTCGCTGAGTTCGGGGCTGCCCAAGAGCGCAGCCCACCTATCCTCGCTGAAGGAGGAGCCGATGGCTTCACTAGGCTGTGAAGCCATCGCAGCCAAACACAGCCTAGCTTCACAGCTAGGCTGTGTTTTCCTAGCTAGATTTAGAGAGCCGGACCAAGGCAGTAAAGCATCAATCATGGAGTTAAGGACACTGCTGAGAGACGAATTGTTGATTGTTGGTGAGGAACTGGGCTTAGATGTACGCAAGGAAATGCTAAAATCGGAATTACTGAAGCTCATTTCCGAACAGGCCAGTGAGGAAGAAACTGAAATGTGGTTGGAACTTCTGAAAAAAAGAGAAGAACGGGACAGAGAGAGAGAGAGGAATGCGAGTTAAGAAAAATGCAACTTGAACTTGAAAGCAAACGTTTGGAGTTGTCTCAAGGAAGTCAAGGGGCACTGGGACGATCAAGTGAGGCAGAATCGTACCGCATGGACGATTCTTCGGCCCGAGTACACGGCCACAGCAGTTGCTGTCTATGTTGCCATGTGAGGCGGCGGAAGTAATCGCGAGACTCAGTGTGGAAGATGCATATGATTAAGCAATAGTTAAGGCTAATCTTCTGAAAAAATATCGCCTTTCAGCCGAAGCTTTTCGGGAAAGGTTTAGAAGCACAGGCAAGAGAGATAGCGAGGGCTATCCGGAGTTTGCATACGGCTTAAAGGCCAACCTAGTCGAGTGGCTGAGAAGCGCCAGGACCATTCAATGCGTGTGTCTAGAGCAGTTTTACAAAAGCATGCCACCATCTGTGAAGATGTGGGTGCAAGAAAGAGGGAATGTAAACACTATGGAAGGGGCGGTTGAATTAGCCGAAGGGTACGCGACACGTACAAAGTTGAACGCCGAGGACGGAAATTGGGACGGTCGAAATGGACCGCGGAAGCCCTTTCCGTTCAAAAAGGGTTCGCAGACTAGACGGTCGGAGCCTGTAGACGTGGAGAAAAAGCCCGCAGAAAAGAGCGAGGAGAAACTTAACGGAGAAACCGCACAAAAAGAAAAGAAAATTCGAATCTTTTAGACCAATTCGCTGTTATAAATGCCACATACTGGGACATATAGCTGTAAACTGCGGGAAGCCTAGCGTAGTTTTCTCTTACGTGAAGGAAAAGGACGAGAATATGGAACTTTTAAGTCCATATCTTCACGACCTGCAAGTTAATGGCAAACCATGCCGAGTGCTAAGAGACAGTGGCGCCACGATGGACATTGTCCATCCGTCTTACGTTACGGTAGATGACTTCACCGGAGAAGTAGCATGGATAAAACAGGTCGTAGAACACAGCTTGTGTCTGCCCATGGCCAATGTCAAAATCAGTGAACCATTCAGTGGACCGAGGCTGCAGTTTCCAAATTTTCGTCACTACAGTACCCTTGCATTTTTTCAAATCGCTCGAATCAGTTACTGCGTGAGAAAGCGCCTAAACGGGGAGAGGGCGTAGTACAGGCAATGACGCGAGGCCAAGCTCGTAAAATCGCGTCGCTTTCGGCTGAAAATGCACCAGCCGCTCCAGCCGAAGCAGAAAAAGGTATAATTTCAATACCCGAATCCGAGCTATGCCCGAGGGACAACAAATCAGTTGAGGAGAGCCTGCCAGCTGACCAGTTCACTGAAAGCGTAGCTCCAGAGTGTCAAACTTCAAGCCTGCAGGAAGAGCAAGCTGAAGGAATCACAAGCGAGGCAAGGTCGTTATTATCACCGGCCTCAAAGGGCTCTGATCACCTCTTATGTGTAAATAGAGAGCCACTGGCAGCCGAGCAAAAGAATGGTGAGAGCTTAGCTAAATTACATCATACAGCAAGCTGACGCAATCACAAGCGAGACAGGGTCATTATTATCACCGGCCTCGAAGGGCTTTGATCAGCTCTTATGTGTGGATAGAGAGTCACTGGCAGCCGAGCAAAAGAATGATGAGAGCTTAGCTAAATTACATCACACAGCTAAAGAAGGAATTGCTAGGCGCAACGTGACGATACATGAGAGAGGAGGATTGTTGTATCGGCACTACAGAGATCGAAAGGGTAGGAGTTTAGATCAGTTAGTCGTACCTACTAGGTACAGGGAGGACCTTTCGAGTCTCTGTCATGGAAATGGGTGGTCCGGCCACCTAGGTATAAACAAATCAAAGGAAAGATTGCTTATGGAATACTACTGGCCTGGCTGTTTCAAATACGTAGAAAACTTTGTAAGATCATGCGACGCCAGCCAGCGCTCGGGTAAACCAGGAGAGACATGGAATGCTCCACTAAAGGTAGTGCCCTTAATAACAGAGCCTTTCAGACGACTTTTAATAGACACGGTAGGGCCTCTACCAAAAACAAAATCAGGTTACAGGTACTTGTTTACCCTGCTCTGTACGGCTACAAAGTTTGCAGAAGCAATCCCTCTGAAAGAGCTCAGCTCCACCGAAGTAGTAGACGCGCTTTTGACAGTGTTTGCACAAGTTGGGTTTCCAGCCGAAATTCAGGCGGATCAAGGGTCAGTATTCACGAGCGCACTGACTTCAACATTCTTGCAAAAGTGCGGGGTAAAGTTAATAAACAGTTCTGTTTATCACCCTCAGTCAAACAGTGTAGAGAGGTGGCATTCGGTGCTTAAGCGAGTTTTCCGTCCGCTATGTTACAAGCACAAGGTGGACTGGGAGAACTGTCTGCCGGCAACTTTGTTTGCTTTCCAGCGGTTCCACATGAAGCGACAGGGTTCTCGCCAGCAGAACTAGTGTATGGGAGGACACTCCGTTCTCCACTAAGAATGTTAACAGAGATGTGGGAGGAAAGAGGAGAGAGTCCAACCATGGTTGGATACGTGCTAAATCTGCTGGAATGGCTAAGCGCAACCCAAGAACTAGCCGAAAAGAACATGGGAGTAGCGCAACATAATGCCAAATTCTATTACTACAAGAATGCGAGGCTTCGTACGTTTAACGCCGGAGACCAGGTAATGATCCTCAAACCTTCAAGAAAGAACAAGCTTGTAGTTCACTCTGACGAGCCCGTTAAAGTGTTGCACACACTTTCAGATACTAACTATGCTCTGAAAATGCCCGCTTGCAGGAAGCAGCTGAGGATATATCACTGCAATTTGAAGAAACCGTATATTGGCGGCAAGGAGTTACGGAGTCGCCATTTATCGGAAGCGCCTCGCTGGCGTAGTGTGAGGGATCACGCGGCGCGCTCCTCATAGGTTTTGCTGTCAGCGCTCACTGAAAACACTACGCGCGAGCTCTCCCGCACATTTATGTAAGTACTTTCGAAACGAGAGAAGTTTTTTACTGTCTAAATAATAACCTTAGGCAAACTGAAAGTACAGAATCGTTTACAGACGCTAACTCTTTACCGAATACGTACAGTGAACGCCACTGCGCGCGGTCGCCGCGATGGAGTCTCCCGAACCGGCTTCTTGCGTGAAAGGTAGGTAAACTCTGAGAGCAAACTATGTAAAATATGTGCTTGTAGTGTTTGTATAACTAAATGGCGCGTAATAGAATGAAGCCTCAATGCAGCGATTGCACAAATTCGCAGCAACCGACTGCGCGTCTGCATGCTTGTCCGCGCACTGTTTCGCTTTCGCCGCGTGCGCGATTTCGCACCGTGCCATGAGCTCTATACCGCAGAATATAAGCATTTGACAGTATACAAGCAACCATTGTTGCGTGGGCGCTATCATAGCTGTTGAAAAATAATTTCATTGTAGAGACCTTGACACCTACTTTTTTTCTTCTAAATTCTTGCAATATTATTTCTGGAGTTGCGTCGTACAGTACATGTTTATCGGTGTTCTCAGCGTGCGATTTCCCGCTGCTTCTTTTTTGTAATCCAGTAGATTAATTTATTACACAAACATGACCATGCCATATGCCATGCTTTTTTTTAATGCGCTCCTTACCGCTCCCTTTCCACTCCAGTGAACTTGCCAGTATATGTAGCATCGACAAGTTCATAGACCAAACCGTCATGACATTAGTCGGGCAGCGGACTCGGGCGAGCGTCTCAGTGCGCGTTTTCCAAACATCGCAGACCCGGCGCCGTAGCAGAAATCTTCCTCGCGTCACTGCTTGCTGCATACCCAAGTTGTAGCCGATGACTGTTTGCCGGTTTTATGTTTCGCGAGCCAAGCTTCACGCAGCTTCTTGTCCTGCGGCTACATATGAACGAGGCTGACACCGGGCTCCGTTGCGTACGTCCGGCACTGCGGCACCGAGCAGTAGCCTACCATGTTGCGCGCCTTCAAAGGCAGCCACTACCTATTGTAGTGCTTTCAAGCGTTGTAAAGGAGACACTCGAAGCGAGAGAATCTCGCCACTAAATGAGGACCGCAGCATACGAGAGAATTTAAACTCTCGTTTTCAGCTCGCTTCGGCGCTCCCGAAGCAGCCGACGCGGCCACTATGTCCACGTGATCCCTAATAGCACGTCACGCCGACGGTGGCGCCAGTTTTTCCAGTGGTGGAGTTCGAGGCCAATAGAGCGGAGCGGAGTCGTTAACAAACTATACCATCAAAGAGCAGGATGGCGCTAGTATCAAGTTTAAGGAGTATAGGGCGACCTCCAACTCGGAAATCGGCCTAGAAGAAGTAGCAAAACATTCGGTAAGCTCGCACGCTCTAAGACCCGAGCAGCTAGATGAGCTAAAAGAGGTGTTAGGGGAATACCTCGACAGATTCAGCGATCGGCCGGGTAGGACCGAACTAATAACGCATGAAATAGAGCTGGCATCGACCGAATCAGTAAGATCAAAGCCTTACAGGGTGTCTCCAACACAGAGAGAGATTATGGAAGCAGAGATACAGCGCATGCTAGAGTTGGGAGTTATTGAGCCCGCTGAGAGTGACTACACGTCACCGCTAATACTGGTAGAAACCCCTAACAAGGACCCTCGTCCGTGTGTTGCCTACAGGAAGTTAAATGCCATCACTAGGGATCAGCTGTACCCGATACCAAACATTGAGGAACAAATTGAAAGAGTTAGCGCTGCTAAATACATTTCAACTATAGATCTCGTGCGGGTGTACTGGCAAGTTCCCCTCTCAGAAAGTGGCAGCCGCTATGCTGCATTCATCTCACCTGTAGGCACTTTTCGCCCTCTCGCACTCAGCTTCGGGCTGAAGAACGCGCCGTTTAGCTTCTCTAAGTGGATATTGTCCTAAAAGATTGCAGGAGTTCGCCTTGCCATATCTTGATGACGTAGCAATTTTTTGCTACGCTGGGGACAACACGTATCGCACCTCAAACAGGTGTTCTCACGGTTGAGGGAAGCCGGCTTAACGATGAAAGCGGAAAAGTGTAGGTTTGGTTGTTCGCAGGTGACTTATCTGGGCCATGTTGTCGGCCAGGGCATGAGATGGCCGGCCGAGCTGAAAATAGCTACGATTGGAGAATTTTCTCAGCCGCGCACGAAAACAGACCTTCGTTCATTTTCGGGACTTGTGGGGTACTATCAACGGTACATTCCGAATTGCTCGCAAATGGCAAGTCCATTAACGGACACCCTCCGAGAGGGAGCACCAAGTAGCGTACACTAGTATACGGACAAAGAGAACGCTTTCCAAAGTTTGAAAACGCTATTGGTTTCTCGTCCTGTGCTTCGCGCGCCAGACTACACAAAGGAATTCATAGTTCAATGTGACGCAAGCGACAGAGGTATGGGCGTGGTACTTAGTCAGGTCTGCGACGATAACGAGGAGCATCCTATCCTCTATGCCAGCCGTAAACTAAATGTAAGAGAGGAAGCCTACAGCGCTTCAGAGAAGGAATGCGCTTGTTTAGTTTGGGCCGCCAAGAAGTTTTCGTGTTACTTGTACGGAGCGAAGTTCATCTTCAAGACCGACCACTGTCCTCTGACGTGGCTCAGTCAAATGTCACACAAAAATGGCCGCTTGCTCCGATGGAGTCTCACTCTCCAAGAGTACAACATCTCCGTTAGATATAAGAATGGAAAGTTGCATAGCAATGCGGATGGTTTGAGCAAACTAATTTGAATTCTGCGTTTGAGGGTCCCGCCTAAATTTTAGGGTTATTATTGCTAATTTTGTTAAGCCAAGAAGTTCCCCTATCATTTAGCAGGATTCCCTCCATGATTGCTGAATTTGTCAGCACAAAATTGCTTCGAAAATTGGCAGAGCAAAATGCAGGAGTTTTTGTTTCTGCACTTATGTTTTCTTTGAAGCCTAGCGGGTCTAAAGTGAGAGCCAATGTACGTCATCTCGGCGCAGAGCCGTGTTGCGGGGTTCATTTTTGCAGTTGCCTGTCCTTGTTGGAGGTTTTGCAGAGCTCCGCCAACAACTTGCAGAGCTCCGCCAACAATTACAACTACTTCTCAGGAGAGAACAGCCTACAAAGAATTCTGTCCCCCCCCCAACCCAGTAGAAAATATCACACCTAAGCAACTCACCCTTTCCCCTGCCTCCAACTCCTCCTCACGCGCTGCGTCACCTACTCGCAACGCCCCAGTTAAGCGCAAGGCGCAAGCTAAATATGACCCCCCCAACTCAGTAGACACAGCTGCGCTCACTCAGCTAACCTCGATAATTCAAAATTTCGAACAAAATATGAACGCCCTACGCGCTGATACTGCAGAATGGATGACAAACATTGCAGGCCGGATGACTGCCCCTCGAGCGACGTCAAGGCGCACATGCACCCTCTATGGCTCAAATTCAGCCCCACATACAAGGAACATTCATCACCCAGCCACACGGCCCAAATCTCATAGACCCGTCAGTTGCCCCCTCAACATGGCTGTACAACGTTGCTGCATTCGAGTGTGGCAGTGGAATTGCAGGAGCTTCCGAGCGAAGCGTAACAACCTGCAACTTCACCACCAAAACCAAAGCGACACTGGTTCACCGTAACTTTACCGCAATTGAGCACGCTTTAGAGCTTGATGACATAGACGGCCTCCTAGTAGAACTCTTACCCCGCACACGCAAGGGCAGCAGCCTCTTCATACTAAACATATGTAGCCCGCGAAAAGGCCCTCCGTCAACTTCTCATTGCAGCAATGCGCAAGGCACTCACGATCAGTGCGGACCACCCCATTCTGATAATAGGAGACTTTAACGCCAACCACACCAGTTGGGGCTACCGTAAAAACTGTCGTAAAGGCACCTCGCTTTGGACTTTTATCCAGAACGAAGGCTTATCCCTGCTCAACGACATAGATCAACCCACAAGGATCGCAACAAGTATTCAACAAAACACCAGCCCGGACCTAACCCTCTTAAAACACCTCCCCAACAGTCATTGGATCAACACGCAGCACTCGTTCGGTAGTGATCACTACATACTCAGCACCGATCTCAACCTCACAACCTTGGCCCAGGTTAGAAAATGACGCCTGGAGGGGGTGGACTGGGACAAGTTCCATCAAATCCGAAGAGACGTCCCAGTCACCATTACAGATCTGGACACCTGGACACAAACCCTCACCAAGGACGTGGCTGGGGCTACATCCACAATCCCTAACGCCCCAAATGCAGAGACAGCAGATAGCCGCTTACTAAATCTTTGGGAAGCGCATGCCAGCCTTCAAAAAAGGTGGCTCGCTCACAAACCCAATCGGCCACTTCAGCGGCGCATAGCCGCTCCCGTAAAGGAGATTGAAGCACATGCAAGCCAACTGGCACACCAACAATGGGGCCAGCTGTGCGATCGTATGAGCGGCAACCTCGGCCTCAGAGACACGTAGACATTTCTTCGTTGCTTGCTCGAACCAGGAGGCACAAAAGCAGCGCAAAGGAAGAATGTCAACCGCATTCTGCACAAGCTCCCTCTGCAGGATGACGTCTTGTTAGACGCTCTTAAAGCACATTACCTTACCACAACTCCACCTACCCCGCTCCCTACTTACACCAGCGGCGCCAATCCTACACTAGATGAGGACATTTCCAAATGGGAAGTTAAAGCTGCCATACAGAAACTACGCACCACTTCGGCCCCGGGGGCAGACAAAATCAACAACAAGATGCTCAAGAATCTGGACGAGCGCTCCATACAGGCTATAACAGGCCTCTTCAACAGGTACTGGCAAGATGGAGCGCTAGCAGCCCAGTGGACGCATGCCCGCATAACCTTTATTCCGAAACCAGGCAAACCCCTAGATCTAAAAAACCTACGCCCAATCTCCCTCCCATCCTGTCTAGGCAAACTGTTCGAACATGTGGCCCTGGAACGCCTACAGAACCATATGGACGATCACGACCTACTCCCCCACCCGATGATTGGATTAATGCAAAACGCACGCGAGCAATACTAGCTTTGGACCTAACCAAAGCCTTTGACAACGTCAACCACTCCGCCATCCTAGAAGCGCTCTCGGCACTAGAAACCGGCCCGCGCACCTTCAAATACATTTCAGCTTTTCTAAGACATCGCACAGCAGAAATCAGCTTCGGATCTCTCTCCTCCCAAACCTCCGCACTCGGCAGCAGAGGCACCCCGCAAGGGTCAGTCCTCTCGCCGCTGCTCTTCAACATAACACTCATTCCCATGGCCAAGGCGTTAAACGCAGTACCTAATCTCTCGCACTCCTTCTATGCCGACGACATTACACTGTGGACAACCACAGGAAATGCCGGATCCATAGAAGAAACATTGCAGTCCGGTGCCGACCTGGTGGCAGCGCATGCTGCAACCGTCGGCCTGGCATGCTCTCCTACCGAATCCGAGTTACTCATTCTTCGACCACCTAGATGTAGGACGGACCTAGGCCCCCCTCCTCCAATAAAACTCACGTTGGACGGCACCCCCATCCCAGAAGTGGAAAAGGTCCGAATCCTAGGCATCCTAATCCAGAGCAACGGCAAGAACACCGCCACGATAACCAAACTCACAAACACCGTCCATCAGACAATGCGGCTCATACGACGAACTGCCAACCGACACAGGGGCATGAAAGAACATGACCTCCGTCGCCTACTTCAAGCATTCGTCGTCAGCCGCATAGTATACTCTCTCCTATATCTCTTCCTCACGAGAGCAGAAGAAGAGAAAATCAACACCCTGATTCGCCAGGCATACAAGACCGCCCTCAACCTGCCTCGACACACCTCTAACGAACGGCTTTTACTCATGGGCATACATAACACACTAGCCGAGCTTACCGAAGCTCACCGGACGGCACAACTTGAACGTCTCTCCTCCACCCCTACAGGCCGCAGCATTATTAATAACCTAGGTCTTAACCCAATCAACACTCTCCGACCTACATACCCAACCCCCCGGGGCCACCCAAAAGCTTCTAACAGTGCATCCACTCTCAAAAAACATGCACCCAGTCCACCACCAAACTCGACGCGCAGCAAGAGCCCAGGCACTACACAAACGTTACAACCAGCACACGGAGGCCTACGTAGATGCCGCGGCATACACCACTCAGCCAGCCTTTGCCATTTGTGCAATCGGTAACAATCTTTCTTCTCTAGCAGCTGTATCGGTTCTAACGCACACCTCGCTAGAAGCCGAAGAAGCTGCAATTGCCCTTGCGATCACCTTAACCAATGCCACACTCGTATTCAGTGACTCAAAAACCGCGATCAGAAACTTTGCAAAAGGACGGACGCATGCTGTCGCCCATGAAATTCTCAACTCCTCTCAGCCCCCCACTAGGCCCGTTCAACTCATATGGGTCCCCGCGCACGCGGGCCATCCAGGCAACGAAGCCGCCCATGACACCGCTCGAGCGTACGTCAACCGAGCAGGGCAAGCCGTCGAGCCAGGAAGCGCCCGTGACCTAATGGTCACATACCACCAAATTTCACTCCACTGAAGAGAGCAACGACTCCACTATCCTCCGCGTCACAAATCACTCACTAAACTAGAGCAGGTGACATGGCGCCAGCTACAATCACGCACTTTTCTCTCCCCCACCCTTCTAGCACTAATGCTAGAAGGGTGCAGCGAGCGCATGCACACGGCCACGGGCTCGCATGGTCTCCAAATTTATGAACGCGACTGTACATGCAGCTTTGCTCTAAATCTGGCCTGAACACGAACCTATGGTTATCTCGCTCACTGTCTCAAAGCAGTTAGAGCAGCTCGCGTGAAATGTTAAGCATTTTTACGGTTTTGTTACAGGAAGTCGCAAAAGTAGCACTTTGACCCACCCTGAACAGTTGCACCGCCCTTGAGCGAAGGCGCTGAAAGGCTTGAAAAGCCTCTTGGCGCTTGCGAGATCCCTTTAGTATATTGGCGATGTCATGATCGTACAAGGTTTTATCACTTTGTTTTTATCACAATCATGTAGTCCAATTTATCTCACCTAGCATTGTTCGTATTGAAGCCAGCTTTGTTCACCAATAGCAGCCATAATGTTTCGAGATGGGGAGAAATGTACATTATATATATGCAACAAGATACAATGGCGTGACTGGTTTTCTGGGCGTCGTACAAATCGGAACACGGGTAGAGATTTGTTCTGGAAAAAGAACAGCTAAAGTCACACTTTGGCTTATATTGCGATCTTTAGCACGCTGCTTTAGTATCTTAAACACGTCCGTTTTAAGTTATTAATTGCTTTTATGGAGGTATGATTACGGAGGGTCCTGATGGATGGAGTATTGTTATGGATGCACGGGTAGATTTGCGCGAGGGTAGCCTTCTAGGTCGTAGTTCAGATTTTCTTTTTTTGTCAATTGCGCTATCGTGAACAAGGGTACGAAGCCATAGAGCTGGTAAGTTGTCCGCTGCCATATAGCGCTAATTATGTAGCATACGTTGTTATTGTACTACACGGAGGGCGTAGCATTGCCAGCAGATGCTTTTTCTAGGTGCAGATATATTTTGCGAAGAGAAGCTCTTCATGACAAATATAAACGATTTTTACTTCTGAATACGCTTTGACTGCGAGTAGGGCGTTCGCTGTGTCGGCAGAATGCAGTTTGAAGTAATAGTTTAACGGAAACCTGCACGGAGGAGGCAAGTAATAAAAGGAAAATGAGACGTGCTACCTAATAGTAGCAGTTGCTACAAAGGAAACCCATACGGGTTCCTCGAAAGAAAAGCCTCCCAATTAAAGGGACCCTGAAACGATTTTGACGATATTCTACAAACGTTCTGAGTCGTTAGAGGAGGCCCTTCTGATCATTAATTGACGTATTTAAGTGCTCTGCGTAAAGCGTGTAATTTATTATAAGGTTTTCAAAATGCACATCGCTGCCGATTGCAGCACACTGCGCGGCAGGATTTTAAGCCTCCCCTACCCATATGACGCAAATCACCCATATGACATCAGTGGGGCGAGCTTTCCGATTGGCTGATCAGGGCTCATGATCGATAATTTTTCCAACTTTACGGTAAACAAATTATGTTCGTAATAGTTGAAATGTTAGTTAATTTGTTTTTATAAGAAGAAACTAACATAAAGGGAATGCACAAGAAAACTTTTTCAGTACACTTAAGCACTTCCGGCACACAGCAAGTGTCGTCTGCTTGTGTTACAACATGCTCCGTCTTTGACGAGAGCTCCGCCGTCAGTGTCGGTCTGTCTTTTCGCGAGCGCTATGATTCGACTTTGTTGCTTTGTGGACTGCAAACGTAGAGACTGGCGATATGTCAAGCTGCGACATCGTGTCCCTCTGCAAGGCAGCAGACGAGCGGACTGGCTGCAGCGCATCGGACTGCCGCCATCCGATCGGCGCCAGGATTTGCGCGTTTGTGGCCGTCACTTTACACCGGAAGATTACTAACGCAATATCGGTTCCCGAGTCCGGTATTAGGGTAACGCAAGCGCAAAGGGGACAGGGCCTGGCCGTGTCCCCTTGCGTGTTGTTTCATGGGATGAACAGAAGCGGAAATATAAATGGTCTGCACGGTGCAGCCACCTGGTGGCATAGAGCTCAACCACACACAGTAGCAGTAACAAAATGTATTCTTTGCTGCTGGTGTAACTTTTTCGCAGGCGTGTAATCGTTAACACGTTGTTTTTGTAAATATTTAAAACGTTTTACACTTGGTTAGAGCAATATTAGCTATTTCTTTGGCTGGTTAAGCTCTGCGCCAATGGGTGGCTGGTCCGTGGATACCGATCAGGCAGCTCACGTACGTCTACGCTAAAGTTCCTTCATCAGCTTGAGTTTATGTTTCCACCGTTCAGTCGAAACGTTCCGCTAGTGTGTGGTTAACGGAATACCAGACATGTTTGGCGCTGCGACAGAATGCTCGCAACGCACGCTGCTTCGATAGCTCTGCGATCGGCCATACCATTCTGAATACGCCGTTTCTCTCTCTCTCGATAGCTCTCGCTTGCGGTCGACGGGCAAGCGGCTAACGGAGAGGTTTCGCGCGGGCGGGGGCGGGCTCCAAAACAACCGGAAGTGGACGATGTGACGTCGCATCGTGACGCAGGACCAGTGAAGGCGGAGCTTAGCGCCGCTCGCTCGGCGAACGAGTTGAGGAGGAAAAGCATGGCTAAGGAGGAGGGTAACTTGTGATCGCATGTAGCTCCATTAATACGTAACGCTTCACATAAATTGTGGTGCGAATGTTCTACTTAAGTTGTACCCTACGCTTCTACAAAATTTGTCCGTGCCGCTTCAGGAGCCCTTTAAAGAAATATCCTGTTCGGCATATCGAAATATCGCCCTGTTCCGGCACTCAAACTTGGGAGCTCAGTTCCAAAGCATATTGACCAACAGCTGCTTTAAGCACCCAGCGGCAGCAATAAATGGCACAATCGCAAGAGAGAACGAAAGCGTTTTACACTCGTGTTGCATCGGACAAGGCCAACGAATTGTAAGGTGCTCATTAATGGAAACCATTTCTATGCGTAACTATCATCCTGGCATACGCTTCGTTTACAAATAAGGGTACAGCTTCTATTGGATGTTCGCGCTCGAGCCAGCGGCGCCAGGTTGTCATAAAAGCGTAGAACGAGTTTGACTCCATACAGAGATTCCAGCGCCACGACGACGAGAATAGTTGTGATTCTTCGCTTTGATCGCCCACTTTTCTTCATGGCGCTCCGGTTATTCAAGCACTATGTCACGCGCCTTACGTTCGGTCATCGCAGTATGAGGCGATTAAATATGAAGCTGCACAAGCTCGACACACGGCATTCGCTTCGGTACAGGCACGTACACGAGTAGCGGAAACACCCCCAGCTGTTGAATAAGTAGGTGCTACACAGTGCTACATACAGGCAGACGCATTGCCTCTCGCGTGTACCGGGGAAACATTGACATTATCGCAGCCCTTTCACGCAGGGCAAGTGTCTATAGACAGTGAAATAAAAAAAAGAAACGCAGCTAGCGTCGATAGAAATAGCTCTCAAAGCAACTTGATTTGTGCAAGCCAAGTCTCTGGTGTACATAACGTATGAATCATTGGCGAGGCATTAAAGAGCTCATGTTTGAGCTAGTACTCGACACTAAAAGGAATTTGACAACGAAACTAGCCTCAAGAGGCACCTAGCTGGAAGCAGAGAGCCAAACCAAAGCGGCGATGCAAGTGCGCAGTTACTCTCCTAGAAAAGCACAAAAATCTGCTTCTGCGATTTTCGTAGCGTTCCGTCATGGCTTCTAGCACAGCACACAATAGCGTCTAAAATACTGTAAAATCCATGCGCCAGCAACCAACAACAAATTTGAATGTCTAACCTGCTGAGTAGTCGATGGACCGGCTTGCTGGGCGTCGGACCCGGACCCCTCCTGCGAATATGAAAGCCAGCATTTCAGCTTGTATTCAGTCAGGATTTTGAAGAATCTTAATACTTATGATGCTCACTCCAACTTGCTGTACCAAAACTCGGAAACGTAAGTATTGTCACGTGCTGGTGACGTTGAAGAACACAGTAGCAGTACTGTGAAAGACAAAACTAATGCCATCTTCGACTGGTCGTTTCTGAGCGCTCTGGTGCGCTCTCGCGAGCGGCGTTGTCTTCGGCTGGTTGAAAGAGGGTGCGCGCCCTGCGTTCGGCTGGTTCTTCTCGATTGCTCTCCTCCATCTTCGAACGCTCTGAGACGCTCCGAGCCCTGTCGTCGGATCAGTCATCGAAATTGAAACGTCATCGCAGAGCCGCGTCGCTGCTGTTGGCGACAGTCCACCGTAACCTAGGCAACCTAGGCCACTGCGGCGAACGCTCGTCCCGCCGGCGCGTCCGCCGGTTTTCGCGGCAGCGCCAGGAGCTTTCGATAAGCGAAACATCGGACGTTGGTAGTAGTCACATAGAGAAAGAAATTGTAGTCACGTGGTTTAGCATCGGCCATTGCCTCCTGCGAGAGCGAGTCGCACGTTCGGCTTGCGCACTCGTCCTCTACCTCTGAGCACGGGGAACGCCGCATCTGCCCGACTCTGCTTCGGGGGATGGAAGCGACCAGTCGAAGATGCCATAACTTTTATTGGGCGAACCTCTGCCCACAAAAACAGGCTACACTTATAGCACAACGATAGCGGCGAACACGGTCAGCGATCGTCGAAAATCTGATCAACGGGTCAAGCGCGTCGGCTTATATACATCAACCGTCGAATGTTCCAGACTAATCGTTGGGACCCGCGTGCCTTCCACAAAGTTCTACACCATTCGCGTCAGGTGATGAAATCAGATAACATAAGGTTCGGCGACAACAGACAGCGGATAGAAGCATCGATAACTTTCCAGAAACTTCGGATACATACAGGCCTGTCCCGTGCTGTGCAATAACATTTGCTAGGCGGCGAAACGTGCTCGCCCCATAAAGATAAGCGCACGTGTCATCATTACCCCCCTCTTAAAAAGCATCAACCCTATGCTGCAAGCAAACAAAAGTAATAAAGAAAAGCACTCGTAGCAAAGAAAACAACAAAATAAGGAAGTTCGTCAGCATCGGTAAAAGGGTTTAAGGCGCACCACATGGACCACTTCAGATCGTTCGCGGCGCCGTTGTGAAGGCGAAATGCCGTCTGGCACGACCTCATAGTCCAGTGCGCCAATACGTCGGATGACCTTGTAGGGTCCGAAATAGCGTCGCAGTAGTTTCTCACTGAGTCCTCGTCGGCGTATCGGGGTCCAAACCCAAACACGGTCGCCGGGCTGGTACTCGACGAAGCGTCGTAGGAGGTTGTAGTGTCGGCTGTCGGTCCTCTGCTGGTTCTTGATCCGCGGGCGGGCCAGCTGTCGGGCTTCTTCGGTGCGCTGGAGGTAGGTAGCGACGTCAGGATTCCCTTCGTCAGTGACGGGCGGCAGCATGGCGTCGAGCGCCGTCGTCGGTTTCCTACCATAAACCAACTTGAACGGCGTGATCTGTGTTGTTTCTTGCACCGCCGTGTTGTAAGCATCGTGATCATAATCAGCAGCAGCCTGGTTATGCCCACTGCAGGGCAAAGGCCTCTCCCATACTTCTCCAATAACCCTGGTCATGTACTAATTGTGGCCATGCCGTCCCTGCAAACTTCTTAATCTCATCTGTCCACCTAACTTTCTGCCGCCCCCTGCTACACTTCCCTTCCCTTGGGATCCACTCCGTAACCCTTAATGACCATCGGTTATCTTCCCTCCTCGTTACATGTCCTGCCCATGCCCATTTCTTTTTCTTGATTTCCACTAAGATGTCATTAACTCGCGTTTGTTCCCTCACCCAATCTGCTCTTTTCTTATCCCTTAACGTTACACATATCATTCTTCTTTCCATAGCTCGTCGCGTCGTCCTCAATATAAGTAGAACCCTTTTCGTAAGCCTCCAGGTTTCTGCCCCGTACGTGAGTACTGGTAAGACACAGCTGTTACAAACTTTTCTCTTGGGGGATAATGGAAACCTGCTGTTCATGATCTAAGAATGCCTGCCAAACGTACCCCAGCGCATTCTTATTCTTCTGATTATTTCCGTCTCATGATCCGGATCCGCCGTCACTACCTGCCCTAAGTAAATGTATTCCCTTACGACTTCCAGTGCCTCGCTTCCTATTGTAAATTGCTGCTCTTTTCCGAGACTGTTAAACATTACTTTAGTTTTCTGCAGATTAATTCCAGAATTCCAGAAGTTTCCAGAATTTCCTCGATGTACGCGATTGTCGTGCCCTTGTTGTTGTGCTTGAACTCCTGGCTGAAGTTTGTCAGCAACACTTCAGTTTTCCCTCCATGCAGTCGAGCGATCTCTCTTGCGACGCAAATTTCATGGTCTAGCAGTAGACGTTGGTCGCCTTCGATGATGCCTTCTACGTCAGCGGGTGTTTCGGTGCCGACCGAAATAACAATGCTGGAGGGAGGCGGGATGCTCACTTGATCTTACAGCACACTCAAGGTGTGGTGACTACGAGCGCTCTCCGGCGGTATCGCTTGATCTTCCGACAGCTTTATTGACTTCGACTTCAGGTCGATGATTGCGCCGTGTTGGTTCAGGAAGTCCATGCCGAGAATGACGTCTCGTGAACACTGTTGGAGGATAACGAAGGTGGCAGGGTAAGTCCGGTCACGAACGGTAATTCTTGCCGTGCAGACTCCAGTCGGCGTAATGAGGTGTCCTCCAGCGGTTCGAATTTGAGGGCCTTCCAATGCGGTCTTAACTTTCTTCAGCTGGGCGGTGATGTGTCCACTCATTACGGAGTAATCAGCCCCTGTGTCCACTATGGCGGTAAGTGCGTGGCTGTCGAGAAGCACGTCGAGGTCGGTGGTTCTTTGTCTGGCGTTGCAGTTAGCTCTTGGCGTCGGATCACGGCTGCGTCGTGTTGAACTGAAGTTGAAACGTCGCGTCGTCAAGTCGTCTTTCGTAGGTGTAGTCTTGGCTTCCTGACTTCGTCGGGACGGCGGCGTGTCGTTATTATGTCGTCGACATGGTCTCTTCGTCGTCTTCGTCGGCAGCGGCGGAGGATCTTCGTCAGTTCGACGAACAGCAACCGCACCTCCATCGGTTGGTGCTTTTAGTTTTCCGGATATGGGCTCGCAGAGCGGCCCCGGGCTGGGCGGGTGTATGGTCGGTGCTGACGCGACAAGTACCGGCCTGGTGACGGCGAACGGGATGGTTGTCGAGGACTCCACTGAGTAGTGGCGAGGTAGTCGACGATATCGCGAGGTCGTTCGCCAATCTGTGGTCGCGGCGCGTTAACGGCGAACCCTCGGAGTCCCATCTCCCGGTATGGGCATCGACGGTAGATGTGACCCGCTTCTCCGCAGTGGTAGCAGAGCGGGCGGTGGTCAGGAGTGCGCCAAACGTCTGTCTTCCTCGGGTAGCTGCGCTGGGTGACGGGTGGGCGTGCTGGCGGCGGCAGCGGTGGTCGACGGAACTGTCGTCACTGGGCCCTGCCGTGGGCGCGGAGGGGGAACGTGACGGCGGGCTACAGCGGCGTATGTCATGGCTTGCGGCTGAGGCTGCGGCGATTAAGGGGCCACTCCGACTTGTTGGAGCTCCTCACGTACGGCGTCGGCAATCGAAGCCACTCGAGGCTGTGATGACGGGAACAGCTTCTGTAGCTCTTCCCGCATGGCCGCCCGGATAGCCGCGCGCAGGTCTTCGGTGGCCAGTGACTGAACTCCGGCGTAGCTTGTCAAATTCGTGCGGCGGTTGAATTGCCGGTTCCGCATTTCCGGTGTCTGCTCGATGCTGATGGCTTCCCGAAGAAACTCGTCCACAGTCTTCGGTGGGCTTCGTACCATTCCGGCGAAAAGTTCCTCCTTTACACCACGCATCAGTAGCCGGACGTTCTTTTCCTCGGACATTTCCGGGTCGGCGTGGCGGAATAGGCGGCTCATTTCCTCCGTGAAGATCGCGGTTGTCTCATTAGGTAGTGTTAGATACGGGACGCTTTCCTGAGCGTAGTTCGAGTACACCAGACCACATCAAATCGCGCCACTGCTAATTAAGAAGCGCAGAAGCACGGATACCACATTCCCGAGGCGTGGCACGTGCAAACAAGTTGGCGTCACCCTCCTCGTGTGCCGCAGGTGGAGCTATTCACTGCTTGACTCTTTCCGAACGTGAACAGAGAGCCTGGCACTGCTCCAGGTAACGTGGGTCCAGAGGTAAGACGGCTGTAAGGCACCGTGAAATTCTGCCCGCCTTGGTCTGCCGTCGCCCGCATCTGCCTATTGTGACGGCACATTGCAAGTTAGGAAGGCAACACCGCAGGGAGAAGTAAAGCCTCGGACAATTGGGGACCAAGCAGCGACCTTCTCCGCCGGGTATGACAGCATCGCACGGGCGCCTACCTTTGGCCGAAAATGGCGTCACCTGAGCGGGCTTTCCCATTGGCCGAACATGACGTGCCTTCGAGACACCGAAGGGCTTAAAAAGACGTGGACGGAGAGCATTCCTAGAGCATTCCTTGATTTATCTCTTTCGAGCGTCTTGCCACGGGCCGCAGCGTCCGAGTTGCTGCCGGCCCGTAATAAATTTAAGACTTTTAATCGACTCTCACTGTAAATGATCTAAATAAACCTCCCAAGTTTTTCATCCCGAAGTCCTCCTCAACTCTTACAACTGGTGGCAGCGGTGGGATCCCCTCCAAATGCAACAACTGGTAGCAGCGCTACGGATCAACCTTCGTAGAGAGAAATCCTCAGGAACCCGGAACAGCGAAAAGGAGCCTTCGTCCAAAGGAGTCCCGAGCAACTTGGAACACCGAAGAAGAGAGAGCCTTCGTCCAAGTAGTCCTGAGGAACTGGGAGGAGCGAAGAAGAGCGAGCCTTCGACCCAGGGAGTCCTGAGGAAGCGGGAACAGCGGACCAATCAACCAGATGGCAGGGTGCTGCAACCGTAAGTGAGCGCTGGGTTTTTTTCCTTTTTGATTCGCCAGACTTCAAATGTTGTGTGTTCGTTTTGATAGTTCTAGAAATCGGGAATTTGTTGCATTGGGTGTTTGCACAAATTAATTAAGGAAAACAGTTCTAACCACCAGTCGGGGCAGCTGCCATGGACCTTAGAAGGTTGACGATGTTAGACTTGTTCTTGGTGTGCGACGACTTGGGAGCTGAGGCGGACGAACAGATTAAAACGCCAGCTATCATAAAGGCGATTAAACATAGTGGCAATGATGATAAAAGCATTGGGCTTGCTTGGGAGGTGATACATGAACCACGGGAGCGTGAGCGTTGTGAACGTTAGCGTCGTGAACGTAAGAGTGAGCGTAAGCGTCAAGAACGTGAGAATGAACCCGAACGCGAGTATCAAGAACGTAAGCGTGAGCAAAAGTACGAGAGAGAGATAGCAGCATTGGAAAAACAGATACAATATTTTCAGCACTTAAAGGAACAAAGGCAACGCCTGTCTGAAAATTCTGTAGGCAGTAGAGAGCACAGGAATGAGGAAGTGTCTAGCGGATTTTCGCCAAAATCCGACGAGAAGAGTAGTGCCTGTGAGATTGGCTGCACATTCATAGGTGAAAAGGAAAGGCTAGCTGCTAACGATGCCTTAGTGGCAACAGAGGCCATTAAAGGCCGCAGTGAGAGTGACGAGGTGCTGTGCCAACAGATGACTGTAGATACAGCTAGGCCAGCTGCGAACAAATTAGCACAGTTACCACGCGTGTGCGCCGCTTGTAATGTTAGCGAGGTTGCTAGCGAAGTAGAGAGTACTGCTGACTTGACAGACGCGAGCACCCATGTCCAGTCAGATCTGCGTGCCGAAGTGATGTGCCAGCTGGACGATGCAGTTGAGGGTAGTTCTCAGGATTGCGAGCTGCGTAGCTCAAGAGAACACAACTGCATTGTTCAGGGATCGGTGCAGCTCTCCGTCAGTCTAGGTAGCCTAGATAGGGATGATTCAGTTATTAATCATTCGGACTGTGTGCGTGAGACAGCGATCGATACCGACGGGATGTGTGCCGATGCAAAGCGTGAGCTGGGCAATGCAGTAGAGGGCAGTTCGCAAGAGTGCGAGTTGCATAACTCGAGTAAAGCCTGCTGCATTGTTCAAGAGCCGGTTGAGCTGTCCGCCATCATCAATCAATCAGACTGTGCGGGTAAGAGACCGATCTGGGCCGATGAGATGTGTAACGGCCAGCACGAGGCACGAGAAGGTGGCATAAAAGGGAATTCAAGGAGAAAACGCCGCAGAAATAAGCGCCCTAAAGATAGGAATGCGGTGACTAATGTAGCGCTGCCAAAGACGGCGAGAGACCCAAAAGGGCAGGGCGCGAGGAAAAAGGTACGGTCGTCCTTGACGACGTGTGCGCATCAAGAACGTTCGAGCCACAGGTCAAAAGGAGACCGAGAAGCATGTTCTGCAAGGACGCGGACAAAGGGCACGGGGCAGTTAAATTCCTCGTCGTTCCGTCGTTCTTTTCGAAGCGCAGCGTGTAGTACAAGGAAGCGCAAGGTGGCAAGACGAGACCAGGTGGGGAGTAGTGACGCGGTCAATCGAGTTCGTGTTGAAAGCAGGGCGCCAGGACGCAAATTGGCTGGAGACTGTAACGTCTTGGAGGAGCTGATAGTGAGTCAGCCCTTTTGTTGTTCTTTGGTAGCCAGAATAGCTTTCAAACCACGACCACCTCGGGCACGGCTCCAAGTATGAGTCAGACGTAAACATTTGGAACGGGAGGCCAAGAGAGCTTCCGTAGAAGTAAAGCGTGTTATTTTGTTTTATTTTTGAGCACAAGGATAATTTACGCGATTTAAGTTTCTTTCAATATGTAAAGTATGAGCTCTGTTTATGTTTAGTTTGAGAAGCTCGAGATTTGAAAGACGCTTTTTTTTATTAAACATGTAGTATCGCGAGGTGTTCATTAATAAGTAGATAGGCTTTCTTTTTTTGTGTGTGAGTAACCTGAGTGTCAAGGTTATCGGTGAGAGGCCTATCGTAACGCGCGTGTGTATTAGTTAACCTTCTTTTTTTATGTGTTCTTTAGTTTCTAAGGTTAACCGCGTAGGTTTTCACTGAGTGCAAGATTTGCACCGAGAAGCGTTCTTAGTTCCATTAGCGCGTGTCCTGTGTGAACGGAAGGATGCAGCTTTATGACTTGGTTGCTCATGTGTCTTGAGGGCAGCCGTATTCTGACTTCTTTAGTGAGCGTGCGTAGAACGGGTTATTAGCAGACGCATTTTTTAAGGGTTCTATGGAGTGCATAGGTTACGCAAATTATGTTGTCGTTTATGGTACTATACGCAATTATTCTAAAAACACAAATCTGAACATTCGTATTTTGAATAAGCAGAACCGTTGCTTCTTTAATGTCGCCTAGTGGTAACAGCTGAATTTGATGTCTTTCTTTTTAAACAGTGGGCAAGCGTAATTAAAGTGTGTGCTACTCGTTAATCACGTTTTACTATCTCTGGTTTGCTGCAGCTACTACGCACTCTTGTTTCCTAAGCTGTCGATTGGTTTTTTTTCTCATCACAATTCGAGAATGAAACGTCGAACTACCATATTTTTGGGTGTACAAGCCTCCACCGCATATAACCTTCGCCCCCAATTGCAACTGCACGGCAGCAAAAAGGAAAAGAGATCAGCGCACATGAAAGAACCACCCACAGCAACGCTCAGTTCTTCGCAAAAACAGTCTACATTCGCAGAAAGCGTTGCTCATCCAAGTCATATCTCTGGCGAGCGGCTGTATTCCTCCATTCCTCGGCGGTGCTGACAAAACTGGATACCCACATCGGACTTAACCGCAGACGAATCAGTCACGTGACATGCGACGTGAATCGGATCGCTTCTCATCTAGCGTTCACACGACAGCGGATGAGAGTGCGGACTTGGCAGCCTTGGCCAGGGCAATGGCGATGGAGGAAACGCGACCGAACCGAAAATTGCAAGGCTGATTTGTCATACCGCCGTATCGTGAAGGGTTTCACGCAGAGCGAGATAGCACCGTGGAACGGGTAACGTGACTAAGTTTGCCGGCGCAGCGTTGGCGATGGGCCAAACACTGACAGCAAAATGGTGACCCACAAAGGGGAGGATGATTGGCGCCCACGAAGGAGGAAATATGACAACTTGAACACGCAGGAGTGCGGAGGGGGTGGGGTTCCCCAGGATACAAGGAAAGTTCAAAATTTCGAAGAACCTTGCCTTCAGGCGCGGCTTCACGGTGGCGCCGCTGTGAAGCCACACTTCAAGGCAAAATTTGTATATTCAAATTTCTTATTTATTTTCTCCAGGGCTAAAAGCTGCGGTCAACAGCTTGACAGAGGCCAGGAGATAAAATAAAACGCAGGGTTTTTCTTAATGCGCACGTGGAGCCCCACCTCGATGTCCATGTAAAACCATAAACAGATACATATAAGCAGATAACAGTGGTATAAAAATAACGAACCATCAGAAATACTATTAGTGTAATCATATCCAGCTTTTCTGGACACGTTCCAACTAGCGCCTCAAGCAGGCCCGACACAAAGCTAGCGCGTTTTCAATGGAACGAGCGGGTTTTTCGCCAATAACGAATGCTGCAGGTCCATTATTGGTAAAGGCAGGTGACAGACGTGTTCTGGAATCAAATCCACACGAGCCAAATGCAGTGACCACGCTATGGCACGTAAGAATTTTGTTCCCACAGTGGTTAAAGATTCAGCAATGGAAGCCTATGGAAACGACGAAAATTTGGACTCATTTTTCGAGGCAAGAACGATGCCTGTGATAAAACTACGGAGTCTATCGAAATACTCAGTGCAGCGTATATAATCCGCAGACAGCTTTCGATTGATGCCTATCTCGCCTCTCCACACATGGCGCAAGTGTGTTTCCAAAAGCGATCTTTGTAACACTGTCGAGAAAACTCGCGTGGTATCTATAAAAAGATGTGCGTATCCTTAGGCGAAACGTTGGAAGTGGCCGAGTGGTAAAATCACGCGCACCTACCTTCCCGCGTCACGCTGGCCGCGGTTCGCTTCCCGCTTAGCACTTTCTTTTAAGCCACATAAGACCTAGTTTTGTAGTCTCTCTGTCACGGAACTCCTCCGGAGAACACTCTGGCCGAAAGAATGGACTAGGCGACAGGTGTACCCACGCAGATGCACATTTAATACAACCCACGCGACACGAACAGCAGCACACAAACCTAAGAAAACTAACACACAAGATACAAAAACAATCAGTACACACGAACTGGTAACACTGCCACTAGCGTTCTATTGAGAGTGGTTGGCGTTCGTGCTCACGTCTGGTTCGGTGCGGATGTGGCGTGGTGTGGGTCCCGTAGCCGGCGTCGGAGTGGCGTTCGACGTTCGAGGGCTGGCGTCGCTGGAGGCGTCGTTGGTTGCGTCGTACACGCTCCCGGTCCAAGCGCCCGTGGAGGTGTGGCCGATGATGTTGGCGTTGGGGCACCACCCGGAAGGGTGGCAACAGCGGTAGAGACACCCTCGGCCGTAGCAGGTGGTGGCGTCCTTCGTGGACTCCCCGGAACGGGCTCAGGAACGGCAGGAAGTCTGCGGTGCAAAGCCGTAGAACGCGAGCTCACCGGAGCACTAGCCGGCGTCGCTCTCTTCCGGTCGAACCGTCCCTCACCCGCCGAGTCTCCGCTGTTTTCTTCTTCCCCCCTGCGTCTCGCCCTTCCTCGCCCTTTTATAGCCTTCTTGTTAGTCCACGTAATCCTTCTCTTCGTCTTCTTCTCTTCTCCACCAATCATTGCTTTCCATCTCACCGGATATTTCTCCACCAATCATCTCTTGTCACCTCACTGAGAACTTCCTCTTTATCTTCTTTCGTCTTCGGTTATTCCACGTCACTCTTAACGCCATCCTCGTCGTCTTCTTGAAACCTTTCTTTGACTACCATGTTATTTTATCTTCCCTCTTATATGTGACACTCTCACCAGATGGCAGAAACACAAAACTCAAGATTTGCTTTCGGTTCTGGTTTTCCAGTGGTGCTCTTGAAATATGTTTTCTGTCTCCTTCCTAATAGGTAGCAGTGTCGTGTTCATTTGTTAAGTCATCACTTTTATGAAGTTTCTATTCATTGGACGTCATAACTAGAAGCTTGCACATGGCTTTGTGTTATGCAAAAAAAAAACTTTTGTGCTTTGTAGCGTGGAACCTGGGAGAACAAAATGGCTATTCTTATTACGCTCTTCTGCAAGGTGCGCTTTCTTCGACTTTCGACTGTCCATAATGGCACACACTCCAACCGAATCAGGTCCACCTGGGCCACAGTGCTACCCGGTGGCCAGTGCCATTCCTATGCAACATTCGTGTGGAACAAAGGGTCTGCTAGGCTGAGTCGTGGCCCGAACGTCAATTATTTCTAAAGATTCATCCAAATAAGAAATGCACCAATAGGAGAAGATGTACAGCGTGTGGATTAATTGCTACTGTTAACGTGTTTCATTCAGCCAAGTGGTATGAATCCGTAGGTGTGGCCGTAAAATACCATTTGAATAAATGTCCCGTGCTGTGTCTGCCCCGGTCGCTCTGCAGAGAAGCTAGCTTGGCTAGCCGTCAGCAGTTAGGATCAACATAAGGTGTCCCTCGTTCGGTGCATTTCTTTGTAATACGCAGCTTTATTTGGCGAGTACCCCAGCAATTTGGTAGCAAAATCGTGCAAAATCGTGTCTGATAGGCCCAAAAACTTGACAAATTTCCCATATAAATACATAGGTCTTCAAAAAAAAGGGTTGGGGTGGCCAACTTGAAATGGGGAGGGGCATCAGCTAAATTTGGGCGTGCTACAGGGATGGGCCAAGCTGAATTTGGTAGTGATGTTGGAGTAGCCCAACCTAAATTTGGGGTGAAACGGTAGTGAGCCAAGCTGAATTTGAGGCTGACATGGGGGTGGCCCAATCTAAATTAAGGTGATATAGGGGTGGGTAAGCCTAAGTTTGAGGGAATATGGGGTAGAGAGAGAGTAAACATTTTTCTTGGGCGAATACAGCTTTGGAGAGGCGTCCTCATTCCAGAATGCCTTGAGCACGGGCTGCGTCCTGGGCCCTCGCAATCAGCCATTGCTGATCATCAAGGTCGGCGCTGGCTAAGGCTCTCTCCCAAAGCTCGTTAGTGGGGTAAGGGTTCGGAGGATGTAATTGTGCCACTGTGCAACCCGCTACTAAGTGCCTGAAGGACCCGGGCTCTGCGCAGAAGCGGCATTGTTGAGAAAATTGTGTAAATTGGAGTAGCCCGTTCTATGGGACCTTGCGCCCCGTAGCTCGCAGGACCTTTCTATAAAGTTACTCCATCCATCCATCCATGAGGTGATTTCTGGTTGGGTGGGCGAATGTGTTAACCTGAAGAGCTCGGAGAAATCACTCCTGCTCTCTAGGTAGTGACTTGTGTGGGTGCTTGTAGTGTTGTGTGATGTCTTGGTACGAGATTGAAGGGTACATGCGCTCGGTTTGAGAGGGAATATGGGGGATGAGCCAGCCTAATGCTGGCCCACCCCTCGATCACCTCAAATTTAGGATGGCCCACCGCCAATCATCCCCCAATTTATGTTAGTCCACCCATATATCAACCCTCCCCCAATTCAGCTTGGCCCAGCCGCACATCACCCCCATGGTTAGGTTAGCCCGTCCCCATGTCACGTCCGAATTTAGTTTGGCCCACCCCCCATATCAGCCCCAAATCCAGGTTGGCCCAGGCCAATATCATCTCCAAACTTAGGGAATATGCGGGATGGGCCAGCCTAAGTTTGGGGCTGATATTGGTCTGGGCCATCCTGGATTTGGGGCTAATATGGGGGTGGGCCAAACTAAATTAGGACGTGACAGGGGGACGGGCGAACCTAACCATGGGAGTGATGTGCGGCTGGGCCAAGCTGAATTGGGGGAGGGTTGATATATGGGTGGACTAACCTAAATTGGGTTATGATTGGCGGTGGGTCATCCTAAATTTGAGGTGATCGAGGGGTGGGCCAGCGTTAGTTTGGGACTGATATGGGAGTGAGCCAACCTCGACTTGCAGGTGGTATTGGAGTGGGCCAATCTAAATTTGGTGGTATTGTGTAGGCGGGCCAATCTGTATTTGGGGGTGATATGGGGTTGGTCCTACCTAAATGTGGGGGCAATCTCGGAGTCCACCAATCTGAATTTGGGGGCGATATGGGGGTAGGCCAACCTAAATTTTGGGGTGCGTCGACTCGAAATTTGGGGGATGATTTAGAGAAATTCGTGGGTGGACCAACTTGAAAATTAGGGTTCGTCCAATTAAAATTTGGGATTGGGCCAACTTGAAGTTTAAGGCTGGGCGAGAGGAAAATCGGGCGTGGCTGACTTTAAACTTGGGGGTGGGCCAATTTAAATTTGAGGGTGTGCCAAATTGAAATTTGGGGGTGGGCCAATTGAAATTTGGGGGTCTGTTTACGAATAGTTAGACAACACCAGTGGTGTTTCTGAATCTTTTTCATCATCGCAAAGTGCGTATATTAATAATTGTTACCCAATACCCCTCAAGGTTCAATATGGGGATCCACAAGAACAAATCGCAGACCGAGCTGACGATTTTCACACCAATGCCATCGCTAACACTAGTCGCTCGTGCTAAACGCAACACAAGCTTACAACGATCATAATTCAACTTTCAATCGCACGCTAGTGGACAGGCTGTCAGTTCACAATTTCGCCAATCATCTGGATAGGAACCTTGCTGGATGTTTCACTGTCATGTTGCGTCGTTTTTCATGAAGGCCATCTCCTGAAGAGAGAATATATTTTTGAGATTGACGAGGCAAGCTAGTATATTATATAACTCATATGAAGCAAATGTATGAAGGGTCATAGTGATTTTTCAAAGAAGTGTAAGTAAATGAGATTTGAGATGATATTGGTTCGACCGGGCATGATAACGATATTTTTCCCGCCTGTCACAGTGCTATGACCGAAAACCTAATCATTTTGCTCAAACGTGTTGCCCCATACTACATGTGCTAAATGTACAAAAGTGCGGTGCGTGGTCACAGCTTCAAAGCCAGTCTATTTTCTTTACTGTTGTTGAAATTGTAGTAATGTGGAGTTTTCCTCTTCAGAAGAGTGCGAAAAGAAAAACAAACATTACAGATGGTAGCTGAGTGCAAAGTACATTGGAACATCTGAAATCAGGAATTATCTTTAATTTGCGGGTTGGTCTTCTCCGCTGGTAGATCGCTGTCCGATCACTTCAACGAATTTTGTTTGTGTGCAACTGCAGCAAAAATAAAGATACTACCATTTAATTGCCAGGACCTTTATGCCCTCCACACACACAAGAAGGACACCAGATAATTGGCAATATCAGTTTATAAACTGATATTGTTTTGCTAATTTCAGTGTAGCAAGGTGTCTGTGAACGGAGCATTTTCTTAGTATCAGTCCAGCGTTAGCAGTGAGAAGCAGTTCGGTCGGCCATGAGGGCATACTAGCCATTGTAGCGCTTTACTGTAGAACAAGTGAAATGCTAAAAACATAGTGTGCCTTGTCCTTTTCGCAGATCGTCCACCCATTATGTTATGGTGACGATCAACGTTGTGCGTGTCAGGCCTCCTCATTTTTAGCGTCACTATCGCGAGAGTGGACAAAGAAAGGAAGCTTTCTTCACAATCAGCACCAGCGGGATTCCAGCACTCGTAACTGCTGCAATTTGCATTCAGTGGCTGGGCATGCTAACCACATCCGTGGCGAGAGCACGCAAGAAAAGCAGAGCTTTGGTCGCCATCACTACCACGAACCCATGTCAATACAGATATAAGTACGTGCAGGTGATGGGTATGCTAGCTTCTGCGCTAGCACCTGCCGCCGCCACCTTAGATTTTCCATGCATACTGCTTGTTTTCATCGCAGACGCATGCAGGACAAACGCGGATAACTAAAGAATCTCAGTGCCCTTCCACTCTGTGAAGAAAGATGACCAGAAAAGCTGTGTATGTGGGCCCCTGAGTGGCGAACTGCACCTCCGCCCTATGTCGGCCCGGCATTGCACTGTCTTCGGGATCGGCCCACGCATGGGGAGTGCTTAACGCCTGCTTCACCTCCGCCGCGGGTCCGCCCGGCATGACGTTACATTCGGGATCAGCCCACGTATGGGGAGCGCTGAACGCCTGCTTCACCACCGCTGCTGGTCGGGCCGGTACTACGCTATCTTCACGATTTTGCTCTACACGCGAGCCAAACATTAAAAATATGCGAATGCCACGTAACTGGACAGAACCAAGGTAGTGTTGTTTGCTGTCGCTTGGAGATACACAGATTACCTTTCTTCATTCCGCCTAATTAGATCATTGTCCTAATTATTTCATCAACTTCTCCATTATTATAATTAGATAAAACGTGTAAATAAGAAAATTGTAGAGCGACATAAAGTACTTCCGAACATCTTTCTGTTGCTCCATACGTGCTACATGAACCTGTTTTTCCGAGCGTAGAAGAAGCCCGCGAATATAGGCAGAGTGCCTCGAGTGGCCATTCGTGCAGCAATATCGCGCGATCACATTACGTCGGTTACCCTGTACATACCGTGGTAAACACATCCCAATCCGTGCACCTCCATTTTCGTAGTGGTTTCAAGGCGATTCAAGACAGGTAAGAAAGGAACGTACCGACAAGCCCACTACACTAGAACAATGGACGCAAGAACTCATGGAGGGCGCCCGCAACGCGACCAAAGAAATAGAAACAGATATCCAGACAATCGGGATGGACGCTAAGCTCGCTCACATGCTGGAAGCGAAAAGATCCATATTGCAGAGATGGCGTACCCAGAGACTCAATAGAAGACTTAGGAAAAAGGTCGCACTACTCAACAAGGACATTGAGCACCACTGTGTGGTACTCTCCAACCAACAATGGGACGAAGTATGCGCAAGGGCCGATGGCAGCATGACGTCGGGAAAATCCTGGAACCTGCTCAAACACCTTCTTAACAAAGGTCAAAGCAGGAGCTTCCATACCAAGGCGGCTGACAAGATAGCGAAACGCGAGCTGAAAAACTCCAACGAGCAGGAATTTATGGCAAGACTTGCCGAGAGATACATGCCACTCTCGAGCAGCCACGAAAACGAGGCCGAGGCACCCGGTTCCCCGTACACGGGCGCGGACAACCCCGATCTCGACGAACCCTTCACCCTGGAAGAAATCAGGACCGTCCTTCAAAACCTGAATGGAACATCGGCTCCAGGTCCAGACGGTATTAGTAACAAGGCTCTTCGTAACTTGGACGAAGACTCCGTACGGTTCCTAGTGGAACTAATCAATCAGGTCTGGGCTTCCGGTAGGGTCCCGCCGGAATGGAAGAACGCCACCACGGTTCTCATCCCAAAGCCCAACAAGCCCTCGGGCGTCGAGAACCTCAGACCCATATCACTGACGTCGTGCGTGGGTAAGGCTGCGGAACACGCCGTTCATAACAGAGTGTCCAGATTCCTCGAAAACAAGGGACTGTTACCACACGCCCTCATCGGTTTTAGACCCGGTCTATCAACTCGAGACACCATGATTTTAATCAAGCATCAACTCATTGATGACCCCATTAGAAACGCTAAGGCCATTCTCGGGTTGGATCTCGAGAAAGCATTCGATAACCTCTCTCACCAATACATTGCGGACACCATTTCCGACCTCAACCTCGGAGCTAGATTCCACGCGTACGTCAAGTCATTCTTGGGCAACAGGGCGGCTACGCTCCGATTTGCCGACCTCTCCACGAAGACACTCTCGCTGGGCAGTAGGGGCACCCCCCAAGGCTCGGTCATCTCCCCTATGCTTTTCAACCTTACCATGGCGGGACTTGCTGAGAAACTCGGACAGATCCACGGGCTCGAGCACACCATATACGCAGATGATATCGCCATGTGGGTATCCAAAGGAACCCCGGGCATGGTGCAGGACATCTTGCAAGAAGCAGTGAATACCCTAGAAGAATCTCTAATCCCCACAGGACTCAGATGCTCGCTTACCAAGTCGGAGCTTACCGGAGGAAGAAGAAGAAGACGCCGTTCGAAACGGCTGCGCTCACATCGGGCTACGCATGTTTGGTTTTTCGGGCGGACCACCTTCTGGGACCGGCCCGAAACGATCACCACCATCTCCAAGAAGTAGTGCGGCGCCTGTGGAGACCAACTGCAGGTCAGTCGGACCATATTTCGGCATCTTACGGCCGATTTTCCACCTTCAGAACGTGGCGAGCTACCTTCAGTTAAAGAGCGGCGCCGGCGGGCGCGCGCGCAATTGAACATGGCGGCCTTAAGAACTCCGGCTGCGACATCGAACCCGCGACTTATTACAACGTCGCGCCTTGAAGAACAGATGGATTTCACTGCATCTCAGGTGGGTGATGCAACACCGCACCACGAATGCAATGAGGCAGCCAAGATCAACAACAACATGCAAAGCGCTACCGTGGTCAACGAAACGACCGCAGAAGCCGGATGGGAGCGCGTTCTTTCCCTGAAGGAAAAGAAAAATCTCGCTCAGCAGCGCCGCTCCGCGCAAGGAAGCGCACTGCCATCAGGTCCGACTACCAACTCGTCTAAACCCATGGCACACCGCGGGCGCCCACGACTCAAGCGTCTTCCGCCGCTACCGAAGAGTGACCTGAAGGTGGTCATCAGACCACACCAAGGGCTACCACTCAAGAATGTTACCAGTCAGGCACTGGCAAGAGCCGTCATGGAGGCGTGCGAGGACAGAACCACTGACAACGATTTTATTCTAAGAATCAAGTCAGGCTCGAACATTGCAGTGATATCCACCCCGAATCGGGATACGGCCAAGGTCATGCAAGCCATCAAATCCTTGAACATCAACGGACGACAACACCCGGTCAATGCGTACGTTACGGCAGGAGAAGACACGACGCGGGGAGTAATCCACGGGATAGAAGCACACACCCCTTCTGACGTGCTGCGATCGAACCTACGTATCCGAACGCAGGGACTGGAGTTGATCGACGCAAGAATGATGGGCGAATCACAAAGCGCCTTGCTCACCTTCTACGGCAGCCGAGTGCCAAGGTGTGTTTATTACTTCGGGGGAGAGAAACTCTGCACACCCTACCGAAATGCGGTACAATTCTGCCGTACCTGTGGCACCGTGGGACACCGCACCGACGTATGTCCACAGCCCGACGCGCATGTGTGCCGCTCGTGCGGGGTGCGAGAGCCTGCCGATGGACACACGTGCACCCCCAAATGCGCCATTTGTGGGAGTGATCATCCAACGGGTGACCGCCGATGTCCCAAAAGACTAAAGCCAGTCAGGCAGATATCAAGACCACGGCCAAAGAAACCAACGAAGACCCAGCTACGGTGGTTCGCCACCGAAGACGAGGACTCCGAGCTGGAGTTCCTTCCGGCCATGGATCGTCGCAGCCGCTCCAGAACCCGCTCGCCGTCGAGGAGCCGATCTTGTTCCGGGCAGCCGGGCCAGAGGAGACGTTCGGCATCCCGACCCAAGGTGCCTCAGCAGCAAGATCAGACGAAAAAGAAAGAGGCCCCAAGAAGCAAGTCACCAGGGATCCTACTGGCATGCAGCACCCCACAAAATAATCAGGTGAGCTGGGCGCAAGTCGCATCTCCCACTGCCAATCCTAAGAATACACCTACACCAATCACACAAAACCCAGAGTACAAGAAAATAGTAGAAGAAAACAAAATACTTCGAAACAGTTTAGCCGAGCTACGAGCCGAGTTTGAAGCTTTTAAGCGCATGGCAAACAACAGCACATCACAGCAACCCACACCAATTGCAGACCACACTTCCAAATCACCACCGCAGACATCACTGCAACAAAGTACCGCCTCCAGCGCTCATTCGTTAACGCTGGAACAGTTAGCACAAAACATGCAACTAATGTTTGCAGAGCTACACAAACTCAAACGAATGGTAGAGGATGTGCAAACAAAAGCCGCGGCTGTCCCCCGAAAGAGGGTCAGTCAAAGTCCGGGAGCTCCTACCAGGACACCGAAAGCTATAGAGCACACTGATAGCGACAGTAATATCCATGGATAATATGGCAAACAACACAAAGACCGGACACATTGAAATCTGGCAATGGAATTGCTGCACGCTACGGACTAAATTGGCTAATTTCACGCACTACATAGAATCGGCGCCAATCCCTCCCGACGTTATCTGTATTCAGGAAATAGGGAAACAAAATCCAAAACTCAAAGGGTACGAGCTTTATGCTCACCCTGACTACCCTCAAGTAGCCACCTTTGCCAAGAAGGATGTCACGATTAGCGTAAATTATTCTTTTCGGGAACCTATTCAGCATCAGATAATCACGATTTGGCCGCAGAAAAGGGGCAAACCTAAAACAATTATTGTCAACGTTTACAGTTCTCCCAGAGAAAAACAGGCGGACTTTGAAAACGTGGTGGCCACCGCGGTGCGACTCGCTCAAGGTAGGGACAAATTAATATTATTAGGCGACTTTAACGCACAACACTCAAACTGGGGCTACAATAGAGACAATCCCAAGGGCATATTGTTAGCAGACGTTGTAGAGCGCTACGGACTTTTCCAGCTAACTCAACCAGATCTCCCAACGCGAATCGGGAACAGCGTGTCCCACGACACTTCCCCCGACCTCACGTTCACCAACAACGAAAGTGAGACGCGATGGACGAACCTAGGTGAAAACCTAGGAAGCGATCACTATATCTTAAGCATATCGGTTAATGCAGCCAGGATTCGAAGAGCTATTGGCAAGGCAAGGCTATCCGACTGGACCAAATTTCGGGAAAAACAAGAAACAATCGGCAGCATAACAGACGTAGGAGAATGGGCCGAGCGGATCCGAGTTATTCACTCTAGGGTCACAAAAACATTTGAAACGACAACGGAGGCTCCAGCCGTGGATCGTCACCTCTTGCATCTCTGGGAAGCCCGGAGAGGCCTCACAAAAAGGTGGAAAAGGCAGAAGCTTAATCGCAAACTCCGGACACGGATAGCTCAGCTAGCGCAGGAAGTTAACGAATACGCACAAAAGTTAAGCGACAGCAATTGGCGTCAGTTCAGTGACTCGCTTCGGGGCACGTTGACTACAAAGAAAACATGGCGCATTCTTCGAAGTATGATTGACCCGGGAGGAACAAAAACAGTCGCGAATCGCACACTCAAGCTACTTGAAAACGAGTTTGAAGGCCGGGAAGCTGACATGATAGACAAAATTAAAGAGATATACGTAGGAACTGTACCGACCGGGCAATCCACCAAACCCGTTTACGAAGGTCAGGACCAACCGGAACTGGACGCCCCCATAACCTTTGAAGAGGTTTACGCAGCGGCACACTCCTTCAAGAAAAACACGACCCCAGGGGTAGATCAGGTCACGAACGCAATGATTCGCAATCTAAGTGATGACACGCTAAAAAATTTGACCAAATTCTTTAACGACACGGTCTGGACAGAGGACGGCGTCCTTCCGAAAGAATGGAAGGAAGCAAAAATTATTCTTATTCCAAAACCAGGTAAGCCTCGTAACATCAACAACCTTCGACCCATCTCCCTAACGTCGTGCGCGGGGAAACTCTTTGAAAAGGTTGTGCAGGTCCGGCTCTCGAACCACATAGAGCTAAACAACATGTTCCCCTCCAACATGTTCGGTTTCCGACCCCACGTGTCAGCGCAGGACGTTTTTCTACTACTAAAACACGAGGTCCTGCACCCCAACAGAGGGTCGGAAGATAAATTTGTATTGGCATTGGACATCAAAAAGGCCTTCGACAGCATCTCCCACCACGCTATTCTGGAGGGACTGGAAGCGGTGAACTGCGGAACGCGAATTTATAACTACGTGCGCTCGTTCCTCAGCCACCGCACGGCCACAATCGGATTAGGCTCCACGAGGTCCGACACCTTCAACTGTCCTGACAGAGGTACCCCTCAGGGAGCTATACTCTCTCCACTGCTTTTCAATGTAGGGATGAGAAAGCTAGCCCTGGAGCTAGATAAACACCCGAATCTCGGTTGTGCGATATATGCCGATGATATTACGTTCTGGGCTCACCAGGGGTCCTACGGGGACAAGCAAGAAACCCTTCAAAAGGACATGGTATGCGCACCCGAAAAATCGGAATTCATTCGGGTGCGTGCGAAATACGCAAGAAAGAAGGACTGGGTCCCGCTCACTCTGACTCTCGACGGGGCGCCGATTCGTGAAGTGGAGACACTCCGAATATTGGGGATGTGGATACAGCAGAATGCTGGAACATCTCACACCCTACAAAAACTAAAGGCGGTCACAGGAAACGTGGCCAGAATGATAAGGAGAGTGGCAAAAAGCAGAGACAGCCTAACTGAGGGAGAGACCATCAGCCTGGTTCACGCATTCGTAATTAGCCGACTCACATACGCCCTTCCATATCAGGCCTTGACAAACCAAGAGAATAAACAGGCAAACGCAATAATAAGAAAAGCCTTCAAAGCCGCCCTTGGTCTTCCGGAATGCGCTAGCACAGAGAGATTCGAGGGACTGGGCCTGCACAATACTTTTGACGAGTACGCAGTCGCGACGTTATATGCCCAGAAAGAACGACTTTGTTCTTCAACTCAGGGCAGGGAAGTATTGGCGAGGTTAGGCTTTCCCCTGAGACCCCAGTATTGCGGAGAGGAAACGGCACAGATAGACCGCAATGTTCGGTCGCACATCGCGGTGGCCCCAATTCCCAAAAACATGCACCCCAAGTACCATCCCGGACGACGCAGAGCAAGGGTAAAGACCCTTCACAAACGTTTCGGCATGGGACCGGGGGTGTATTATACGGATGCCAGTCGAGCCAGCTCAGACACTTTCAGCATAGTTTCTACATGCAACAACAACATAACAACGGCATCCTTCAAAACCGCCTCGGCATGCGTGGCAGAGGCTGCAGCCATCGCCTTGGCCATTCAGGACGCCGAGCGCCAAACCAATTCGGCTGTCATATTATCCGATTCACAAGCGGCTTGCCGCCTGTTTTTGCAAGGAACGGCACCCAAATCAGTAATCAAAATTTTAGGCACTCAACTGGAGGGGCACCACACTATCGTCTGGTGTCCGGCACACGAGCGACTGGCAGGAAACGCTACGGCAGACCGTATTGCTCGAGGTTTGAACGTCCGAGCAACGGCATGGCCTAGCGATGACCTTCCACCGAATTCTCGTGACATCCTCCTACAGCAAAGGCAGGAGCGGAGACGTTTTGGACATCCTCACTCCGATTTAAACAGCCAACAGGAGAGGGACTGGCGTCGTATTCAGACGAATACATACCCCAACCTGCACCACCTACACAGAATACACCCCACGAGGTTCACTGACGAGTGCCCGTGGTGCACAGACACACCCACACTAAAACACATCACATGGGAGTGTCCCAGGAGGCCTCCGCACATAGACAGTCCCATATTACACGAACATCCACTAATGAGGAATAGGCAGTGGGAGGCATGGCTTGCGGACGAGGGTCGGGAGAGCCAGTTGGCTCTTCTGGACCAAGCCCAGCGAGCCGCTCGTGCCAGTGGGGCCCTGGAATAGGGGCTCCAACCATCGTGCCTTGTTTTATTTATATTAATAAAGTTTTACTCTCTCTCTCTCTCTCTGCTCGTACGCAGACCCACGCAGAAGGGCCGCAGGCCATACTCGTGAGACTTCGATTATAATCCAGAAATTACCGTACGAACCAATTCGCGACACGCCATACCGTGCGTCGACAAAATCAGAGTCCTGGGTATGATCGTAGAGACTAAAGACGTCAATGCCTCTACGGTTCAGAAGCTCATCACTAAGAACAACAACGCTATCGGGCTCATCAGAAGAATTGCAAGTAGACACAGGGGCCTCGAGGAACATAATCTCATCAAACTCATACAGGTGTTCGTCACCTGTCACTTCGCATACGTTGCGGCAATGCTCAATTGGTCATGATCCGAAAGAGACAGACCTAATGCCCAAATCAGAAAGGTCACCAAGCAAGCCCTCAGCATTCCGACCAGCACCAGCAAAGAGAAGCTGGAGAACCTGGGCATGCACAACACCCTGGAGGAAATTGCCGAAGCCCTGCAGCGCGCCCAGCTTGCTAAGCTTTCGACGGCGCCTCCGGGGCGCTCGATCCTAGGGAAGCTAGGCTTTGCTCAAGGAAACATAGAAAAAGACTTTGCGGACCTCCCACGGGACATCAGTGCCAAGATCACGGTACGACCTGTGCCCAGAAACGTACACCCCGAAAACAACAAGGGCCGACGACAAGCGAGAGGACTATTCCTCCTTAACCAAGCCTCGGCGAACCGCGAACGCCCAGCTTTTGTGGACGCGGCTCTATAGGCGGGAAACAAAGCTTTCGCAGTGGCGGTTGTGGACGGCCGCGGATCCACAAGACATGCAGCCACGGTAATCGCAAGGAAGCCTGAACAGGCTGAACAGGTTGCGATCGCTGTGGCGCTCACAGACGACAATCTTTGCCATATCTACAGCGACTCCATAGCCGCTATCAGAGCTTTCCAAAAGGGCACGGTCTGCGCACAGGCTCTCAGAATTGTTACAAAGAAAGAGATTAAGGAACACGTCATATACTGGTTCCCGGCACACTTAGGACTAAAAATCGGCGACGTCCCAAACCTTAACGAGGTGGCACACGAGGCTGCGCGCGCGCTTACAGACCGCGCTGCTTCACCCGACCACTCGGAGAACAAGGACGCCCCCACTACATACAATGATATCACTAAACACTACTACCTACAATGTAGAGAGTATAGCACGCCACACCACACGCTCACTCCAGCTCAAGCGGTTACACTCAGAATGCTACAAACAGACACATACCCCACGCAAAAGAGACTACACCATTACATGCCTGAGCTCTACGACAAGTCTTATTGCACCGATTGAAATTGATCCTTTAAAGTATATCATTTACTCTGGCCGTGCTCGCAAGCTCACATAAACTACGAACAGGACAAGCGCAAGTTTGAAGAAGCAATCCGGAGCGAAGAACTCGCTCCCCAACTCTGGGCCGTCCAGGCGGTCCACGACGCCACCAGGAAACTAAACCTCCCGGTTCCGTCGTGGGAGACGCCCACTCCATGAGAGCCCAAAGCTCTCGTGGTCTGCTGGACCTCGAATAAAGTTGATTTCCTTCCTTCCTACAGTGTTAGCTGCATATCAAAGATGCATCGAAACAATGGACGATGACTGTCAACGTAAGCGAATAGCACGAACAAACAAACGAGCGAACAAGGCGAACGCAAGTTTTCCTTCGAGAGTTCGACCCCTAACCAAGCATAGGCTTTAACAAGCTTTTGTATGCGTGTGCATGTGTGCGTGTGTGTGTGTGAAAGAGAGAGTGAGAGAGAGTGTGTGCGCGCCCATGCATGCGTTCGTGCGTGCGAAATGAAGTACGAGTGAAAAACAATGGGCGAAAATGAACACCACGCTTGCAATAAGCTGCACCACCGCAGCAGCACAGCTGCCATGCAGTACCTAAGGTCCCTCGCAGCACGCGAAACGAGCTTTTCTTGCCAACAAATACCCCGCGTAGACAGCTTGGACCACTGGGTGGCTACGTAGCTCATTTTTGGCGAAACCCATGTAATGGCTATGTGCCACTGTGACAAGGAGTATATGGGGGACCTTGAACGTCCCTCAGAAATGACAAGTCGAAAATGGTTAAGACTCACAGTGGCATGAGTTGATGGTTCAAGTGCAGCACCTTGCTCTCCATCGGTGCCCTGGCCGTCGGTACCTGCGGGGTTCATGTCTCGGATTTCACTGCTACGCTGCAGGCGTAGTCACCACGGTTAACGCCACTCCCTCTTCGGCAGGATCTTCGGGAGGGCGCAAGAAAAACGCTCAATGCTTCTGGTCGCCCACGCAGTTCACCTTAAACGTCCGGCGCCCGCTAAATGTCGATTTGTGCTGGAAAGTGCGCGCTTCTGACGCCTCGAGACTCTCGTAAGTGTTCCCCAGCGTTCGATCCAATGACGTCATCAGAAGCTGACCGACTAGCACGAACTCCTTCTTCTTCGCCTTCTTTCGCCAGCAAATACTGCACACGACGATAAGGCGAAGCACTGGTCATAAAATTCTAACTTTTACAAAAAAAATATGGTAAATGAAACAAGCAAAACGAACCGTGTGCTAATTTACAGTTTTATCTCTAAGGGAAGCCTGTTAATTGATTAGTGGGATAATCTCGGCAGTAATATTGTTTGTGAGAGGTAAACAGCCAAAACCAAGCAATGTAACACCTACATGTGAGTCAAAACGAAAAAAATTATCGAAAGAGAAAATTACGAATAAGGTTTCATACGATTCTTGTGTGACGAAAGCCTGAAAACAGTGATGACGCATCACGAAAAACATCTGTCAAAAGAACAAGGCGTACGCGACTATTACGGAAAGTGTTCAAAAGTACATTCGCGGTTATTGTTTTTTTCGTCGTTGTCCTCGTAGCATCCTTTGGTGTAGAACAACATCGTAGCAGGTTGCGACTACAGTGTACATCGCTATTCTCACGAATAAACAATTTTATCTGCTCCACATCTAGAGTTCAGCTTTGACAGCGTGGTTCCCAGCTGTTCTTTTCCGGCGATCCTTTCCCGTAGTGTGTGCTACAGGCTTTAGCCATAGCGACGCTTGGAATTCCATCTTCAATTTCTTACCCGAAAGGGGGCCTAACATTCAGCAAAATCCTTTCATTATATTTGTTAAAGTCACTATAAATTTTCTTATTTTTATTACATGAAGCCAAGAGACAATGAATCCCGGAAAAAGATATTATAGTACTTATTTCTTTAATTCAAATGTACAAATAATAAAGAAAAAGGAAATAAATGTTAACAAAAAAATCAACTTTTCGCCATTGAGAGCGGAACCCAAGATTTGTCACAGTGTCTTTTGGATAATTTCCACCTTACCATATCCTAATTTTTCTTCCAAGATTTGTCTCCACTCCTTCGCTTAACCGCCGTATTATTTGCCAATGCCCTTTAGCGGGCAAGATCCATGGAATGGGGAAAAGGCAAGCAAGCTAGCTAGCAAACGTCTTCCTTCTTAAATGTGCGATGCTCTACCAATTGAGTTTCGACGTCGGGTATGGTATGGTATGGTATGGTAGGGTATGGTATGGTATGGTATGGAATGGTATGGTATGGTGCGGTATGGTATGGTTTGGTATTACGAACTTTATTTAGGTCCTGAGGAATCAGTCTCGGACTGATGCGGGCCGCTACCACGTCGGTACAGAGAGGCCGAGCCCCTCTGCCGTCACACGGGCCCTCTGGACAGCCCTGAGTACATTTTCATTGGATGTATGTGTGCAATAGAGCGAGCCCTGTGTTAACCATTGTCATTAACTGTCATGGCGGCGGATGTGGAACGTACTTTATGCCGCAGGCATCACGTTGAAAGTGAACTTTAGGATGAGAAGACAACAGGTCAAGGATCCCTCGTAATCTACCGCGTAACGTCAATGGTGCCAAAGCCGAGACGCTGCAATGAACAAGAAAAATAGAAAAGATGCCGATGGACTCCATATGTACATTTTTATTTACAATATGAAACCTTTCAATGACTGCGACCCCCCGTAAATTAGTAACACCGGCCGGTGACACCGAGCATAACGAAACTGTATGGACAAGCATAAAAGTAAAACACATTGGCAAGAAGCCCCACGCGTTCTTCCATCGCTGTGTGAGCTGGTGTGTATCGCAAGAAGGCTTCCGCTTCGTGGCGAAGGCGCAGAGAATGGACGCCATTTTATGCACTCGACCTTTATAGGAACAACGCTGCGGTAGTCGTATGACTGTTTAGATGTTTCTATTTGAACAGTTTGGCTAAAGTAAGCTGGGATGCGCTGTAGGTAGTAGCATCCTATGCTTACCGAAGTATGAAACGTACTCGCAAGTGCCTAGATCGACCCCTCTTGTGAACACGTGGTCGACGACACCGCCACGTTGCGTAGTGGGTACTCCGTCTCTGGTGTTTCGGCTGACGCCAAAAACTTCCTCCACGTAACGGGAGGACCACAGGTTCGCTTGTCGCTGCGTTCGAAAGAGCTCGGGCGAGTGCGATTCCGTCACGTGTGGCCGTATAAAAATTAACGTATGGGGTTTTACGTGCCGAAACCACTTTCTGATTATGAGGCACGCCGTAGTGGAGGACTCCGGAAATTTGGACCACCTGGGTTTCTTTCACGTGCACCTAAATCTGAGTAGACGGGCGTTTTCGCATTTCGCCCCCCATCGAAATGCGGCCGCCGTGGCCGGGATTCGATCCCACCACCTCGTGCTCAGCATCCCAACACCATAGCCACTGAGCAACCGCGGCGGGTTGGCCGTATAGAACGCCCAAGAACGAGAGAGCCTTCTCGTGACGAAGAAGCGCGACGACCATGGGATGACGATGGTAGCAGGAGTGGCGACGACGATCACGTGACGACGATGACGTGACGACGATCACGTGACGACGATGGCATGACGACGATCACGTGATGACGATGGCATGACGACGATCACGTGACGACGATGGCATGACGACGATCACGTGACGACGACCACGTGACGACTGCCTAATGAAGACGCTGGAGGGACGACGATGGTCCGGCGACGACGGTATGACGACAATGTGACGTCGATGCTGGATTGATTCCGATGGTATGACGGCGGTGGCATGGCGTCAATCAGATCATCATCATCATCAGCCTGGTTACGCCCACTGCAGGGCAAAGGCCTCTCCCACACTTCTCCAACAACCCCGGTCATGTACTAATTGTGGCCATGCCGTCTCTGCAAACTTCTTAATCTCATCCGACCACCTAACTATCTGCCGCCCCCTGCTACGCTTCCCTTCCCTTGGGATCCAGTCCGTAACCCTTAATGACCATCGGTTATCTTCCCTCCTCATTACGTGTCCTGCCCATGCCCATTTCTTTTTCTTGATTTCAACTAAGATGTCATTAACTCGCGTTTGTTCCCTCACCCAATCTGCTTTCTTATCCCTTAACGTTACACCTATCATTCTTCTTTCCATAGCTCGTTGCGTCGTCCTCAATTTGAGTAGAACCCTTTTCGTAAGCCTCCAGGTTTCTGCCCCATAGGTGAGTACTGGTAAGACGCAGCTATTATATACGTCAATCAGATGACGATGCTGGAATGATTACAATGCTATGACAACAGCGTCATGACGAGGGTGCATGGTGCGACGAAAACTGCATGCCAACTACGGCATGTCGACGATGGCACGACGACAAAGGGACGCAGAAACAGAATCACGAAAGTGGCGTGGGAACAAAGGTACGACGACAATTAATTGTACGACAAGCTGACGACGATGCAATGACCACGATTGCATGACTGACTTTGTGATGACGACGCGATGTCGACAATGGCATGACGACGACGGTATGACGAGATATTTAGAAACCAGCGGTGAAGACATACAATGTGGAAAACGAGCATAGACGACGAAGCACACCTATCGCTGTGCTCGTGTTCACGTTGTGCGTGCGTCTTGACTTCTGCGGCGCTGTTTTCTAAGTCCGCCATTCCAACTAGCCGCAACGCAATAAAAAATATGGCGGAAAGATGACGATGACATGAAAACAAAAGAATGATCACAATGGCTCTATAAAGGCAACGAAATGACGACGTAGAAATGACGACGACATCGGGACGACGGCGTGATAATGTCGACGATGATATGAACGTGAGCTCACGTCTGCTCTCACGTGCATCACCTGCCGCTGCGGGTCGCTCCAATTCGCATTATACCCAGTGTTTCCTCTAAGTGCAGCAGCGACCAATGGGGCCGCCTTAATTCACACTATATATTCGGTGTTTTCACTATGTCCGGCACCGGCCAATGCGGTCGCCCTAATTAGCACTATATCCATGTTTTTATACTACGCTATCTCCGGGATCGACCCCCATTTTTCGGACACAAAATATCATAACGTCCTTGAGCATGACCTTGCTCCGACAATGCAAAGAAATGCTTCGCATTTAAAAGATTTTCGGGAATATCAGCTCAGCTTTATAGTCGGCTGTGTTCAGAATTTATTCATGCCCCGCCACGACAATGTTTAAAGTCAATCCAATTTCGTCGAGTTCCTCCGAGTTCTCGCCGGCACGGGCGAGGACGTTGGAGCCCGAGTGCTCGACAGGCCGGCATTCCGTGGCGCGGGGTCACCTGACAGGACCGCTCAGCGCTACCGACCAATAGCGAGCGCCTCATCCCGGGCCGCGCACGGACGCCTCTCAGTACGAGCGGCCATGGCGGCGGTCGCTGCGTTTGTGCGAGTGCTTGCGTGGGCGTCGCTCCGAGGAGTCCGAAGCTGCGCGGTGGCGCGTCTTGGAGCGCTTCCGCGTGGCCGCCCTGGAGCGAGAGCGGCGGCGGGAGCGGGTGCTCGACGACGAGGAGCGGTAGCTGGCCGACATCGCGGTTGACCGGGAGCGGCTCCTGCGGTGCGCGAACAAGCCACTGGTTTCGATAGCCACTTTAGGTTATCCTAACTTGCAACTTGGGCACAATGCTCAATATATACATTTTAGAACGTCTGAAGAACGCTAGCGTGAGCGCATGCAGAAGTACCAGGAGACGTAGTAGCAGCACACGGTGGTGGCATCCTATGAAGCTGCGTTTAACCCTTTATCGACGTGTATTGCCTACAGGCAAAAATTTCATTGCTGAGTTTCGGCAGTCAATATGAAGTTTCTAGGCAAATGTATTTGGCCATCGCTGAATGACAGGCAGCAAGCGTAATCTGTTGGTTAGAGCAGGGACACAAGCCGAGGAAGAAGTTTGGCACGGGGCTCGCTTTCTTTGGAAAGCGCGGTAAAAGTAGACAGAACGATGAAAGATCTCCGGCTGCACTGAGTGTCACACACGTGATGTGAAGCAAATGAAATGTACAGCCATGATTTACATATGACGAGAGCTGTCTGCAGACATGCAAAACGAAGGCACAGGTAGCTTGAGGCGAAGTCCCAGTCCGGTTTTCTGCTTGGTGCTGTCTCCGTATTGCTGAGAGCTTCGGCACAAAATCTAAGGAATAAAACTTCGACCCTCATTTTCTCTCATAATAATAATCCCTCTAGTACAGCGAAATTAACGAAAACACAGTTTAAAAAATAATTTGTCAATCTAAACTAATTTAGCGATGCTATTTAGTGCCCTTTTAACTAGAGCGCGCCTAACGTTTGTAACAAACACTGCTCGCACTTCTCTGGCTTGGGTGTCGTAAAATTGCCTCCGATGAGGCCTTTGCGACAGGTTCTCGTGGTGACGACGACAACTTTAGGCTCCTTTATTTCGCCCCTTTTTTAAGATAAAAGTAGTGCACCAAACAACGTTTTTAACATGTCATGTTTGGGCACAGCGTCGAAATGTGTCTCCACTAGTGCAGCTGTACTCGGACACGTCTTCCCGTATTCTGGTTTTAGTAACATGCCCTCCTGTTATGATTGCCTTTTCTATTGTGTGGTGATGCGTAGCCAGCGATTGAAAGATTACAGGAAACGGGTTCCACAAAGGTTATCCCTCTCTGCTATCTCAAAGCATGCCGCTTGTAATTTAATAGGCGATTGTGCAAGGCACGCAAACTTCTGCAGAGTACAGAAGCTTGCGTGCCTTACGCAGTCGTCCCCCCCCCCCCTTGACTCTAAGATCGGCTTCCTTCATATTGTAGAATGGAAACTTACTAGCACAGCTCAAATGTTTTCCGCAGCGCAGCTGTATATGGCTACCCCAGCGAATTTTCTGCGTCCGTTCGTGTGCACAATCACGTCGACAAAGAAAACTTTTTGTCTTCAGAGCTAGTGTGAAAGAGTTTAGTCTTGTAGGTCCATTAGCATAACTGTCACAACCTATGATGGATGGCCGATTGTTCATACTAGTAGCTATGAACTCGAAACTATGTGACCATGCTTGGTGGGAATCTGGCTTTTTTCAGGTATCCTGTTTCCGGCAAGCTTTTGACGCTGGTTGTAGAACAGCATGTTTAGGAAGGGGCCAGAAAAGTTCGTAAGGACAATGCATCTAAATTTAAGGAAGGATTTTCGGCTACACATGTTTTGCTACCGCGGTCACCTGCAGTTGAGCAGATACCATTGTGTTGTAATTTTTTGTCACTAATTATGATGGAGGAAAAATGTGTCAAAGGGACATAACTTTATTACAATGTGCCCGTATAGCTGACTCCACTGAAAGAAAGTCAAAGTCATGGGATTATATGCTTAATGCATATTCTAATGCGTTCTCGTAACTAGAGTGAAGCTTGATTTACTGTGCAGTCAGTCACAATGCGTTGTCTCATCTCAAAGTACATGCAGCAAGTAATTATTTGCTCCACGCATTATACGATGTACAAAAAAAACATATTTAACCGCTGCTGACGGAACGTGGCACGTCGAGCATCGTGTGAAACGTGATAGCGCCTTCAGAAAGCGGTCACGTGAATAGGTGTAGTCCATATCCCCATTCCAGCGACGTTGGATTTGGATGCTTGGATTTGGATTTGGTTGCCTTGGATGCTTTGGCCGGCTGCATTCGCCGGCAGTGATTTGGGAGCTGGAAACACGTCGCTGACGCCCTGTTTTGGACGCCACCTATAGCAATATACTATGCAAGCTGACGTGAACTAGAGCGACAGGGTTAACAAAGCGTGCTGAAGTTCAATGTTTGATGCTCTTTTTTACCACTACTGGACAGAAATGCCAAGGACATTTTGCGTACACGGCTAAGCACACGTTGAACAGTTCTTTAAGCACACCGGTACAAAGACGAAACTTAACGTGTAAATCGTGTAACTAGCTATATGGTATCTGTGTTCAATAAAAAAAGTTTTCAAGTGTGAGTGAAGTGCTGTCCTGTCGGCTTTTCTGTAAAATTTTTGTCTCTGTGCCGGTGCTTTCTATAAGACCTGTTGAACATGAAATTTCATCAATTAGCCTGATTCGCCACCTTGGTACGGATAAATACAACCTAACTAAATGTGCTAATCGACTTTATGATTACACATGCACTACAAGACACATATTCACGATGGGCAGCTGATGGCGCACCTCCATGCGCAAAACAAGCAAGTGGTCGAGAAATTCTTGTGCGTTGAAATACATTGCTCTTTCGTTCTTTCCTACGTTTTCTTTGCATCGTAAATCATTCCCCGCGCAATGCAAAGCGAGACTACCGATATATAAGCGCGACACCCGACCATTTCCTGGGACATATTGAAGTTAAATATCTGTCTCAAAACCCGTGCCCATCTCGGGGCTGCGACTGTGAGGACATATACTTGAGCACCAAATAGTTTTATTTTCGCTGTTCCAATATCTGGTCCAACCATACTTTTTCGCGTGTATGTTGTAGAAAAGCTAATTAGTTTCGTTTTTATTTTAATGTTGCCGAAAGAAGGCCACCAATTTTCAGTAATACATCCGGGGTGTTGTATCTACAGTTGTATCTGCGTATGTCTAGAGGTTACTTGTTCTGCGAAAATCGTTTGTTTCATTTTTTATTATCTTGATTGTAATCTCCGAATCTTTCTACTTTTATATATGTGTGTTCTAATTTAAAATGCGCATACCCTTTAATAATTTTGAGCCTGTCAAGTTTTAGTTTCTGTATTACGAAGTGCTGCTGCCACTCCAGAAATTTATTTCAGGGGCTGTCAAACTCTTCTAAAACACATCTTTCTTTTACAGCCCGCCAATCTATATTTCAACAGGATGAAAATACACTTTAATTTCACTTGATTTAAACTGCATAGAATACACGCTGCATGATGTCCGCCGCTGGTAATAATATGTTATCGGGAATATCCCCTCTTTACATCATCATTCAAAGTTCAAAGAATCACATATCTTTTCCGCAAGAACGTTCCGTATAACTAATAGCATAAATTTATGTTTTTATGTGTTTGCATACCTTAAAGGCAAATAGGACGTTACAGGAGGGAACAACATCAGTTGGAATGAATCAGTATGCATATGCTAGACAGGTGCCAGATGAATTAGTAAACCAAGAACATTTACTTCTGAGAAAAAAAGTAATGCAACTAAGGGCACCGTAAGGCAGAAGGTAAGAACAAATGCAAGGAGTAAAATTATACCCTAATTGCAGCTTTCAACCGAGATAAAAGATTAATCTAGACAATTGAAGCGGATAGGGCTATCCATTCATTGCCCGCCTGTGGAACGAAGAAACAAAACTGACTTTTAGCGCAAAAAGAAGCAAGCACGAACCTTAAGACGATTATGAGTACGCGACGTCATGCAGGTTCTTTCTTAGAAAGTTCTACATTTTTGGTATTAGGTGGCAATTTTCTGAAAGTCCAATAACTGATAGCAAAGGGAGACCTAATGCTTCGTTCACAGATGACACGCTGGATGTACGATGGCACTGAAACGAGTTAACGAGCTAAAGATGACTCTAACGTGTCACTAAGATATTCATAGCCTGGATTCCGTACAATGTACGCATGCGTACTCAGCTTAATAGACCGAATTAGTGTTTATAATGTAACAATTTCAGGGACAACGATGCCCCGGATAAATTTCACGTACCGTAACCAAGCGATTAACTGCATTGCTTTCCATAAATATTGGAGGACGCTTAAGCTTCGCCTTCAAGAGTGGAACGCGACAGAGTTCCCATCGACCCGCCGAGGGGTGTAAGACAATGCGCTACGGCGCAGGGATCACTTTCGAGGCGCCCCGCATCGGACTTTGCGCCCACCTATCACACGGAGAGCGTCGAGCAACGCAGCGTTCGGCGCGGCAACGAAACGTGCGCCTCAGCAAACGGAACGAACCAAAGAACTCGCTGTCTCGGAGGGGGAAACGATCTACGCCAGCCAAACGTCGTGATCGGCACGGGCAGAGAGATAGATAGATAGTAATCTAAAGGAAGGAACGGCGCTTGATTCTGCAACCCGCGTGGGAGCACGGCGAAGCGTCGTCAGGGGAGAGGGAGTCGAAGCAACGACGCGCCTGGCACCGGTCCGCGCACAGCGCGCCACCTGTCGGGGCAGCGCCGTACATTGAGAGGAGGTGGTCTTCTGTGTTTGCCGCAAGATGGCTTATGTGTGTGCGGTAAGCGCAGAAGAAATGTAGCGGAAACGTACTTCGCTACTCGTGTAAATGCGACTTCTGTAAGTTACATGGTCATAATTACCGATATACACCGCAGTATAACTTTCTGCGGCACGTTTTTAAGGCAACACCGCGTTCACTAGACGCGCGTTTGTACCGCTTTCAAGCATCGAACTCGTGGCTGAGTGGTAGCGTCTCCGTCTCACACTCCGGAGACCCTGGTTCGATTCCCACCCAGCCCATCTTGGAAGTTGCTTTTTATTTATGAAGTGCCTGCCGTGATTTATCGCTCACGGTCAACGCCGCGGACGTCGACGCCAACGACACCGGCTTTTCAGCGACACGAGCTCCTTAACGCTATCGCGTTAAAATATTAGCGCGTAGCATGCTCATGAGTGTCTGCCGTCGCGTGACTCACCTGTGCGCCTTCTTGACGGGCTTGGAGGGTGATTTGGTGGCACGCTTCTTAGGCGTGGCCACCACGTTGTTTCCCTTATGCCTGAGAAATGGAGAAGAAAGACTCCAGCGCTGTTAATCAAGGAAAGGTTGCGCACCGCACGGTGATACGGAATGTACTATAGACGACCTGCACCGACGTCATCGTAGACATCGGGTGTGTTCCAATTCTGGCCAGCGTCGGCGACAGTCTATATAGACAGTTATAAGGAGACAGCCGAGAGAGCTTCAATGCCATGTACTGGGACGCGTTTCTAGCCGTCTGGAAGACGCGCGGAAGACGCTTCTGCGACGTGACGCCTCCTCGCGGCGACAATTAAAAATAAAAAAGAAACACATATTATTTCTATATTTTAGGTCTACGCCTGCAAACATATGAAAAACACGATGAAGCTTACATTAAGGGCGTAGGATAACGCGTGTCTACTTTTCTTATGCACAGACAACATTCCTGTCAGCTTTCCCACCGTCCTGCTCAGCCGCCATCTTGTTTGGGCAGGAAAGTATCCCGCATCGTCTTTTACTTAGACGCTGTCGTCGCGAAGCTGTCTACTTTGACGTCTTCGTGAGAACTGGAACGGGATTTAGGATGGCCGCTTGGCGGTCTACTTTGCCGTCTACAGTGAGTATTGGAACACAGCCCATGTCGGAGGACCGGCGCTGTGAGAAGCAGCGGCTTCTGTGGCGTCTCGCGCGCTGCTAGCTCTGCCACGGTTTTGCCACAGGTACCAACAGCGTTCCGAACGTGCCTCTGTGATACTGGAGCAGATTGTCCGGGGCACATACGCTGACGTCATCCTAGCCGCCTGGTTGGAGGACCATGCAGGCCTGAGCAGGGTGAAGAGCCGAGTGCATGACGTCACGTGCAAGTTGTCTATACCTCACGAAGAACTAGCCCAATTTCGTACTCTAGTTCATTATCGGAACCCATTGATGCCTAGAGGGTTCGCAGCAGAGGTTAATTAATGACTTTCAGGTAAATTTATGAAAATGAGAGTCACTGTCGCACAGCCTCTTACGTCCCTGTCATATTGCAAAGCTTGCCACCTCGCCACCTTTGCACCTTTGCACCGCAGTTCTGCAAAGATCGCCACCTTTGCAGAACTGCGGGATATATCACTCGACGATGCTCGTCTGCTGAAACAAAATTTTGAGCGAGTTGGTCTTACATGACAGGCGAATCACATCACAAAGCATGACCGCAGAAACAAGAGTGTGTATATAGTGATTCTCAACTAATCCATCAGCACGGAATGCACATACACACATACTCTACCGAACAGGACAGCAGTGTTTGAGGACTTCCTACATCGTCCTTCTGAGTATATTCGCCGCGTCAGTCGCGCTGCTGAGGTCGTGGCGGTCTCATTCCGATGGGGCCAGAATGCAAAACATCCGTGTACTTAGGTGTACGTTAACGAACCTCAGGTGGTCAAAAATAATCCAGAGTATCCGACTACAGCGTGCCTCGTAATGAGATCGTGGTTTCGGCATATAAAACCCTAGAATTTAATTTTTTGACATCTCCTTACTCGACAAAAGAATAACTTTCCTGCGCACGCGTTGAGCCCCTGTGATTTTATTGTTTGCGGTGCCTATTTTTCATCCTGTACAATATGTGCCTATTAGTACGCGTGTTTCATTCTTATAAAATTGTTGAAATTCATTGACTTTCGTGTCTTGTCTTCAGCGGTCATCCCTTTTCCAGTGCTGTGCGATTCACCCGCCATCATCTGAGCGGCGGCGTTGGTCGGCGAAGGGGAGCAGTATATAGAACAGAGCGCAGATGCTACACTCACTCTTCAGTGCGGTAAGGGAGCACACAAGCGACGGTGTTGTTGGTCACCTTGGACACAGTGGGGGAGACCGGATGGCACACCAGGTTGGACGGGCACCGCACGGAGTACGTCAGCTGCGTCCAATTACACGTCAAAACGTCGCACCATACTTCCCTTTTACTGAGCAGTTGTGAGCTATAGCTTTAGTTATCGAGGTATCCCTGTAACATCACAGCTCCTCGTAACATCACGGAAATAAATTAAGAAAATGTTTTTTTTACGAATTTACGTCCTGGTTCAAACCAAGAACTCACAGGGTCTGAAGCTGGTGTTCTACCACAACCCCACAACCGCACTGCTTTCATGGCAAAAAAAGGTAAGAAAAAGGCAGGAAGAACAAAATAAGCGGCGTTCTTTTCTCCAACCTCACAAAATGGTTTTAACGAGTAATATTAAAAATAATATCTGAAACTATAAAATCTCGTCTTTCGAGGTGTAAATTAAGCCTTGAAGTAACCAATGGCCAAAGCACCGAACGACATATACCGAGCAAGCAACGCTCGAACTCATAATCTTTTGTCGTCTCCTAACATCTTGCAAAGATAAAGGATGCTTTTTAGCTTACTGCGCTCTGCAAATCGTTTTTAAGAAGTCGCATAGAAGGTAGCACAAAAATATAAAATTTCTCCTTTTTTTAAATACATTATACCGTAAAATAACATAAGGGCACATTAAACATGGCAGATCTCGCCGTCTTCTCGCCCTGCAGTTGAGCGGCTCAGTGCTGTCGTTGAGTCGAAGCTGCTGAGTCTGTGTCTTAATTATGTCAATTTAAACTTGTCTTTTTTTTTATTGCGATATAGCAATTGCATTGACATTCCAGGCGCATTTATGCCGTCGCCGTGACGTTGTGAATAACGTCCAAGGGCGATAAAATCATCACCACGCGCCTATGCAGTATGTGCGAGTGAAAGCGTGCGCGAGAGTGAGCCGGCAATCGCGGTTCAATCTCGCGTATGCACGAGAGAAAAGCGGAGAGGAAGCGCGCCGTCTTCCGCCGCGCTCAAGGCTCCGGAGGAAGGGTAAGGAGGGGGGGCACGTTCCACTCCGGCCGGCCCGGGCGGCTCGGGTGGGCGCGTACGGCCGCCAGCACAGCTGTATCTTGAAAACCATCTGCGACGGGGACAGAGTCCTCCTTGCGCTCTGTTTTCGCGGCTTAGTTCGCGCTGGTACGAGACCCACCACGAAGGCCAATTCACTCGCTGCAGCTGCCGCGCTTCCTCGCTCCAGTGTGTTTACAGCGAGTTTTCGCGGTCACCGAGGGAGGTGTTCATGTTTGTTCGTGCGTGCGTGTCATCGCGCTCGTTAATTTAGTTAGTTTGCGAGCGCCTACAAGTTCATACGGCCGATAAAACTGGTATCCTTACTTCGTATATATTTCCACTAGTTTGCTATGCAATCGATGCTTCGCCTTTCGGGCGAAACTGCGACTTTTATTTTCTGGCCTTCAGTTCATAACCTCCCAGAAGTAGAAATCATTGCTGAAACATCGTTATATATCAATAGTGTTAAACTATTGTCACGTGGTAGTGACGTTAAATGACACAGTAGCAGTACTGTGAAAGACAAAACTGGCTTTTATTGGGCGAACCTGTGCCCACAAAACAGGCTACACTTAAAGCACAACGATAGCGGCGAACACAGTCGGCGATCGTCGAAAATCTGATCAGCGGGTCAAGCGCGTCGGCTTTTATAGAGCAATCATCGAATGTTCCAGACTAATCGTACGGACCCGCGTGCCTTCCACAAAGTTCTACACCATTCGCGTCAGGTGATGAAATCAGATAACATAACGTTCAGCGACAACAGACAGCAGATAGAAGCATCGATAACGTTCCAGAAACTTCGGATACATACAGGCGCGTCCCACGCTGTGCGATTACTTTTGTTAGGCTGCGAAACGTGGTTGCCCGATAAAGATAAGTATACGTGTCAATACCCCCCTCTTAAAAAGCATCGACCCGATGCTGCAAAGAAACGAAGGTAATAAACAAAAGCACTCGTAGCAAAGAAAAGAACAAAAATGGCGAAGTTTGTCAGCGTCCGTAAAAGGGTTTAAGGCGCACCACGTGGACCACTTCAGATCGTGCGCGGCGCCGCTGTGAATGCGAAATGCCGTCTGGCACGACCTCATAGTCCAGAGCGCCAATGCGTCGGATGACCTTGTAGGGTCCGAAATAGCGTCGGAGTAGTTTCTCACTGAGTCCTCGTCGGCGTATCGGGGTCCATACCCAAACACGGTCGCCGGGCTGGTATTCGACGAAGCGTCGTCGGAGGTTGTAGTATCGGCTGTCGGTCCTCTGTTGGTCCTTGATCCGCAGGCGGGCGAGCTGTCGGGCTTCTTCGGCGCGCTGGAGATAGCTAGCGACGTCAACATTCTCTTCGTCAATGACGTGGGGCAGCATGGCGTCGAGCGTCGTCATCGGGTTCCTGCCGTAAACCAGCTTAAACGGCGTGATCTGTATTGTTTCTTGCACCGCCGTGTTGTAAGCGAAGGTTACATACGGCAGGACCGCGTCCCACGTCTTGTGCTCAACGTCGACGTACATCGCTAGCATGTCGGCGAGGGTCTTATTCAGGCGCTCCGTGAGACCATTCGTTTGCGGATGGTAGGCAGTTGTTCTCCTGTGGCTTGTCTGGCTATATTGCAGAATGGCTTGGGTGAGCTCTGCTGTAAAAGCCGTTCCTCTGTCGGTGATGAGGACTTTTGGGGCGCCATGTCGCAGCAGGATGTTCTCGATGAAAAATTTCGCCACCTCGGCTGCGCTGCCTTTCGGTAGAGCTTTTGTTTCAGCGAAGCGGGTGAGATAGTCCGTCGCCACGACGATCCACTTATTCCCGGATGTTGACGTCGGAAACGGCCCCAGCAAATCCATCCCAATCTGCTCGAATGGTCGACGAGGAGGTTCGATCGGTTGTAGTAACCCTGCTGGCCTTGTCGGTGGTGTCTTGCGTCGTTGACAGTCTCGACATGTCTTGACGTAACGGGCGACGTCGGCGGTCAGACGCGGCCAGTAATACCTTTCCTGTATTCTCGACAGCGTCCGGGAGAATCCGAGGTGCCCAGCAGTTGGATCGTCGTGTAAGGCGTGCAGTACTTCTGGACGCAGCGCCGACGGAACAACAAGAAGGTAGTTGGCGCGGACTGGTGAAAAGTTTTTCTTCACGAGTAGGTTGTTTTGAAGCGTGAACGAAGATAGTCCACGCTTGAATGCCCTAGGGACAACGTCGGTGTGCCCTTCCAAATACTCGAAAAGGGCTTTTAGCTTCGGGTCCCCTCGTTGTTGATCGGCGAAGTCTTCCGCGCTTATTATTCCAAGGAAGGCGTCGTCATCCTCGTTATCTTGCGGCGGCGGGTCAATGGGGGCGCGTGATAGGCAATCGGCATCTGAGTGTTTTCGTCCGGACTAGTATGTTACAGTAATGTCGTATTCTTGTAGTCTGAGGCTCCACCGTGCCAGCCGCCCTGAAGGGTCCTTTAAGTTAGCTAGCCAACACAACGCGTGATGGTCGTTGACCACTCTGAATGGCCTGCCATATAGGTAGGGGCGAAATTTCGCTGTAGCCCAAACGATGGCGAGGCATTCCTTTTCCGTTGTGGAATAATTGCCTTCCGCTTTTGACAACGACCGGCTAGCGTAAGCTATCACGTGTTCATGTCCATCTTTTCTCTGGACTAGGACGGCACCGAGGCCTAGGCTACTGGCGTCAGTGTGAATTTCGGTATCGGCGTGCTCGTCGAAGTTCGCAAGTACGGGCGGCGACTGCATGCGTCGTTTGAGTTCTTCAAATGCGTCGGCCTGCGGCGTTTCCCACTTGAACTCAATGTCACATTTAGTTAGCTGTGTCAGCGGCTCAGCGATGCGTGAAAAGTCCTTGACAAATCGCCTGTAGTAGGCACACATGCCAAGAAATCTACGCACTGCCTTCTTGTCGGTGGGCTGCGGGAACTTTGCGATGGCAGCTGTCTTCTGCGGGTCGGGGCGGACTCCAGACTTGCTGATGACGTGGCCTAGGAACAGAAGCTCATCGTAGGCGAAGCGGCACTTTTCTGGCTTCAGAGTGAGCCCTGATGACTTGATGGCCTCGAGTACTGTTGCAAGCCGCCTAAGGTGATCGTTGAAATTTTCGGCGAAGACAACGACGTCATCCAAGTAAACGAGACAGGTCTGCCACTTCAATCCTGCTAAAACCGTGTCCATGACGCGCTGGAACGTTGCAGGCGCCGAGCACAGTCCAAATGGCATAACCTTGAACTCGTAGAGGCCGTCTGGGGTGATGAAGGCGGTCTTTTCGCGATCTCTTTCGTCGACTTCTATTTGCCAATAGCCAGACTTGAGGTCCATCGACGAGAAGTATTTAGCGTTGCAGAGCCGATCCAATGCGTCGTCTATCCGTGGGAGGGGGTATACATCCTTCTTCGTGATCTTGTTCAGTCGACGATAATCGACACAGAAACGTAGGGTTCCGTCCTTTTTCTTTACCAGGACAACAGGGGATGCCCACGGGCTTTTCGACGGCTGGATGATGTCGTCGCGCAGCATTTCGTCGACTTGTTCTCTTATAGCTTCACGTTCCCGCGTCGAAACTCGGTAAGGGCTCTGGCGTAGTGGTCGAGCACATTCTTCGGTTATTATGCGATGCTTTGCGACTGGTGTTTGTCGAATCCTCGATGACGTCGAAAAGCAGCCTTTGTATCGTAGAAGCAGACTTCTGAGCTGTTGCTGCTTAATCACGGGGAGACTTGGACTTATGTCGAAGTCTGGCTCGGGAACTACAGTCGTCGGGGTAGATGCGACAGAATCCGAGAGGACAAAGGCATCGCTGGTTTCCACAATTTCCTCGATGTATGCGATCGTCGTGCCCTTGTTGATGTGCTTGAACTCCTTGCTGAAGTTTGTCAGCAACACTTTCGTGTTTCCTCCGTGCAGTCGAGCGATCCCTCTTGCGACGCAAATTTCACGGTCGAGCAGAAGACGTTGGTCGCCTTCGATGACGCCTTCTACGTCAGCGGGTGTTTCGGCGCCGACCAAAATAACAATGCTGGAGTGAGGCGGGATGCTCACTTGATCTTCAAGCACACTCAAGGCATGGTGACTACGAGGGCTCTCCGGCGGTATCGCTTTATCTTCCGACAGCATTATTGACTGTGACTTCAGGTCGATGATTGCGCCGTGTTGGTTCAGGAAGTCCATACCGAGAATGACGTCTCGTGAACACTGTTGGAGGATAACGAAAGTGGCAGGGTAAGTTCGGTCATGAATGGTTATTCTTACCGTGCAGATTCCAGTCGGCGTGATGAGGTGTCCTCCTGCGGTGCGAATTTGAGGGCCTTCCCATGCAGTCTTAACCTTCTTCAACTGGGCGGCGATGTGTCCACTCATGACGGAGTAATCAGCCCCTGTGTCCACTAAGGCGGTAACCGCGTGTCCGTCGAGAAGCACGTCGAGGTCGGTGGTTCTTTGTCTGGCGTTGCAGTTGGGTCTTGGCGTCGGATCACGGCTGCGTCGTGTTAAACTGAAGCTTGAACGTCGCGTCGTCAAGTCGTCTTTCGTCGGTGTAGTCTTGGCTTCCTGACTTCGTCGGGACGGCGGCGTGTCGTCATTAGGTCGTCGAGATGGTTGCTTCGTCGTCTTCGTCGGCGGCGGAGGATCTTCGTCAGTTCGACGAACAGCAACCGCACCTCCATCGGTTGCTGCTTTTAGTTTTCCGGATATGGGCTCGCTGACCGGCCCCGGGCTGGGCCAGTGTATGGTCGGCGCTGCGGCGGCAGGTAGCGGCCAGGTGACGGCGAACGGGAAGCTCGTCGATGGCTCCACTGAGTGGCGGCGAGGTAGTCGGCGATATCGCGAGGTCGTTCGCCAATCTGTGGCCGCGGCGCGTTAACGGCGAAACCTCGCAGTCCCATCTCCCGGTATGGGCATCGGCGGTACACATGGCCGGCTTCCCCGCAGTGGTAGCAGAGCGGGCGGTGGTCAGGAGCGCGCCAAACGTCTGTCTTCCTCGGGTAGGTGCGCTGGGCGACGGGTGGTCGTGCTGGCGGCGGCGACGGCGGCGGACGACGAAACTGCGGCGTGACAGGGCCCTGGCGCGGTCGCGGAGGGGGGCCTTGACGGCGTGCGACGGCGGCGTAGGTCATTGCTTGCGGCTCGGGCTGCGGCGATTCAGGGGATACTCCAAGTTGTTGTTGGAGTTCCTCACGCACGGCATCGGCAATCGAAGCCACTTGAGGCTGTGATGATGGGAACAGCTTTTGTAGCTCCTCCCGCACGACAGCTCGAATAGTCTCGCGTAGGTCGTCGGTGGCCAGTGACTGAAGTCCGGCGTAGTTTGTCGCGTTCGTGCGGCGGTCGAATTGCCGGTTTCGCATCTCGAGTGTCTTCTCGATGCTGGTGGCCTCGCAAAGAAACTCGTCGACGGTCTTCGGTGGGCTTCGTACCATCCCGGCAAAAAGTTCCTCCTTCACACCACGCATGAGTAGGCGAACTTTCTTTTCCTCGGCCATATCCGGGTCGGCGTGGCGGAACAGACGGGTCATTTCTTCCGTAAAGACGGCAACGTTCTCGTTTGGTAGCTGCACTCGGGCGTCCAGCATAGCTTCGGCCCTCTCCTTACGCACGACACTTGTAAAGGTGCGCAGGAAGCCGCTACGGAACAAGTCCCACGTAGTCAAGGTCGACTCCCTGTTCTCAAACCACGTTCTGGCGGCGTCTTCTAAGGCGAAGTAGACATGCCGCAGCTTGTCGTCGGAGTCCCAGTTGTTGAATGTCGCGATTCGCTCGTATGTCTCCAGCCAGAATTCCGGGTCTTCAGTCGCTGCTGCATGGAAGGTCGGTGGGTCCCGGGGTTGTTGTAGGATAACGGGGGAGGCTGGGGCAGCCATTGAGGTTGTCTTGACCGCGATCTTCTTTGTCGCCTCAGGTAGAAGTCCGTGCTCTGGGGGCAGTCCTTGCAGTCTGCGGCTAGCACGCTGGTCTTGGGCGGTGTCGGTTTTGTCCTCGGGCTTCGGGCTTGGATCGCGGCTTTGCGGGGGCGTTCGGTACATGAACGCACTAGCACCTCCACCAGATGTCACGTGGTAGTGACGTTAAATGACACAGTAGCAGTACTGTGAAAGACAAAACTGGCTTTTATTGGGCGAACCTGTGCCCACAAAACAGGCTACACTTAAAGCACAACGATAGCGGCGAACACAGTCGGCGATCGTCGAAAATCTGATCAGCGGGTCAAGCGCGTCGGCTTTTATAGAGCAGTCATCGAATGTTCCAGACTAATCGTTCGGACCCGCGTGCCTTCCACAAAGTTCTACACCCACCCGCCATGGTTGCTCAGTGGCTATGGTGTTAGGCTGCTGAGCACGAGGTCGCGGGATCAAATCCCGGCCACGGCGGCCGCATTTCGATGGGGGCGAAATGCGAAAACACCCGTGTACTTAGATTTAGGTGCACGTTAAAGAACCCCAGGTGGTCAAAATTTCCGGAGTCCCCCACTACGGCGTGCCTCATAATCAGAAAGTGGTTTTGGCACGTAAAACCCCAAATTTAATTTAATTTTTTTAAAGTTCTACACCATTCGCGTCAGGTGATGAAATCAGATAACATAACGTTCAGCGACAGCAGATAGAAGCATCGATAACGTTCCAGAAACTTCGGATACATACAGGCGCGTCCCACGCTGTGCGATTACTTTTGTTAGGCTGCGAAACGTGGTTGCCCGATAAGTATACGTGTCACTATGATTTCGCGTGCAAACTATCTATTGTTTAGAAAATTACTTATTGAGTTACCAAGGCATTCGGCATTATCTGAGAGATGACCCCATATGCCTGCGATTTCAAGGTTTGCAGATGTAGGTATTTTTGTTCCTTATTCGTAGCAAAACACGTGGAATACCCGAAAGTGCCTGAGAAGAAGAAGCGTATACCTCTTCGAAGGTGTAGTTGGGGTCCAACCATGACGCCACGGCCTCTTCACCGTCCAGGATGACCTGCACGACGCAATGAGAACATGCGCACTCTTCGCGCTCCATCGCCGCGGTAGCTCAGTGTTGTTTTCATTGGTCTAAAGCTCACCCCCTTACGCCCTTTCAAAAGAGTGTTTGAGTGAAATAATGAACTCATATATGAAAGTGTCACTTCTTGGAATTGCAACGTTTGCGCCAATGGTTGTTTTGCCGAAATGCACGATGCGTTTCCTTTTACAGCGATATTCGTTACTCTCTCTCTCTCTCTCTCTCTCTCACACACACACGCACACACACGCAAACATATATATATATATATATATATATATTCGGCGAAAACACTGTCGCCCAAGCTACCGCAGGGTATGTAGTGCACCTGGAGAGCATGACGGCGCCTCTAGCTACTGTGTTAGACTGTGTCCATGCTCTCGAGTTTATCTGGAGACCATCACCCGCGGTGAAATAATTTAAGCACACCTATCAGAAGGATATGAAAAGTACGACGCGAGAGTGAGGGCAAAATAGCTGTCTCTCCCCACTTTATGACCGGAGCGCGCCATCTGCACAGTAAATGCCGAATTCTTGTCGGTAGCAGATTCCTCCACAAGCCCCCTGAGAATGTTTACTCCAACCTGCACTGAATGAAACTGCAACACTCACTGCGCATAATATTGCGCCGCCTTCGATGCCACACCAGAAAGAAATTCGCGTTAAGAACTATAATTGGCTGACGCGGTATGATTCGTTGACACTTGGTAACTGCATTATAAAACACCGCAACAACTTAAGATATTTCAGTGGTAACATGCACAACAGGATAGGGCCACGAAAGGAAAAACCGTGCCCACGGGCCCTGTCTCTGTATTCCACAACTGGGGATGTCATATAGTTGAAGTAGCAGGATGACAACCGTAGTCTACAGTGATCATATGATATGCTCGAACAACGAAGGCGCAAACTTCTGGGAAAGAAACCTGCACGGTTTTTAGAGAGAAGCTCTTAGGCGCCCGTTCCTGCGGCGAGCGTAGGCGGTGTCCCTCCTCTTAAACGAGCGAACGAGCACAGCAAAAGGATGAATATGGAGCGCACATGAAAGACGGCTATAGCGATGAGAGCGCGAGAAGCAAAGCGGAAGAGGAAGGTACAGAGAAAGTGTGAGAAGCTTAGCGCCGCGCACGACGGGCTTTGCTGCGACGATGGCTACGAAATGGCGCCAGAGTAGCGCGTGCTGTTCTACATGGAAACAAAGCGCTGCATGAGCGGAGGTCCGGCTGCGGCGGCTGCTGTGAATCGCGCCCACGTAGCACGATTAGCCAGGCAGTCGCGCCACACTTCGCTCCAATTGCAACGTGCAGCACGAGACAGATTGTCCGCGCCAGTCAGTATATCGCGAAATGAAAACACCAATACAGCCGCTCTCAAATTTCGCATTAAGGAGTACCGTAATCGTAGGTGAATTTTTTACTTGCATGAAATGTTAAAAGCCAGTGCATCCGTAAATTACGTAAGGTGTATGTTACGCACATAACTCTTTTAGCAAGCTGAAAATAACGAGAGGGTGGACGAAGGGCGTTTTGCTAACGAGCACACCCATTTTCGAAATTTTCAGTAGAAGCATGGGTGCAGAGAGTATGGTTCAATATTTCACCCACAAAAATGTTATTTCCCTGAGTGTGTATGGCGTTCTATAGTATACTGCTGAAAACAATATCGCGGGTTCAAATCCGGGCCGCGGCAGCCACTTTCCAGTAAAAGCGCAGAATGCCAAAATGCTCCTGAAATAGGAGCACGCTAAAGAAACGCAGATACAGACCAAATTCATCCGCAGCAACCGCCAAACCCTGCCGTGTTACTGGTGAGTTACTATAATCAACTGCACATTCTTGCGATGATAAGGCGATAAAGCGTCATAAAGTAACATCATGGCCAGATGTACTGCATAAATAGGTAACAAAGGTACATACGACAAGGAAACAGACAAGGTGTTGCTCGCGCTCACAACTAACAAAACTATCCTGGTGTTAACAGCGCAAAACTTGGAAGGGACACGAGACGAGAAGACGACACCACGAGTGCTCGTGGTGTGGTCTTCTCGCCTCGTGTCCCTTCGACGTTTTGCGCTGTTAACACCAGGATGGAAAACCAACAAGCCCAAGCTGCTATTCTAACAAACATAGCATGCAATGAAATATATTATTTGGTTGTTTACGAGCAGAGACCCTGGCGAGATTCCAGAGTTCCTCATGGCAATTAAAAGAATAGAGGTGGCAAGAAACAGCATGGCCAATCGCAGTGGCACGGCAAAACAGAATCCCGCAGATTTTCAACAATTTCGTTCTGCATCTAATCACAACTTTACCCGTGAAGATCGCATGTACTATTCGGAATTTTTTAAATGTATGTACTTGAGGACCCATACGCACTGCTTTTATTTGAAAACGTAGAAGGGTGTGTCACTCAGCCAATTTGAAGATACGCTGTCTTTTTTTTTCTTTTTTTCCTGCATAGCGAGTCGATAGCGCACGGGTCCAGACATTTCGTGGGGTCACAGGCTCACCACTGGCCAAGACGGGTGAAAAGAAATGCAAAGCGGTCTTACTGGACAGGAGCTTTCACATGAGGCAAGACTTCCCTGCCAAAGTTAGATAGAAATGACACGTGGCGACTCCTCGAGTTTGACGCCCCTTTCGGCATCGCAGCATAAAGGTTGCCTGCGGGCACTTCGTCTTTTGATGAGCATGGCCGTCTTGTTTCTCAACGAATTCTCACAAGGTGAAATTTAACGGGCGGTTGCACGGCAAATCTTGCGCAATTACGTTTGAGTAGATTGATTGATTTTAACGTCCCAAAGCACCACTGGGTCTGTAACAGGCGCCATAAGTCGACTCCGTATTAATTGTTCATAACTCCATAAGTTACGACTCCATAAGTCCGACTCTCGAATTTCGCCTGCTCCTAAATGGGGCCGGAAATCGAGCCCTAGACCTTGTGCTCAGCAGCAGAACGCCACAGCCTCCGCTCCATCGCGGCGAGTACTTATTTCAGCGTATAGTGGAACCGTATTTCCCATATCGTTTTCCACAAAAAATTACTATACAGAACTCCAGCGTTGGTGACTATTCGGGGGGTGGGAGGAGGAGGTGCAAGTACGGTGGTTCAGCTAGCATGGAAATTATGGTTAACACATGGATGCGCCTAAACTTTGTCCTTCTGGCTTCAAACAGCTTTGTGGCTTTGGAAATTCGTCACTTTCGACTATACATTCCGCGTGCGTGCAGAAATTATAATTGCCTTGCTTTGGTTAGAAAACTAAACGGGCTTAAACGCTTAAAGTGTTTCAATACTGTCACGAAAACGTTTGACGCCACAAGCGCAAAGATATTAAGCAATGTCGTGGTCTACCCATCATTCCATGCGCCAACGGTTGACGAACGACCGCAACGTGAGCTACCTCATAGTAATCTTGTTGAAAACTGTTTGGCATTGTCGGTGCAAACAGATTGGCGGCGGTGCAATTGCAGCTTGCGTGCGCGGCACGACTCAACTGGCACATGCAAAGTTGGCAAGTGGGTGGAACGGCAACGTTGATGGCTACTATGCGGCCTCCCTGCGCTAAACCGCTTTTCTAGACATTGTATCACCGACCGCAATACCCGATGCTAGAGCAATTTTTATGCTTCGATGCAGGCGTTCTCCCATATTAGTTATATAGAGGTGGGCGAATATCAAATTTTCCGAATGCAAATCGAATACGAATAGTAAGTATCGAATTGAATATCGAATAGTCAAACGCAAACGCGCATATTTACGGGAGGAATATTTAATTTGGTATAATTAGGTACCAGGCTTGTACTGGATAGTGAAATAAATGACAACTATAACGAAAGATGAACATCGGGTTTAAACACAAGATCACTAATTGTCGATAAGGAAACTGTACAAATAACCTGTAAACATCTTTAGAGCCTGGTTGCAAACATGTTTTGAGAACGAATGGCTGCTGCATAGCTAGCGTTCCAGAAAGCGAAAATTAGGTGGGGGTCTTCAAAAATGATCAAAGTTGTGAACAAAAATTGACTAACCCTTCCCCTACCGGAATATGGAGATAAGCGGAGCTTGTCTTGCGTGCATCTGACCTTCGTCACGGTTAAGTAACCTGCAAGGTAACGGTGCCGGATTGCTTCGGCCTCCTGCTTTTTTAGCACGGGGTCCTCTCGATTTCCTGGGCCCGGTTGGCTCTAACGGCTGGATTGGCGCGCCGACAGCGAATCCTCTCGCGGACGAGTTCTCGCCGCCGCTCGCTGAACGCTGTCAGTTTCTCCGGGGAACTCACAACGCTTGGTGTTCCATCCGTTTTCCGAGAATGAACTGAACGGAATCGAAGCCGGCGCAGTGCGCGCGAGACTCTTTCCTGCCCTTCCCCTCCCCGGCGGAAGCGAAACAGCTCTGATTGGTTGCGCGCGTCGCGTCGTGAGCGCGCGCCTATGCAGCTGGAATCCTTGATAATGTCACGCACCGGCGCAACTGTCAACACACCAAACCGCTCTTTCCCGCAGCTGCTCTGCTCTGAGACCAACTGTATCTTTGCGTGACCAAACCACCACCGAACCTTGTGAGGCAATACAAGCTTCGCTTGAAGAAGAAAAAGGACTTGTGTGCTGTAGCTTCACGTAAAACGGTTCGTTCCAAGGAATATGTCCCTTGTTGTAGCGTAAAAAATAAAACGTTTACATGACTAGACTGCAAGAAACGCGAAATTACAAACAACAAGCAAAAATCAAGTTTTCATTAGGCTTTTGCCGTGAAATCGAAAGCTTGCATTACCCATTTTGTTCCGGCACTGCTTCAAAAACTTTTGTCCTTGTTACACTTCTGATAATTTGCTATACCTTGTTTAGCAAGGGGGAACAGCAACCCGACTTTAAAAGTGGGTTGTCGCGAAATATTGCGGATAGTTTGATATTCGAAAGTACCGAAGAGGTCATTTTAAAATACGAGTCCAAATAATTAGCTGTAATATTCGATTACTAATGGAAACCTTCAAATATTCGCCCACCCCTACTATTGAGTTATTTGCTGAACATGCACATTTCCCTACTGATTGCTCTCGTTCTTTTCTTCGTTTCCACTACATCTAAGCAGAACCGTTCTCTCTCCCTCTCTCTTTATATATATATATATATATATATATATATATATATATATATATATATATATGTTCGTTATGTGCACAAAATGTAACAACTATGAGACAGAACGAATAGTAATTCTTGTGCAGGATTTTGCAGTATAGGCCGATTCCTACGGTGTATAAGGAGCGGAGCAATGTATGAAGGCAACGGAAACGCCGAATTTAATTACGCATGAACATCTATCTCAGACACGTTGAAATACGCATTTGCGATATAGCCGTATAATCCTTATCCTATGAGAAGCATATTTTAGTGGTTCGTCCTCAAAAACAACGTAGCTTTATTTTTTTAGTAGCGCGAGCATCGAGTAACACTCTCGCTTCTTGCGGAGCACTTCCGGTTCACCTCCTGAGACAACTGGGGAGTAAATTCAATATAAATCAGAAAAAAAAATGGCTGTGGCTTAGGTAAGGTTAAGCCCAGGATGCGAAGCATACTAGCCTTTATTTTAGTTGTTGAACCACTGTTTAGCCTGGTGAACTGCTGTTGCTTGGCTATATTTGGTTCGGCTAGACGAAGAAACAACTCATGCATTACTTCTTCGCCTTCAAGAGTGGAACGCGACAGCGTTCCCGTCGACCCGCCAAGGGGTGTAAGACAATGGGCTACAGGGCAGCGACTACGCGCCCCGCATTGGACGCGGTGAGCGTCGAGCAAAGCAGCGTTCGGCGCGGCAACGAAATGTGCGCCTGAGCAAGAGACGCACGCCTTAGAAACAGCGCGTTTCTAAGGCAACACCGCATTCACTAGAGGCGCTTTTGTACCGCTTTGAAGCGTTGTACTCGTGGCTCAGTAGTTCCACTTCCGGCCACCGCAGTGAACGGACGCGGAATGTCTTGCTCCCCAGGAGCGGTTACAGCGGCCCTTGGCCGCGGTTCCCGGTCAACGGAAAAGCCTTCTCCGGACTACCAGATGGTTCTACCACAACTTCCTTCAGGTGCTAGTGTTTTGAACACTATTTTTATCCACGGCGAAGTTAAAGCACGGCCTTACCGTGTTGAGCACTTCAGGGACGCGCTTTCAAGACTGATGCTGCTGCCGGAAGTGGTGGCCCTCGGGGCTTATCAGATGAATCGTGTGTGGGCCGTAACTTTTTCGAACGAGGCGGCAAAAAAGAAGATACTTGACGCTGAAGCATTTCTTGTTAAAGAACATCGATGCGTGGTCATTGACCCGTGCAATCAGGGTGTCAGGCTCAAGCTCTTCTGGCTGCTGCACGGTGTTCCTGATGAAGACGTCCGAACAGCGTTGGCACCGTTCGGGAGAGTGACCGAAGTGACGAGGGAGAAGTGGAAAGTACAAGGCTGCAACGACAAAGGAACCACGACACGGTCTGTGGTCCTTAAACTCAAGCCCGGAATGACAGCGGACGACCTACCACATCAGCTTCGGGTCGCGGAAGACCTGGCTCTCGTCATTGTCCCGGGCAGAGCACCCCTCTGCCTCCGGTGCCGTGGCACCGGACACATTAGACGAGAATGCCGGGTTCCACGCTGTGGGCTGTGTCGTCACTTCGGCCACGACGAGACCCAGTGCGTGAGAACGTACGCCAACGTTGCTGGTCCAGGCGGGAGCGAAGACACATCGGAGCTCCTTATGGATGAAGAGGATGCCGAGGAGGCCGCTAAGGAAGCAGCTGAAGGGGCGGATGCTCAGTCTACATCTCTGGAGATGAAGACCGAAAATGTGAACTCGGAGGGGACTGATAAGGGCAACGTGCCCGATTCGACGCCTCCACCTGCCAAGGTTCAAGTCAAGGAAAGTGGTGTTGAGGCGACGAGTGCGTCTTCAACTATCCAAGCAACCCCAACCACCGCGGTTGACGAGACAGTCAGCATCTCCGAGAGCATGGACATGACTTCCAACGCTAAAGGTGCCGGAAAACGGTTGCGCGACGATGTTGAGGACCTCAGCCAAGACACCGACGGCGCGGGTACCGAAAGACCGCCACAGAAAACCCAGACAGGCCGAAGGTCGACGTTGAAGGTCAAACTCAACGTGCCGCCAGACAGACGGCTGCTACACGGGCCACCTCCGCCTTAGCGGAGGTTGTGTCCCGGGAAGAACTTCCAAAACCCGATCTTTGATCGGGAACGGGCCTGCGACTACGTGGGTTGGCAGTCGTCGGCTCGAAAGGGAGGGCCATGTTCTTCGAGCATCACTGCATACCAGAGTCCGTATGTTTCCTAAGAAAAATTGTGTAGGGGCGTACCCTAAATCTAACTAAAACAATGGCAGACGCTATTAACCTCACCAGTCCGCTTCGTTTGGCGACATTAAACGTCAGAGGGTTGTCGCAGAGGCGAAGACAGTGTCAGATAAGTCGCATGTTACTAGAAAAAGACATTGATTTGATGGCTGTACAAGAAACAAAAATTGAATCTGAAGAAAAAACGGCTCGTTTGGTTGAAATTTTCAGAAATAAGTACAATGTATGCGTTTGCCACGCGAGTGGTACTTCTGGGGGCTGCCTTTTGTTTATTAGAAATAGCATTGGGATAATAGAGCAACAAGTTACTTCATGTGAAGGGGGGCGTTTGCTTATTTGTGATTTTTCTTTTTCTGGATTGCTGTGGCGGGCGGTTTGTGTATACGCCCCTAATAATGCTCGAGAACGTGAACAATTTTTCGTTTATCTGAGGTCTTTCTTGCGGTGTGAAAGACACGTCCTAATGTTTGGCGACTTCAATTGTGTATGCCGGCCGATAGATCGATCGAAAAAGCAACTTAGCCACGATAAAAGTGCCGCACTTCTGCATGAAATTTTGTGTGATGTTGATCTAGAGGATGTTGGGAGTGTTCTTGGTTCTTACAGTCATGTGCAATATACGCATTTTCAAGGAGACAGCCACTCAAGGTTAGACCGCATCTATGTTCCTGTTCACTTAGTTCCACTACTTTCTGAATATGGTGTGGAATGTGTCAGTTTCAGCGATCATTGTTTGGTAACGGTTACGATAGGTATGAAAAAGAAAGAACAGAAATTTAATTGGCACCTATGGAAACTTAATGACAACCTTATGCAAGATGAAGTATTTCTTAAAAGAATAAAAGAGAAATTAGACGCTGTTCTCCTTGAGGATGCAAAAAATGTTGTAGAAGCTTGGGAGATGTTCAAAACCGAAGCGAAAACAATTGCTTTAGAGAGAGCATGCGTGTTGCGGCAGAAACAAAAGCAAGAAGAAAAGCAACTGCAATGCACGTTGGCATACCTGTTGAACATGGAAAGCGGCGGGGCTGGTATATTTGCACATGATATTAAACAAATTAAAGCGAAACTTGAAGTGATTGATGAAGAGAGATATCGTGGCGCGGTTTTAAGAGCACGCGCTGAACGCGTATGGCTGGGTGAAACGCCCACCAAGCGAGCTTTAAGTGAAGAGAAGAGGTACGCTATGACCAAGGAAGTAAAAGAAATCGTTTTTCAAGGGCAGCTTACAAATGACGGGGAAATGATAGAACGTGCTTTCGTTGACTACTATAGCACGCTGCTAAGCAAGAGGACAAGCGAGATCTCTGCGTTTAAGAGTGAATATTTACCTCTTATGCCGAAAATTGATGGTCAACTCAAGGATGCCCTTGAGAGGCCGATTTCTGTAGCAGAAATTGAAAAGGCTATAGATGACCTTAGTGTAAGGAAATCGCCTGGACCGGATGGACTTGGGGCAGCGATATATAAAATTTTCAAGGTTGAAATGGCTGAGGCTCTGCACCGCGTCATAACCAAGTGTTACGAACAAAAATGGACGCCTCCTTCTTTCCGACAGACACACGTAGTACTGATACCTAAATCAACAGACCCCATTAAACTTCAATCCGTAGAGACCTACCGGCCAATAAGCTTAGCAAATATTGACTATAAAGTATTTATGAAGGTGCTCGCCCATCGCCTTCAAAGTGTAGTCAAATCCCTAGTAGGTACACATCAGACATGCGGTATAAAAGGCAGGACTATATTCACAAATATACATATAGCGCGAAGCATACTTGAATGTTGCGATACGATGGGAGATCATGTAGCTATGCTACAACTAGATTTGGCCAAAGCTTTTGACAGGGTGTCCCACGAAATCCTGTTTATACTTCTTGATTATGTTAATGTCGGATCAGTCATTTTGGACGGGGTAAGAATGATGTATGATGGTTGTACCACAAACTTAATCATTAACAACAAACTGAGCAGGCGGATTGCAGTAATGTCTAGCATAAAGCAAGGCTGTCCGACCTCAGCCTTGCTCTTTGCACTTTATTTAGAACCTTTCTGTTTAAAGTTACTACATAACCATAATATTCGCGGGTACACATTTTTTGGTAGAGAAATAAAAGTTTTAGCTTATGCCGACGACATAGCAGTGTTCTGTCGCGATAAACAGAGCATTGCAGAAGCTGTGAGGGAAGCCCAAGCTTTTTGCAAGGCTTCCGGTAGTGCCATAAGTTGGTCAAAATGTTTAGGGCTTTGGCACGGGAATTGGCCAGATGCACCAGAGGTCTTTTGCAAAATGCAATGGAGTGTATTACCCGGCACTTATCTTGGGGTTCCACTCAGTGCCTACCGTGAGCCAATCGAATACTGGACGAGCGAGAGAGACGGAATGAAAGAGCAAACTAACAAATGGGGAGGCCACAACTTTTCGATGTTTGCTAGGGCCAAAGTATGTAATATCTTTTTAGTAGCTAAAGTGTTCTACGTCCTGCAGGTGCTATGCATGAGCCGATCTTCAATTCAAAAAATACACAGAGTGTTTGCAGAGTTTATTTGGGGTTCGGTGTGGGAACGCACGAGCAGAAGTAATTTGTTTCACACATTGCGCAATGGGGGACTTGGTTTAACGCATTTGTTTTTCAAGCAACTTGTATCGAGATTTGTTTTCTTCCGCGACCAAACCGATGGGTTTCTGCGGACGGTAATCCAAGTGAGATTGCGCGACGCTTTGCCCGATTTTGTTGTATCGTCGCACGCAATCAAACCGATGGCACTAAAGGGCTATCTGCGTGAAGTTTCCATGGCGATACGTCTTCTAAACGCTCGTTTTTCGAAAGACTACTTGTTTGCAGTGTCACGAAAACAGTTGTATAAGGATCTTGTTGAAGTGTTTATACCTACACCAGTGTATCGTTCTATGTATTACTTAGGGCCTGAACGAGATGTTTTCAAGCGAGTCAATAATATGCCTGTACGAGCTAACACAAAATCATTCTTTTTCAAACTGCATACCGGCACACTGCCTGTTAAGCCATGGCTAAGAAGCAAGGGCTTGTTTGTCCCAGGGTCAGACAACTGTCTTATATGTAACAAGGAAGAAACTGTCGAACATATTTTTCTTGACTGCCACGATGCCCGCTTTCTTTGGGACATCCTGCAAAGAACAATAAAAAAGGAGCTTCCTATCACTGCGTTCGGAATAAGGTTTTTGCCATGTGCTGAACCTGACGGTGTGCCGGTGGACATGTTGATGCTATTGTGTATGCAAAGTGTGTGGCGAACTCGTATGGCTGTACGCAATGCTGATGTTGATGCAAGGCCAGCAATGTATTATTTTACCGAGAATGTTAATTATACAAGCGAAGTGTTGAAACTGCTAAGTGATCCGCCAAATTGGCTTTCAGTGTTGGACAGTTTGGCTTCGATGAAGCCATTTTAACATGACACGTCAGTCTTAGTAAAGACTAGACGTTTTAACATTCGGATTCATTTGACAATATTTGTATGTACTTGCCAAGCCGGTAATAAAAAAAAAAAAAAAAACTCGTGGCTCAGTGGTAGCGTCTCCGTCCCACACTCCGGAGACCCTGGTTCGATTCCCACCCAGCCCGTCTTGCAAGAGTTGAGCCAAAGCCACTTCTCCTCTGTCGTGACGTCACGGTGTCACGTGATTTCATGGTCACCGCCGCGCCTGAGGAGCTGGGTTGAGCCCTCGTAATATGCTTTGCATAAAAATAGAAAAAAATAGTACAGTACAAAATTCATGGGCTTAATTATAGGTATGATATCAGAGCATAAGTTTAATTACAATATGAGTTACTCATGTGTCTGGAATAATTATAATTAATTAGAAGTCACTGAGACGACAGGGGACGAAATTCAAATAAAAAAGAAGAAAATATAGAAAAAAGCACTACAGTAAAAATTCATAGTTTTCATTATAGATATTATATCAGAGCATAAGTTCTGTTACAAGTTGAGTTATTGAAGTTTCTGGCATAACTAGAAATAATTCGAGATCACTGATTACCGCACACCAAAGCACAGAATCGTAGAGTTTAGAGACCCCCCACGTGAGCACGGCTTTTGCGAAATTCCTGGAAAACAGGGAATAGAAAGCGGAACTAATGACGTCACTAATGACGTCACCAACGCAGAGCGCTTGACTGACATGGTATTGTCCGTATATCCACTTACGGGCACACGGTTGTGAAGCCACTGCAGATAGCGTGGAGCGTCCATGGTCAGAATGCTGTAGCTGTACAGGACATCCTGCGAATCACGGAAGATGGGCGAAAAGCAAAACATTCAGGAATGTCTCCGAATGCGCTTCTAGTGATTGCCAGATGTACACAATACCACAACATGATCATCCACCCGTATGTGTGTGTGGCGAGATTCCTATATTACAACTACACCTAGTGGACGTTGTTGCGTCCCAAAACGGCAATCCACATCTGCAAATATGCAAAATAAACCCGTTCCTCGATTCCTTCAGCCTCCCGGCCTCATCTCCTCGCCAACATGCAACAGGCTTAGTGCGACACTACGGTGTAGCGCAGGCCAGCTCCATGTTTTAGCCGTTCCAGTAGCGTAGGCAAGCGACCGTCTGAGTGATGCCCGAGTCCGAACCACAGACCCCTGAACCGGACCACAACGACGCTGGTAAACGGGCTGGTCGTTCGCTGGTAAATAGGTTTAAATCTGCGAGGCCTTCCAGTATAAGTTACGTCATATTTTGTGAAATAAAGGTATCAGACTTATTGGTATATCGAATTACATGCCGCGTACGTACATCTCCTGGTCACGAATTTTCCCGCCTTTGTACATTGCTTGCTAGGATTGAAACAGCGTATAGTTAGTCCGGTAAAAGCCATAACAGCGCAAACTATACATCTTTTTAACGCGATAGCGTTAAGGAGCTCGTGTCGCAGAAAAGCCGGTGTCGTCGGCGTCGGTGTCGGCGTTTTGCGGCGTTGACCGTGAGCGATAAATCACGGCAGGCACTCCATAAATAAAAAGCAACTTCCAAGATGGGCTGGGTGGGAATCGAACCAGGGTCTCCGGAGTGTGAGACAGAGACGCTACCACTCAGCCACGATTTCGATGCTTCCAAAAGTTACAAACGCGCCTCTAGTGAATGCGGTGTTGCCTTCGAAACGAGCCGTGGAAAGTTATACTGTGGTGTATATCGGTAATTATGAACATGTAACTTACAGAAGTCGCAATTACACGAGTAGCGAAGTGCGTTTCGCTGCATTTCTTCTGCGCTTTCCGCACACGGAGAGACATCTTGCGGCAAACACAGAAGACCCCCTCCTCTCCATGTACGGCGCTGCCCCGACAGATGGCGCGCCACGCGCGCATTGGAATTGGAGCTGTCGCGGGTCGGACTCTCTCCCCTGACAACGCTTCGCCTTGCTCCCTCTGTAGAATCAAGCGTCCTTCCTTTCTTTAGATCACTATCTCTCTATCTCTCTGCCCGTGCCGATCACGGCGTTTGGCTGGCGTGCATCATTTCCCCCTCCGGGATACCGAGTTCTTTGGTTCGCTCCGCTTGCTCAGGCGCACGTTTCGTTGCTGCGCCGAACGCCGCGTTGCTCGACCATATGGCTCGACGCTCACCGCGTCTGATGCGGGGCGCCTCGTAAGTGATGGCTGCCCTGTAGCCCATTGTCTTACACCCATTGGCGGGTCGACGGGAACGCTATCGCGTTCCACTCTTGAAGGCGAAGCTTAAGCGTCCTCCAATTTTTTTGTGTCAGGTGTAGATCTGTGCATTAGCGAGTATATTTGTATCCCTTAATACCGTCTGATCATAGATCTTCCAGCGATATCTATATATATGGACGTTGTACGCCACGTGTTTCAGCGACGACTAGTTGCGGAATATAAGTAAGTCAGCACTTAAAGCATGACCTTTTCTTAAAAACTCTGTGCCTAAACACAACCTTCAAGAAATACGGACTGAAAATGTGTCGTGAAAGGCCACTGCTGCGCCCGTTCTCCGTAGTGCGGTTTTTCACGGTCCGGAAAGATATCAACCAAAACAGCGTTAAATCTGGACGCAGATTTGAAGTATTTATTTCTCGACACTGGTTCAAGGCACAAGGTGCGTGCCCATGTGTAAGCCTGTGTGTGCTTGATTTGTTTGTGCCCATCTGGATACATTTCTGTGTGTTTTTTTTGTGCATATGTGTTGTGTGTATACACGCATGTGTGTGTGTTTCTTGTTTAGGCATGTGTGCGTGCATGGATGCATGTTGTTGCTTTGTGTTTGTATGCCGTGTGCGCGTGTTCGTGCATGCGTGTGTGGTTTGTTGTTTCCGTGAGTGCGCGTCTGCATGCGTATATTTGTGGGAGCGCGTGTTTCCTTCTTGTTTATGCATGCATGTGAGCATGCACGGATGTACGTTGTTTGCATGTTGTGCGTACGGGTGTCCGCGCATGCATGTTTGTTGTTTGTGAGTGCGTGTGTATGTGTGTGTTCATGCGCGTGCATGTCTGTGTGTATTTGTATATGCGTATGTCTGTTGTTTGTGCGTGCTTCAGCGTTCGTGTCTGCGCGTTTGTTGGCTGTGCGTTGCCTGCGGCCTACCTTGGAGGTGGAGACGTCGAAGATGCCTGCCATGGTCAGCAGGCGCGGCCCGATCCAGTGGCCGTTGTGCATGAGCTGGTGCGCGTCGGTCACTCCGTCCCATTCGCGCGTCGCCATGTCGACGCCACGGGGCTGCTTGAAGTACACGAAGTACGGCTGCTTGTTGCCGTTCGTCTCGTTCTTCCACTCGAAAAACCTGCCGGCGAAAAAGCGAACGTGGTTGCACTCGGCACAGCTTCAACGCCACGCGGACGGAAGCGCGTTTCCCCCGCTTCTGGTTGCGGCTTTCGCTACGTGTCGTCACGCAAGCGTGGAGCGGAATAAAGAAAAAAAAGTGCAGCTCTGTTCAGTTGCACGCACCGGTAAGAATACTAAATTCAGGGGTGGAATTAACTGTCTTCCAATTCAGTGCTCGAGTACCTAGAACCAAGTGGACAATGAATAGCATTCGCGCAAATTATTTAGGCCTATAATTTACTAGTTATTGCTTAGCAGCCAAGGGCGCGAGAAGTTAAATGGCCTGCACAAATCATCTATCCAATTGTCTCATTACAGTAGCAAAATAATGCGCAGGCTGTTTGACCGAAACAGGTAAGAAGAAAGGCTGTCAGAGCGACGTTCTTTACCCTATACTTTATTCATATCTGCATTGTTTACCAACCAAACACACGTTTAAGCGACCAGTTCATGCCGACAGTAGCCGGTGCTCAGTGGCCGCTTATCTAGTTCAAATATTTAATTTTTTTTAGTCACGCCGCTAATTATACCATGATCGGCACTCAACAGGCCCCGATCACGCAATGCACGGAAACATTTATTTTCCTCAGATACAACAAAACCTTTGTGACGCCAACACCTCCTAAAGTCGGTTCCTATTGTCAACCCGTATGTTGCTATTCTGGAAAAGTATTTTTTTGATCAGCTGGTACGGTCACATGCTCACATCAGCAAATCCATGAACGCGCGCAAGGAATCCGTATCTCGGCAGTTTCCTCTGATAAAATCACCTTTTGTTCACCTAAGCACAAATATGCAGGTTTAACATCGCGTGACAGTTTCTCGCGTTGTTTCTTTCATCCTGGATTGTCGCGTTATCTGCTGGTATTTGAAATGTACAACAAATTCATTTTTTTTTTCGTCGTCGGTGAAAATGCAGTGGTATGTCCTACACAAAAGCATACATCTGTAAAACTTGTGGCAACAAGATCATTACGCGCTTGACATATGCAGTGTGCAGTCATATGCAGTGTGCAGTCTAGCTTTATGTTACACAATAATGTATTAGCATGTTATTCCTGGTTTAATCATGAAGTTGATGAAAGTCGTTGTCCACGGTGGTGGACATTGTGCCCGAGGAGGCCATAAGAATATATTAAAAAAACATTCCCTTCAGGAGACTCAAAGTGCAATGGGTGTCCCATCCCGATCGCTGTGAGGCATGCAGGGTACGCACGCTGTAGGAGTCATGCTCTAGGTGCTCGCTCGAACTGCACGCGCTATACGCGACCGTCTTTTGCATTTTTCGCGTGTTTTACTGTATGCTGTACTCAAGAAATAAATCTCAATGCAAGTCGATTTACCGTTGAGAGAGCGCCCCCTTTCTTTTCCATATGTTTCTTCACTGGCTGTGGTTTCGTCAGATGGCGAGCGAAGTAAGTGCTTTGTTATTTACTCGATGCAGAATGCAGCACGGTCATTCAAGAGGGTGTCTTTGAACAGAAAAGAAACAATAAAGCAGGGAACTGTGTGTTCATAAAAACCCACACATACAATCAGACTTTGCAGACGGTTGCAGACGATTCTCCGCGACATTAAGAGACCAATGCCACTGTGACCGTGTTTAGCGCCAGAGGAGAGGCGTAAACTAAAGTGAAAGCGTTATCTAAAAATCGAGGCAAAACTCGATTGGTTAATTACATTTTTTTTAGAAGTGCGGAAAGAAATGTAACTGTTAACGCGAACGGAGACTTGCGAAGCCAGAGTAACGCAAGAACGAAAGATGGATTGTGACTCCACCATATCGAAGTTGTCGATCGAACCGGCTTCCGTAACGTCGTGAATTTTGACAGCGTCTGCTCTATCGACGACACACGTATTTTTTTTTCTTTTATTAAATTGCACTCTAAAGAAACGAAACACTCAAACCGTAGAGTTCTGGGACTCGTTCCTGCACAAAAGCCGCCTGAATGAGAGAAAATACTTTAAAATCAACTACGTTACGCTGACATACCAGGACTGAGATTTGGGCGAGATATTAAAAAATTATGTTTTCGATTCATTTGCACCGCTAATGATCAACCTTCCTCGGCAAAATAAATGCAAAAGGGGCGTTTTTCTACAAAACTTCCACCTCGTAATCTGATTCAGTGCTGCCACCTTCACTGTCTGGCTTCCCGGTTAGGTGAGGGACCAGAGGGATGCAATTTTTATCGCGCTATCCCCATTACTTAATATGTACGCCAGTGTAGTAGCTGAACTTCCTATATACCCAAATAAATCATGTTTATGAAGGCCCCCTAAACTGCAAGAACGAGGAGCGTACTGACACCTTTCGTAATATTGTGCAGAGTCACATGTCATGCGGATATCGAAACAAGGTAGAGATGCGCATGGGAGGTATTCTGTAAGCGTCCACCTAGTGGACATGTCCATTTCGTTCTGCTGCAGGAAGCTCCGGTTGGTTGCGCTGGGCTCCGCGTCCGTAGTAACCAGGCGCCACACCCAATCAGCACTTCAGCAGCAGGCAAAATGGACATGCCTACTAGGTGGACCCTTACAGAAGAAACCTCCCCTAGAAGGCAAAGGCTTGGCGTGATTACAGTGGTCGAACACGTAATGTCGCCGGAGCCAATGTTTGGGCAAGGAGACGTCTTCGTCAGAGCAGCAGCCGCCTTCTCTTTACAGTGTTTATATATCTCACTCACTCCCACCGCCACAGGGGAAAGAGAATAAGGGTGTCCGTACAGGGTAGGTCTCGCAACCCTTCATTATCCTGCGCCACTCGGGGTAAGGAAGAGTGGGGTAAACGCTGCAAAGCGAAAGCAGTTGCTGGCCTGGCGATGACAAGCCTCCTTGTCGAAACGTTGGCTCCAGAGGACAGTTAGGGCACAGTCGACCCTGTCACGTGGATTGTTCGACACGCAGCGAAAGCCACATGGCCCTTATAGTCAGCGTAGTATATATGCAACATGTACGCACCCTTCGGCGACGACCACGCAGCGCCTCTCGGCGGTGATGGCGCCCTTGAAGCTGCGCCGGTCCATGCAGCTCTCGAGGCGGCAGTTGATCGTGTTGAAGATGAAGTTCTGCGGCTCACCCGAGAACCAGGAAGGGACGAGTCCCCAGCGCATGGGGCTCATCATGATCCGGTGGCCCGAGCGGCCCCTCACGCTCTTGGGGACGTGGACGCTGCTCAGCATCACCGGGCTGCACGCAGCGACGGGGCGACAGCAATGCACGTAAAGATAGAAGGCGCGCAACCGCAGAGTTTCCCGCAGTAAAATTGCCAGAGAGAACTCTGACGCTGTGTTCGTTCAGCCAGGAGACTATGGGTAGTACATGTGTTTGTCTAATCTTCGTGCTTTGTGCCTTCAAAAGATCTTGCTACGTGACTTATTACGCTTTAGCTTTCTAAATTTTCCAAGCGCTCATAGTTCTCTAAACATAGCAAGGCAATCAGCCCTGCGAATTGTTGTATTCATAGGGCAAATACGTCGTTGAAAATGATCTATTGGCAAAGCCCTAACGCTGTTTGAAGCCAGAAAGGACAAAGTTTAAGCAAACCCACGTATTGAACGTCGTTCTCATGCTCGCCGAAGCGCCATGCCTGCAGCTCCCGCAACCACTAGCACGAGTCGTCCGTCTAGTAATTCCTGTAGGAAACCTTCCTATGCACACAAAAAGCGCGCTTGTGTGTGCAAATGATGCACGCACATTGCACATGCCGTATACACAGCGCGTCAGTGCCACTCACTGGTAGTTCCGGGGAGAGATGTTGTACGAGGGCCGGTACTCGCCGCGGCTGTTGAGGTCCACCCACTTTGGGTTGCAGAAGCGACCGGCGTCATCCTGATACTGGCAGGCGTGCAGCAGCGACGCCTTGTTCAGGGCGCTGTCAGGGAGGAAGGCCGTTCAAAGGAATGCATGCCACTGTGTCGCACTCTAACGCACCTCAGTAGAAAACGCAGAACACGGGAGTAAAAAAAAGAAAGAAAATATGTTGGAAGGCAATTCGATGAAGTACAGTCTTCCTGACCAAGTTGGAAATAAGAAGGGGATGAACGAAGCGTACAACTTATTTTGAGAGCCGCGCGGAATTGGCAACGTTCAATAAACGTCAACTAGAGGTTAAATCGCCTTCCAAATATTTTCGTCAGGTATCATCATTATCATCATCTTGATCATCATCAGTTATCATTGTCCTCACCCTCCCTATCATAATTACCACGTACCCAGTGACCTCGAGGGTACATACCGTGTGGTCCATACCAAGTGATCCCAGTGGCACTTATAGTTGGGCTGCACTATCTCCGGGATTGGCCAACGAAAGAGCATAGAAACCACGCATACATCACACGAAAAAGGAGGGGGGGGGGGGGGGGTAACTCACCAAGAAAGTTTTTAAAAAATTGGAGGAAGCTTAAGCTTCGCCTTTAAGAGTGGAACGCGATAGGGTTCAAAGACCCCTACTGCTTCTCATGCTTCCCGGCAACTGCTGCTTATGTTACCGTAACGTTTACCCAGAAACGCTAGCTGTGAACGCGGCCCCTTGCGTGGAGCATTATCCTGTTATTGTTTCGCACTTTTAATATTTCACTCAGAGAAGAGCTAGTATAAAGGACATGCGCTGTCGTTGTGTTTTTTTTTTATTTATTACATGTGTTTGTCGGCTGCCATTCTCAAAATTCCTAGGAATAACGTCGTAAAGAATGAAAGACAAGATATGAGCAACTTTGGTGGTAGAGAAGTGGTTGGGTATATGTGTGGTTCAGAATTTCGTTCAAAACACTTGTTGCCGACGCGACGTCCAACGCCGACGCGGTAGGCCGACGCCGGAGTTTCTGCGACACGGGCTAATTAATGCTGTCGCGTGAAAAGTGTATTGCGCTTTCACGTCCGCCGTTTCGAACGACACTGGCGTGAGTCATTCTCAGAGGTTTGTCAGGCAAGGCGCAGTAGCTCTACACAATGCGCTTTCAACCGATCACCTGCAAGAGGTGTTTATGACCAGCTCCCACTCTTCGTTTCCCGTGTTTCATTCTTTCCAGCCATATGCACGCTGCAGGAGTACGTTACCGTCGAGTCATTACCTCAGGTCAACCGAGCCCGAACGGGAGACGCAAGCGCGTACAGTGGCAGACCCGTTCCTTTTATTGCGATAGAATTCATCATCATCATCAGCCTGGTTACGCCCACTGCAGGGCAAAGGTCTCTCCCATACTTCTCCAACAACCCCGGTCATGTACCAATTGTGGCCATGCCGTCCCTGCAAACTTCTTAATCTCATCCGCCCACCTAACTTTCTGCCGCCCCCTGCTACGCTTCCCTTCCCTTCGGATCCCTTCCCTTGCGATAGAATTATATGGGTACTATAGGCTCATTTTCGTCGTCATCGTCAGCGTCGCCGTGATGTTCCGTATAAAGGCCGAGTGCGATATCAGCGTGACCGCGCGCCGTATGCTACAGGTGCGAGTGAAAGTGTGCGAGGGTGAGCAGAGGATGGTGATTTGGTCTCGCGCGCGCAAGGGTAGAAAGGCGGGGTGCAATTCGCGCGGTAGAAAGTAATAGTGAATAGAAAGGTATAAACCAAACTAACTATAGGCACAACTAATTGAGGCAATCTTTACAATTCATGCATTCTCAGGAAAACTAAAAAAAACCTACTCGTTGCCCTGCGCTTTGGCACTGATATTGTCCGCGATTGCGCGGTTAGGAGACTTAAGTGTAATAAAGAAATTGTCTTTTATGCGGTCCGTTCACCGCAAGGATTGTGGCAGTTGCACTTGAAGGGAAAATGTTAAACTAGGCTTTATCACAGTAATTATAAAAAAACAATCCACACACACATACACACACACACACACACACACACACATACATATATATATATGTATATATATATATATATATATATATATATATATATATATATATATATATATATATATATATATATATATATATATATATATATATATATATATATATATATATATATCAAGCGATGCTTCGCGAATGTGCGACTTTTTTTTCAAAAGTGCCCAGTTTAATTTTCTTACGTTTACTTATATTATACAGGGTGACCCAGCTAGCCTTGGCCACCTTAGCCCAGGTTTGAAAATATGCCGAAGTACCCAACGAAGACGAGACCAAATGCATGTCGTTGGCTATTATGTGGAGGAAGTCACGCTATTTTTTGTATTTTGCCTAACTGCATCATTGGTTAAACGGATTGAAGACAAATTTTCACGATACCCATTCTTTTGGTGCAACGGGAAGCTTACTGGTCTGAGTGTCGAACCGTACGGTGGTAGCGCAGAAAACGGCGTGGAACATTTCTTATCTGAATTTTCCCGTCTGCATCGCGCTTCCTGCTGGAAACAATTATAGGTGAGCGCAATAGTGATTAAGCGCTGGCACTGGTGGGAAGCACACTGCAAATGCGACGCTAGCTGTAATATTTTGTTTATCAAGCCAAAGTACCTGCGGTTCATGTTTTCTGATGTGCTTCATTATTTCTACAATTACAGGTGGCGTCCAAACCTATGCACCAGCGACGGCTCCCTCCAAGTGACAGAAGCCAGTCTCGAAGGCCATGCTTTTGGTAGCCACATGCGCCAGAGATATTTTTAGCCAAGTGGTAGGATATGCCAGTAGTGCTATTATTATCGAAGTGTCGCACCCCGCCATTCACGGCACAACTAGTGCATGGCACTTTGTGTTTCACAAGAACCACATAACCCGGAGTATACTCGCTCACAAACTCGTCCGCATTCAACAGCATTCATGTGCGCCGCCATACATTGAGCGACGCGACGCACCGGTCCATTCGTAACGACGAACGCAGCGCCGCTCGTCAGCGTAGACTTTCTTTACTTAATAATGCGCGTACAATAATACGCCTAATATTATAAGAACTGTAATTTTAAGCAGTAAGTATGAGTATGCAGTACCCAATAGCAGCCCACTTACGTACACTAATCTCTCACACTTCCTCAGAACTACCGAGGTTTCACCGCCAGTTCACGCCACTTACCATTTTTTGTGACTTCCTGTGCCAATTTCATTATTAGTTCTACTTTAATAGCGAACGACATGCTCAATTTCATCACTACAAATTATGGTCTTTTCCTTTCCACTACCATCTCACAACACGTTCTGACCGGTTGTCACTCCCTTTACGATAACTTGCCAACTTCGCTGATATTAAAGTTTGGACAATACTTTCGATGAGAAATCTGAAAATCGCATAGGAAACATCTAATTCAGCATTTTTTCTAACTACCTAACTGCTACAGAACAATCTTTTTCCGCACTCTAAAGAAAGCCCGCGAAATAGAGAAAAAGTCAGACGACATAAACCCCCTTGAGCGCCGCAATTACAGAGCTCTCAAATGCATTGCGTATGATCGACAAACGCATTATTGTTAAGACTCATTTGAAGCTTGCCAACGTTAATGCGCGAGCGAGGGAAGCATGTATATACGCTGGCCTACACTGCCTGAAGCAACAGAAACAACACTAATTCAAGGCAGTGGCAAGTGCGTATCACGGCTGAGAACATGGCTCAAAAGATGCCGATTTCTCTGCAAAGGACCAGTAGCGTCACCTGTCAATGCGCGGCGCGCGTTTTTTCATAGTGGTGGCAGATAGCGCCACCATTTTGCAGAAGGTGACATCGCGAGCTTCCTGGTTGTACTCAACGGTGGCTTTATGTACTTTACTGTGAGGTAGCTCTGGGCTGCAAATTTCGACATTCTTACGTACTGACCTACAAAGAGCGCATTTAGACTGACATGCTGCTGCTTAGATAGTGGCAGCGCAGAGACACAGGCTTTGGTCGCGCGATTCATGCTAATGATGTGCTTCACTCTCGGCAGTTTATAAAAGAAATAAGCAGACCGGGTAGCCCAGAAGCTGTGCTAAGTGTGCTTATCGTTCATACGCGGCATGTTTGGGAATACTGCAATCGCGGCGTGTTAGCAGACATGCAGGCATATCACGCGCTTCCTTATTTCTCGTATTGCGAGCTTTCCTTAGAGTGCAGGAAAAGTGACTATACGTAGCAAGTAGGAAGTAAGAAAATGATGAATTAGACGTTTCCTAGAACGCTCTCCAACTTTCTCATTGGAAGAATTGTTCTGACGTTAATACTTGTAAAGTTGGTTAAATAATACTAATTAATCGTCAAATTGGGCAAAATACGAAAATAGTGTCAGTCGGTCCACGCAATAGCCAACAAGGTGCGCTTAGTCGCGTCCCCCTAGCGTGCGTCGGCGTATTTTTAAACTTGAGTTAGCTCAGAGATAACGTGTTATTGGTCGTTCGCTTTAACGCAATATGCTGTGCCCTCTCTCTATATATATACACATAGATATGCACGCACACACTCGTCGCCGCGACGCAACTACCATAGCAATCAAAGACCATGGTGGCTTGCCGCAACGCTAAAGCAACGGGGCAGACGTACCATGCCATGCGGCCGCACATGGTGTACCGGCGGCGACTCGGCTGAGGCTGGAGCTCGTCGTCCCGGGGAGGGGCAGGTCGGCCAGCGGATCAGGAAAAATTTTCAGACAAGGTACACTGATCTCCAATCAAGCCATCGCCATCAGCCCCCGGAACAGGTCCAACAGCCATCTTCGTCGTCTTCGTCGATGCATCACAGTGCCGAGGGTGGCGTCACGGTGTGTTTTCCAGTGATCTGTCTTGGTGCAGTTGCGCGTTTCTAGCCTCCAGTATTCTTAGTCTAGCTTATCTTGCAATCCTGCAGCGCGCATTTCTCGCTTGCCGCCCTTTTGTTCGTCCTTATTCCGAGACATATGTGCGTGCAACTAGATTGGTAAGGAGAAAAGCAACGACGTCGGTGCGGCGAGGCCTCGGCATTCGGTTGTTGGTCATCATCATTCTCTGGTTTGTTGGTTGCAGGGTTGCCATATTGGGCTATTAATAGCCAAATTGGGCTACTCTTTGTCCGAGTTGGCGACAGAATTTTCGTTTTGGCTATGAGGCTATTTTTGGGCTACATTTTCTTCCTGTGTAAAAAAAGTAAAAAATAGTGAAGCACAAATGAAATGCACACTGGAATCAAAATGCAGACGACAGCAAGTTAAAGAAATTGAGCGCGTCTGCTACAAAATCAAAATTTGCAAGTTCTACACTCTAAAAACAGTTGTACCCTTTGGGGTGTATATTTGCCACACAACAATAATCGTCATCTCTCTTGTCCGCATTTCCTTTCTTTAACGCGCCGAGCCCGGTACTTTCCAGTAACGAACGGCATGCGTGTTATCAGCATGACATAGCATTCCCGACAGGAAAGTAATGAGCGCAGCGTTTTCAAGAAAGGAAATGCGGGCAAGACAGATGAAGATTCATTATTGTTGTGGCAAATATACACTCCAAAGGATGTAAACTTTTCTTAGAGTGTATGTGAGAGAAGACGTATCCATGTCGAAAGGTCAAGGATCGCGGCCTTTTGATAAATTTAATTAAGAAAGCTGGCCTCAGGAAACACGCCTCCATCCGCGAACTAACGCTACCCGCGCGCGCAGGCCAGCAAACAAACTGTTGCTGTCTGCACATGTGAGCTGTTGGCGTGCTACGTTTTAAGCATGACATGTTTTTAGCTCCCGCTGACAGTGCGCCGCAGATGACCTCGGCGCCAGAGTGGAGGGAGAACACCGAGCTGAACCGAACCGAAATTTGCCGAATTTTCTGCCTGCCGCATGGCGCCTACGTGGCAATTCACTCGGACCCTAGCTTGCCGCTCAAAGTTCTCCTCCTCCAACGCCAACACACAACGTATACTCTTCGTTGCTCCACAGCCACCCGTTCCCTACACAACTCCAAACCCTCCCCCTGTCTTTGCTATCATTACCCGTATCAAATGCCGCCGTCGAACGAGTGTTCAGCCAGGTCTCGCTCATTAAAACCGGTCTTCTAAATAAAATGTTAAAGGAAACATTGGTAGCGCTCCTTCACGTGAAGTTTGGCCTGGCCAGGAACGGAGGCTGCTGCAAGGATTTTAAACCGGGCCAATAATTTTTGTCCCGTTTCAGCCCTGACATTTTGTATGGACCAAGCAGTTTCACTTCGCAATAAGCTTGTGATGCTTAATAATGTACTCTTATACAAAGGTACACCCTCTGGGGTGTATATCTGCCACACAACAATAATCGTCATCTGCCTTGCTTGCGTTTCCTTTCTTGAAAGCGCCGCGCCCGCTACTTTCCTGACAGGAATGCTGTGTCATGCTGATAACGTGCATGCCGTTCCTTACTGGGAAGTACCGGGCTCGCAGAGTCAAAGGAAAGAAATGCGAACAAGACAGAAGGCGTTTATTCTTGTCTGGCAAGATACAAACCAAATGGCGTAATTTTGTGTTAGAGTGCAGCATACTTCCTTGTGCCTATATATATTGTACTAGATTTTGTACCAACCGCCACCTTTTGTGCTAGACTTTCTCTTGCAATTTCTTGTAGTATTTAGTTTAGTGCATTATGTGGTGTTAAGCAAAATTATCTTCAGCTGTAAGTAATAATACTGAACGCTCAAATGCATGCCATTGCTTAGCGTGTTTTTTGCGCGGTGCTATTTGTGTGTTGTTCTTTTCGTGATTTTTTGGTGCTCTGGGAAAAATAAAACAGTGCATTTGCCCTGAAGACCGCGTTTGCTTTATCATGAATTTGCCAGCATCCCTGCGTTTCTGAATTTATTGCGCTTGCGCAGCATATGTTTTCCTGCCGGATGGCCTCCGTGACGATGCGCGCGGAGTTCATGCGTGATGATGCGTGGAAAACTGATATGTAGGTATTCTTGCCGAAAATTAATTCAGTAAGCTTATAAGAAATGACTTCACAAAAAGACAAAGCTTTTTGGCTACTTTGGGCTACCCAAAAGTTTAGCTTTTGGCTACATTTGGGCTACTGCGGAGGCCAATTTGACTACCTGTGGTTGGAGCGATCTGGCAACCCTGGTTCGTTGGTTGGCTGGTTGGTTGGTCGCATGCTTGGCGTTTTTACGGTCAAGGCGTAACTAGCCAAAACAATAGATTATTGTCAACATTGATTGTCAAAGATACTCTGAATTGCGAAAAATGAAATTAGAAACGACGTTCGGCATTCTTAGATCGAAATTCTTGTTCGATCTAAATTTACTCTGAGGGCTTGACCCTTGGGCACAGCGGCAAGATGGTTGGTGACGCGATCCAGGCTTTCATTGCTGGCTCCGCAAGATTTAGAACACAAAATCAAAAGTTAAAGTTCTGTTATAATTGTACAAATCTATTTTATTAACGGTATCTTTGTTTTTATGTATTCCTACGTTCTATTAAATTCGCAAGATAGAATCTACCTATTATTTCCGATGTAACTATTCACCGATTTTCTTTACAGTTATCTTATAATTCTTTTTTTTTATTGTTATGTACCAAAAACTCAGGTATAAGCTCCACAACTGGCTAGCTCATCAAATCGGCGGTGTTTGTCCGAGGTCATGAAGTATTCTACACGGCACCAAAGTTGCTCATACTTTGTCTTATAAATTATTTACATTTATTCCTCCGAATTTTCAGAATCAAAGCCCACAGACAAATGTCACGAAACGAAACAGCGACAGTGCACGCCTTTTATGTTACATCTTCTCAGACTGAAACATGAACGTGCAAAACAACAACAACAGATCGGCCCACACAAGAGGCCGCGTTTCTGCCAGGAAGCTCGCTTTCGTGCACATCGTTTTGCTTAGACGCCGCTGTGCTCACTGTGCAAGTTCGCGACGCCTCTTCTTTGCATGTGTAGCAATGGCACATTCCCATTGACACACCAGCCGTTGCATCATCGAGATCAAATGCAACAACCGCGTTCGCACCATTTCCGTTTGTACTCACTGCTCATGTTCGCGGCGTCTCTTTGCGGAAAGAAGAAACTTTATTCAATGACGGTATGATGAGCCTTATTGAAAGGGGGATGAGTCATCGGCCTATTAAGGGTAATGGAGTTGGGGAATTCGGAGATGAGGACAGGGCCATCCACCGAGGAATGCTTTTCCGCATCGTCACACCATGCGGAGAATTCCCGATTCCGCAGCAAAGGCCAACAGCGCTCGCAGGACACTGTCGGCCACCGCCGAGTCACGGATCCACTCCTCGAAGCTGGCTGCTTGACCCCGGTGCTTTCGCCGGAGGGCTGCATACTTTGGGCACTCCCACAGCAAGTGCCTGATGGTTGGTGCAGCTGCCGTTTTACAGGCCGGGCAACTTGTTTGTATAGGTTGCAGCTCTTCTGTAGTCTTGCCCTGCAGTACCGGTGCTGGTCTTGTGCACGAGTACTTGACACGCGCGCGACAAGCCTGCAGGTAGTGGATCTTCCTTCGGCGTATGTTGTAGGCGTTCAGGGAGCTGTCGTCGCCTCTGTCGTTGTTCTAAGAAGGGTGTATCTTCATTTCCGTCATTTTCCGGGGCACAAAAGTTGCTACGTCACTGCAGCGGTTTATGGTTAATATCGCGTTCGCAGCGGCGTGAGCCGCCTCGTTCTCTGATACTCCGCAGTTGCCGGGAACCCATCATACCCGAGTTTCGAATGCTTGCACAGTGCGCAGCCTCCTGCTTGCCTCTGCTATCTTCCTTGCGATGGGGTCAGTGTGGGGAGACCGTAATACCCGCCCCACCGCCTGACTGTCGGTACATATTGTAATTTGTGAGGCAGCTGGAGGTTCTTCGAGGGCTTCGTGCAGTGCGTCACAGATAGCCAGCAGCTCGACCGTACGTCTGGTGGTTCTTGATTACCACATGCGCACTCTTGGGCGTGCGTGATACCATGCAGCGTCGAGGCTTTGTATTCCAACTGCGGCTCGCGTACCATCGGTAGTCATGCGGAAGGCAGCGTCCACGTAAAAGGGAGTGGCACAGGAACTGGCTAGGCTCTCCACGTGCCGATTTGCGTAGCACTCTCTGCGCTCTGGGTGGCAGCGCGGGTCCATGCACCCTGGCAAAAGTCATGAGTCAACCATCCAGTTGTTGATGTACCTCCTATGGCAGCGTCAGTGGTGCGGGCTCTAACTCCTAGTCCGGGGTTTCGCCAAGAGCGCGTAGGAAAGCGCGGTCTTGGTGCGTTGAGTGGCGTCGGAGCTGGTCTACATTACGCCTATGTTCGATAGTGTGTTCAAGTGGTGGCAATTGCGCATAGCGTCGCAGATCGTCCAACCGTGGTTGGCGCGGTAGCCCGGTGACAACGCGTACTGCTTCGTTGTCCAGAACCTGCACCTGCTGGACGTGTTGTTTCGTCAGTCTGTACGCAAGCGCTCCTTATGCTGCACTGGACACCAGCGTAGCCATGGACAAACTGGCGGGCTGTCTTGCTTTCGGCCTCTCCGGGGCACCACGACATTCGCCGTATCAAATGGAGGATCCGGCGCCAAGTTGGATGCAACTTTCGGATTCATATGTCGGGCCGACCGTCTGCAGCTATCGGTACACCAAGGATTTTCACATAGCCTTCCGTCACTGATTGGATATTCACTGATCAAATAGATTATTCTTACGAGCGAACCCTAGTCGAGAGCCCCACTGGCCTTAGCCGCCCGTCCAACCTGGTCGACCAACGATTGCTGTTCAGCCAGGTTAGAGTTGGACAGTCGCGCCTCCCACTGCTCCAACGTGTATGGTGCTGCCAAACATGTGTCTCAGGTGCGGGGGCTATTGTAATAAGCAGCCCCAGGAAATGTGAAAAAGTGTAAGACTTCCTTCGGGAACCCATCATCAGTGAGGATAAACCCCTGTTTGAATTTTTCTCCAATTTATGGCCTGCTCTCCTGTTAGAAGTTTATCGGGTGGAGCGCATACTTCCGGGTAAAACGCTGATAGGCGAGCAAATCCCTTGCGATTTTAAGGTTACACTTTTGATAGGGGGCTGTGGTTTGGAAGTTTTCTGAGGGGACCTGTGTCGCTGCTCGTAAAGTTAAGGCGCGAGCCGCGGCGTCTGCCTTCTCATTTCTCTCCAACCCCTGGTGTCTCGGGCATCAGAAGTTCGAGTGGCGATTGTGGAAGTTATGTTGCATTACAGTGCTACAGCCTTTGCGAATTCTGCCTCGTAGTAGAAGCGACATGTAGCCTGGGAGCCCGTGATGATGGTACTGTCATGTCCTCCACATTCACCCATGTGTATGGCCAGCGCGATAGCTCTGGTCTCTGCTTCCGTCACTGAGGACTAGCTGAAGGAGCGCACATTTACTATTTCGCCGTGTTCGTTGAGCACCACAGCGACCCAGTGTTGGCGGTCGGGGCGTTTTCCTTGTTGATTAACTTGTCTGTAGGGGGCAACGTCGGCATAGCAGACGTCTTCCCTATTCAGACGGAGAAGTAGTGCTCATAGCCACACTGTGTGAGCCCTACGTCTCCCCTCGTTACGCTCTGGGTGCATGTGCCTCGTCAAAGAGGCCACGTATATATGGTCCCTGTCCGAGTGATCAAGTTCATCGAGATCCTTTCCCCCGTGCTGTGGGTAGGGCGGTATGCCAATTGTCTTTACTATGTCTTTACCCGCTCTGGTTCGGCTGAGCCTCTCGCGCTAAGTGATCAGAGTTGCCGCAGCGAGTTCACTGTAGGTATTGGAAATGCCCAGCGCAAGTAACTTTTCCGCTGATGTTTTGTAAGCTGTTCTAATTATTGTGTGCACCTGGGATTCTTTGGCCTTGTTTAATGAGTGATAGGGAAAGCTAAAGGAAACCCTGCTAATTATTAAGGCTTGCACCAGCGTGACGGTGTCTGCCTCTTTCATTCCTTGTTTGGGATAGACTTTTTTAAAACAGGGTTGAAGTGCCTCAGACAGGCTGGCCAACGTTTCGATAGGTGGACCTATCTTCGTCAAAGGCGGCCTCGTCATCCTCGGCGTGTTAGTTTTAAAGGGTTAGTGCAGTGACGTCACGTGCGGGTGTTGTCGCTGGCGGCTGGTTTCCAGCCGCCAGCGACAACACCCGCACGTGACGTCACTGCACTAACCCTTTAAAACTAACACGCCGAGGATGACGAGGCCGCCTTTGACGAAGACAGGTCCACCTATCGAAACGTTGGCCAGCCTGTCTGAGGCACTTCAACCCTGTTTTAAAAAAGTTTATACCACAGTGTGCCATTCCATCTGCCAGCCCCTTTCTTGTTTTTGGACTTGTTTGGGATAGGTAATTCAACGTATCATTTTTGCTATGCTGTCGTCGTTCGTCGGGCCCGGACCACATGAGTGGCCCGCCCATTCTGCTGCAACCAGAAGCCCGGTATTCGGAGTTTGGGTACCTCCTGTATGCGGTGGCCGTAAAGCAAAAGTTCCACATGACATGACATGACATGACAAGAACTTTATTTTAGTCCTGAGGGACTGAGACCTCGGGGAGCCAAACCGAAGGCTCCCGAAGATCAAGTCGGTGGCTCCGCCCACGATGGAACCGGGAGATCAAGTCCCGCGGCAATGTCGTGGGCCCTCTGGACAGCCTGGAGTTGAATATTGAGATTGCTGCTCTTGAGAGAGTCCTGCCATTGTTCTTTCGTGATGGGTGGAGAGGCGTTAAGGGCTGGGCACAGCCAGAGCATGTGGTCAAAGGAGCATGAGTCATGACCACATTTGGGGCACGACTGTGAGTGTTCAGGATCTATCCTGTGAAGAGACCGAGGAGTGGGATATGTACGGGTTTGCAGGAGTCTTAGTGTGGTAGCCTGAGGTTTATTCAATTTGGGGTGAGGGGGTGGAAATGTCCTCCTGCCTAGTCGATAATGAGAAACAATTTCGTGGAATGTACTTAATGGATCTTTGTGGATGTTGACCTCGTTCCAAGCCTGGCTACCCGCGACAGCGCGGTGCGTGAAATCGCGCGCTCTCCGGTGGGCCTGCTCGTTAGGATTACATCCAAGCGGGTTAATTGAGCTGTCTAGATGGGCTGGGAACCACGAGATTTGGTATCCTCCTTCGGTACTCTCCCTAGTCCTTCGTAGTGCTTTGATCACAATACTGTACGCCTGTTCAGATATGAGGGCGGACGAGAACGATCTAACCGCGGTGCGCGAGTCCGAGAAGATGATAGCGGGAACTTTTGAGCTGTGAAAAGCCAGAGCGATCGCCGCTTCCTCCGCCACATGGGCAAACTTAGTATAAACAGAGGCTGCATTGACCAGGTTGCCCCCCACGTCTACCACCGTGACAGCGAACTTATCCCCACTGTCATATCTGGCAGCATCGACAAAGAGGGCATCTAGCTTCTGCTGATTGATCCTTTTAAGGATGGACTTGGCTCTCGCGAATCTTCTGCCTTGGTTATGCACTGGGTGGATGTTTCGCGGGACGGGGTCAACCATGATATGAGCTCTGGTTTCCCGGGTCAAGCTAACTTTGGTCGCCGGTTCATGTCTGGGTTGGATTCCTGCTTCTTCTAAAATCTTAATCCCTGGCTTAGTGGATGAAAGTCTCATTATCTGAGCCGCTGTGTGAGCTTCTATTAGCTCATCGATGGTGTTATGGAGTCCTAGCTCCAGCAGCTTCTCAGTGCTTGTGGACTGCGGAAGGCCGAGCACGCGCTTGAGGCCGGTTCTGATTAGGGAGTCGAGCTTGGCCTTTTCCGCTTTACCCCAATTAAGGTACGGCGCGATGTAGGTGACATGACTCAGGAAGAATGCCTGATAAGCTCTGAGCAAATTATCCTCTTTAAGACCGCCTCTTCGATTTGAGACGCGGGCTACAAGTCTTAGGACATTACTAGCCTGTCCAGTGAGCCTGTTGAGGGCCGTCGAGTTACAGCCCTTGGCATCGATGAGGAGACCTAGTATCTTGACCGAGTCCTTCCTCGGTATGGGATGCCCATTTTTAGCTCGAATTTCTACCGGCAGTGTTTCCAGAGGCGCAAGATTTCTCACCCCCTGTCTGGACTGGCGGTATAACAGTAGCTCTGATTTAGCGGGGGAGAGTTCAAGGCCTGTGTTTGAAAGAAATTCTTCGGTAGCCTCCAACGCGCTTTGTAACGACTGTTCGAGCATGGCTAGCGATCCGCCCGGCGCCCAGATCGTAATATCGTCCGCATAAATGACGTGACCCACGTTCGGAATTGCAGCGAGGCGAGTGGAGAGTTTGTGCATGGCTATATTAAATAAGAGTGGGGAGAGGACTGAGCCCTGCGGGGTGCCGCAGGTGCCTAGTTCGTAGGGTCCTCCCGTGACCATGCCTAGTCGAAGGTGTGCCTTGCGATCAGCGAGGAAGGATCTGGTGTAATCATGAAACCGCTGGCCCAGGTTGAGAGACGAAATCTCTGTCAGGATGTGTTTATGCGCGACCCTGTCGAAAGCCTTGGAGAGGTCCAGTGCGAGGATCCCTCTCACGTCGCGAGTAGGGTTATTAAAGATTGCTTTCTTAAGCAAAAGCATAGCGTCCTGCGTGGACAACGCCTGTCTAAAGCCGATTAGATTGTGTCTAAATAGCTCCTTGTTTTCAATATGTTCAGTGATCCTGTTATGTATCGCGTGCTCCGCAACCTTGGCGATGCATGATGTAAGGGAAATAGGCCGCAGATTATTTATATGTGGAGGTTTTCCTGGTTTGGGTATGAGTACCACTTTTGCGGTACGCCAGTCTATCGGGACCTGTCCACTTTTCCATACCTCATTTATTTTGGCCGTGACTATCTCGATTGCCCTATCGTCTAGGTTCCTAAGGAGTTTGTTCGTGATTCCATCTGGTCCCGGGGCTGATCTGCCATTTAGATTTAAGAGAACGTGTCTGATCTCTGACACGGCGAAAGGTTCGTCTAGATCAGGTGCCGGCAATCCCATGTAGTTCAAACGCTCTACTGGGCGATCCGCGTCTTCGGCGAGGGGGAGATAAGTACGTGCTAAGTTGTTGGCTAATTCCCTGTCGGTGAGACCGATTGCGGTTTGCTTTTTAATGAGCCTATCCGTTGCAAGGCTAAGAGTGTCCTTAGATTGTTTATCGTTGAGGAGACTTTTAAGTAAGCTCCATTTGCTACCTCTTCGCATACGCCCGTCCGTTTCGGTACACGTCTCATCCCATTGCTGCCGGGCGAGCTGGGCCGAATAGGTTTCAATCTCCTTGTTAAGAAGCGCGATTTTCGATCTGAGTCTACGATTAAGCTTTTGGGTCTTCCACCTGGCTGAGAGGGCGTGTTTAGCCTCCAGAAGGTGAGCAAGTCTCGAGTCCATTTTAGGAACTGCAACATCCGTAATGATTTCTTTGGTTGCTCCTTTAACCGCCTTGTTCAGATTATCTAGCAGATCTGCATAAGTTTCGTCTGGCGGGACTGTTTCATTTCGGATTTTTCGAAACAGGTCCCAGTCCACATACTCATATCTCGCGGGTGGTCTGGGTTTGACACGCAACATAATTTCAAGTATGTAATGGTCACTGCCTAGCCCCTCCTGGAGGTTGTCCCACGTGCCCTCGATACCTCGGAGGAAGGTGAGATCGGGAGTCGTATCTCGACTGACCGAATTACCGGATCTGGTGGGGAGCCTCGGGTCTGTGGCGAGTATTAAGCCGAGCTCTGCAGCGTTGAAGGCCAAGTTTGTCCCTTTTGCACTTTTGTAACTGTACCCCCATTCCGTATTGGGTGCGTTAAAGTCACCCGCGACAACGAGAGGCGCGTTTCTCGCCGCCCTAGACGTGGTGCCTAGTAATGCTTTAAAGTCTCTTTTCCTATCCGATGGTGCGCTGTACACGTTGAGGATGAAAATTTTAGAATTGATTGTTCTGTTGGGTACGATCTCTATTAACTGGGCCTCGAGGCCCGCTTTGTACGCGCGGACCTCGTGCTCAACGAACGAGATGTTTTTTCTGATTAGGGTAGCGATACCTCTGCCCTTTTCTCTCCTGTATGCTACCGTGCGGTACCCCGAGAGGGAAATTTCAGCTGTACATAGCGTTTCCTGTAACAATATAACTTGCGGCTTGTCCGCAATAGACCTGATAAACTGTCCTAGTGGGGCCTTGCGCCTCTGGAAACTTGCGCAGTTCCACTGCCAGATTTTCAGATTCGTGCTGTTTGCGTTCGCCATTTTGCCTACTGAGTATGATGAATTAGCCCTTTAGCCCCACTTTCGGGATTCGGGTTTGCCTGATTCTGCACTGTCGACACCGTAAGCCTGCCTTTGGCTTGGACCTTGGGTCTCTCTAGTTGAGTTAATCTCGTCTCCATCCCGGAGAGCATTTCCATCATGCGTCCTAGGGTCTTTTCTATGGCAGCTAGCTTGCCTCTGCTGTTTATTTTGGCAGGAGGATCGGCGGCGGTAGCTATGGCTTCGCTCGGCTCAGCCATCTCATCCTCCTCTTCTGACTCGCTGACCGGGTCTGGGTTGGGAGCTTTACGCTTGGATTTACCAGCAAGTGGGCCTAGATCTTTAATTTTATCCTCATCGTGGTTCGAGATTTGCCCTCTAATGCTATTTAGGGCTTCTTTAAGCTCTGCAAGTTCGCGCCTGAGCTGTTGATTTTCCGCCTCAAGTGATTGGATTCCACAATTCTTTAAGTTCTTTAAGTTTAAGTTCCACAATTTCTTTAATTTTTTTTTGCTACTGCTACGCTGGGGCAGTATACGGATGAATTCTGATTTTTCGCGTGCGCATTGCAGACTGCTCCGACTCGAAAAAGTAGACAGTGCTATAGTGGCCTGCTGTTATGCCCACTCTTTGTTTGCGAGCGAGCCTTTAGACGTTAGGACACACACACACACACACACACACACACACACACACACACACACACACACACACACACACACACACACACGTGTGTGTGTGTGTGTGTGTGGTTCTGTCTGGTGATCCTGTGGTTCTGTCTGCAGTTGAAGTTGCAGTTTTGGAATTTCCACTTTTAACGAATTGTTGTCCTGTTCTAGGTGTGAGAAATGTGCGTTACCGAGCAATGGAATAAGCGATCTTTGCGCAGCTCACCTAATTCATGGACGGGTGGCTTTGAGGATCCGATGTCTTGCTCGTGGCTTTCTTGTATTTCTTTTTCTTCACTACGTTAGTCAGTTAGGCCACCTGCCTGGGGAACTTTCCTCATCCGAGGGGTGGTGAGTTCGGTAAAAAAAAAATTAAATTATGGGGTTTTACGTGCCAGAACCACTTTCTGATTATGAGGCATGCCGCAGTGGAGGACTCCGAAAATTTCGACCACCTGGGGTTCTTTAACGTGCACCTAAATCTAAGTACACGGGTGTTTTCGCATTTCGCTCCCATTGGAATGCGGCCGCCGTGGCCGGGATTCGATCCCGCGACTTCGTGCTCCGCAGCCCAACACCATAGCCACTGGGCAACAACGGCGGGTGGTGGTGAGTTCGTTGGCTGCCGATCATGAGCGAGGAGAGTGGGAGCGAGATTGCGTAGCCACGCGTTCGTTGTCAGACGAATCACTGTCTCTTTCGGAGCAGAGCCATCTGCGACGTCCGGTGGAAGTTGCGGTTTTATGCAGAGATCAGTGGTACGTGTCGTTTGATCGGTTTAAGTTTGCTTTTACAGTAACGGTCACCCGCTTGGTGTGCGTCTCAGCACAAGGTGCACTGTAATTCACATGTGTGGCCTGATTCTGGATCATCCTTCTCGCATCTTTATCACGCAGGGTTCTCTGGTTGAGTGCAAACGTCGGGGCGATGACCGAGCCTGTTAGAGACTTTCCAGACTTGCTTGGTTGGCTTATAGGGGCAACGCGGTTCTTCACCGCCATAGTAGTTCACATATCGAGGGACGAAGTCTCGGCTGAATTTGATACCCGCTGACTTTGTATGTCCTAGCATTCCGGCGTGCAGAATGTGGCTCCTTGAGTTCGTACCTTGAGATGGGCCGAAGGTTCTGATGAGGCGCCCCTTACTGCGCCGTGTATGACGCCTTTGCTTACGCCATCTGGCGCAGCCACCTAGGCGTTGGCCTCGTCCTTGGAGGCTTATTTTATCGAGCTTTCATATTGCGTCGACAGCCTGTTCACTAGGCGTACTAACTATGACAATGTTGGAACCAGGTCGAAGTCTTGTCAATATGTCTTCACGCTGGAATTTGTTGGGGTCTCCACGTGCAGCGACTATTGCCCGCAGAAATTCGTGATTGCTAGGTTAGCTTGCCTGAAGTCCCTGCTCGGAACCCCTGAGATGCTTCATCCTTGTACGGATTATTGGCGTTCCTCTCTTGACGGGCGTCTTGGTGCTACCTGGCACCTTCCTTGTTGGAGCGTTTCTTGGTGCTCTTACGCATCACCAATTGCCAGTGGTCGTCGTCTTGTTGTGCCGCTCCGTCCACTAGCGGCATCCCATGACGTTGGGTGGTAAAGTCGACAAGAGATTCTTAGAAATCCATTGTAGGTTCTTCGGTATGCCAGTGGAGGGGTCAGGGGAATGTTAGGAACCTCTAGAAGGTCGGGGAAGTGAGGTAGAGCTCATTGTAGTCGCTGGAGTTCTAGACTGAAACGTCTACGCTGAAATAGCCCAACGCATGGCGCGTCTAGCTCGGCGTGGTCGCCATCGCTTCAAAACTTCAACAAGCAATTGAGACATCGGAAATGCACTCGCGGTCTTGGCGATGATGTCGGCGTAATCCTCTCGTCGTCTTCTTTCGATTGATGTCAAATTACAAGGTCCTGTGGCAATCATTCTCCGTAAAAGATGAGGTTTTCTGCAGAGCTGATACGCGCACGTCTCTCCGCTTTGCCAGCCTCAGCGTTCTCCTCCCTTTGCATGTCTAGCACTTGCGCTTTCCCAGTGGCACAACATGAGGAGGAGGAGGAGGAGCAGGAGGAAAACGTCATTGAATAATCAAGAGGGAGGAAATGGGAATAAGGCAAGAGGTATGGAGGGAGGGAGAGGGTGGGTTGGTTTTTATTCCAGGACACCAATGATCCTGGCTACCCTCTCCGCCTGGTCCAAGAGACCCCATTGGGCCCCCAGCACCGGCCGGGTGAGGAGGATTTCCCACGGCTCCCTACTGTGGGTAAGTTTGCTTGTTGTGGTCTCTTCCTGCATTTCCACGTCACGTGTGGTAGTGACGGCTATGTACAACACCATGAACAAGCGGCGGCGTGTAGTGTGGGACTCATGTGATGTGCTCTTCCTAACTGGGTAGAGGTGTGTGTTTTTACTCTTCTGTATGCACGGGCTTCTTGTACCCCCAGTTGCCGATGCGGTGAGGTGGAGGGGGGCAAGGCGCTCCCGCGTGCGACCTTGGTGTTCGCGGATGTCTCGGGCACTAAGTGGACTATCTTGGAAAGGGCTGTGGTTCCCCGCTCGGTTTGTGAGTTCTCGAGCTAAGGAGTGTGCCCTCTGATTGCCTGGGATGCCCTCATGTCCTAGGCACCATATGATTGCATGTTCTTCTTGGAGTGATTCGCCTATGATTCTTAGCGCGATTCGTGGCAATCTGCCTTGCATGTACATTCTGCATGCTGCTTGAGAGTCGGAGGTAACCGGTGCCTAGTGCCCCGCGCTGCCGCTGTGCTTTATTGCCTTCGCGATCGCTGAAGCTTCGGCAGCGGTTGTGCACGTTGTGTTTATTGAGGTTATCTCGGCTTTTTCCCGCTGCGTGTTGCAAACTGCTACTATGACGTGTTCTCTGGTGTCCTAGCAGCGTCCACGTATTGCACTTCTCGATTGCTCCCACAGCTTTTGATAAGTTGCTTGGCTCGGGCTTGTCTTCGGCCTTATCGTAATTCGGGATTCATGCTCTTTAGTATCGGTGCGGCTTGTATTTGCTTCCTGATGTGGCCAGGTTTCTGGCGCACTGCAATATTGCGGTTTCAGCGGGTATTTTAGTTCGGTCAGTAGTTGTCTGGCTTGTGGGAGACACAGGCGTCGCGTCTGATCTATCAGAGCCGCTGTGTTGAGCTCTTCAAAGGTGTTGTAAACTTGTGTGTCATGTATTCTTTCATGTGCGATGTTCACCCGTAATCCTGCCGCCGCCTTGTTCGCGCACCGTATTATCTGGTCCACCATCTTGGGTTCTGTACGATTTAAGCTTTGATAGGTTAGAACGTATGTTATCCGGCTGATGATAAAAGCTTGAACGAGTCCTATCGTTTCGCTTTCGTACAGGCCTCTCCCTCTCTTTGTGATTCTTTCTATTAGTCTTGCTATTTGCTTCGTTGTCGCTTTCAGGGTCGCGATAGTGTGAGCCACTCGCCTATTGCTTTGAATCCAGAGGCCCAAGACACGAATCTTGGTCCTTTCTGGAAGCATGCTGTTTTCTAGTTGGAGGTGTAGGCTTGGCATGTTACACTTGTTTCGTCCATGGACTCTGGTCTATTCGGACTTTTCAGGTGCACAGGCCATGCCGTGTTCTCCCACGAAGTATTGGGCGCTGTTGATGGCTTCTTGCAGGGTGCTTTCTTTATGGCCTAATGATACTTTGTGCATCCATAAGGTGATATCCGCATAGAGCGCGAATTTGAGGTCTTGGATTCGATGCACGCTTCTTGCCAAATTTTTCATGCCAATGTTAAACAATAATGGTGAGAGTATAGCTCCGTGGGAGTTCCTTTGTAGGGTGGGGTTTAGCTTGGGTGATTGTATATCTTCTAAACCTATCGTGGCAGTCCTGCCAGTTAAGAAGGATTTGACGTGGACAAAAGTTTTCGTCCCGCATCTCATTTCTTTTATTTCTTCATGATGAGCTTATGGGACATGGTGTCCAATGCGCTCTTTAGGTACAACGCCACCCCTATGTTTTCCAGATGCCACGTTATTAATTACTTCGTCTCTGAGCATGAGGAAAACATCCTGTGTCAAAATATGTTTGCGGAAGCCGTACATATACACCGATAGGAGGTTGTGACTTTCCACATAATCGGTTAACCTGGTGAGTATCACTCTTTCAAACAGCTTCCCGAGACATGACGTAAGTGAGATTGGCCTCAGGTTGAAAATAGTTTTCGGTTTTCCTGGCTTAGGGTTTGGGACGACTACGGTGGCTTCCTTCCACTGCTGTGGAGTCGTCCCAGTTTCTCCATATGCCTTTGTTGAAGTAGACGACTAATCGTCCGAGTTGCTCAATGCTGGGGTTGCGCAGCATTGCGTTGGTTACGCCGTCCTCTCCGGGTGCTGTGCTTCGTTTGATGTCCTGTGCCGCTGCATATAGTTCCGCAACCGTAACGGGCTCATCTAGGGAGTTGTTTGTCGACCCTTTGTAGCTGAGTGATTCGACGCTATCGCCCCCTGTTTTAACGCGATAGCGTTAAGGAGCTCGTGTCGCAGAAAAGCGGGTGTCGTCGGCGTCGGTGTTGGTGTCGGCGTCCGCGGCGTTGACCGTGAGCGATAAATCACGGCAGGCACTTCATAAATAAAAAGCAACTTCCAAGATGTGCTGGGTGGGAATCGAACCAGGGTCTCCGGTGTGTGAGACGGAGACGCTACCACTCAGCCACGAGTTCGATGCTTACAAGCGGTACAAACGCGCCTCTAGTGAATGCGGTGTTGCCTTCGAAACTAGCCATGGAACGTTATACTGCGGTGTATATCGGTAATTATGAACATGTAACTTACAGAAGTCGCAATTACACGAGTAACGAAGTGCGTTTCCGCTGCATTTCTTCTGCGCTTTCCGCACACGCAGAGCCATCTTGCGGCAAACACAGAAGACCCCCTCCTCTCCATGTACGGCGCTGCCCGGACAGATGGCGCGCCACGCGCGCATTGGAGCTGCGGGGACCGGTGCGAGGCGGTTCGCGGCCCGGACTCTCTCTCTCCTGACAACGCTTCGCCTTGCTCCCTCTGGAGAATCAAGCGTCCTTCCTTTCTTTAGATCGCTATCTGTCTATCTCTCTGCCCGTGCCGATCACGACGTTTGGCTGGCGTGCATCATTTCCCCCTCCGAGATACCGAGTTCTTCGGTTCGTTCCGCTTGCTCAGGCGCACGTTTCGTTGCTGCGCCGAACGCCGCGTTGCTCGACCATATGGCTCGACGCTCACCGCGTCCGATGCGGGGCACCTCGTAAGTGATGGCTGCCCTGTAGCCCATTGTCTTACACCCCTTGGCGGGTCGACGGGAATGCTGAACATGAAGAGGATAACTTTACACGATCTATGATACTTATAATGCCTTCAAAGTCAGAACGAATCGGATCCACTGTAAATACGATATTGGGAGTATAGTCTGGTAGTGATGCGCTAAAAGGGACAGAAAATGCATTAGCAAAAGTCTCATTAAGTACTTCAGCACTGTCACTGTTAGGGATGGGATTTGATTGAGAATCCATGAGAGAGATTGATGGCTGATCTGACCCATTAACAACGTTCCAGAATTTTTTAGTATCAGTTAAAACAAATGATGGCAGTGTGACATTAAAGAAATGTTGTTTAGCATCTTTTAACCATTTTTTATAAGTGCTAACCATGGCTCTTAGGAATGGCCAATGCTCTGATTTTCCGGACGACTTTGCCCTGACATATAACCGCCTTTTTCTGTCCCCCAGGCATTTTAAGGAACGAGTGAACCATTAGGCAATACAATTAGTCATGATGATTTTACGAGGGACGTGCAATTCGATTAATTCATGCAGTTTTTTTATACATGCACCAATTTTCGTTAACAGATCGTTCGCCACATGCCAGGACGAAATCGTTGAGAAAAAGTTGGAGGCCATCATTAATTGAAGAAAAATTTGCTTTAGCATAATTGTGAATGGTTTTCGTTTTATTTGGCGTTTTATTCGACGGTAAATTCAACGTGATGTGCAGTAAAGAATGATCACTTAGGCCTGGCAAGTATTTTACCTCGGAAACAAAATCTGGGGCGCTCGTTAGCAAAAAGTCTAATACTTTAGAGCTGGTAGCTGTCGTCCTTGTCGGCTGGGTAACCATTTGCGTTAGCGAGAAGAAGGAGCAGCAGGCCTAAAAACTTGCCGACTCAGAAGACCCGTCACCGTCTACCGCAGGGCTAGACCAGTTAATGTTCGGGAAATTGAAGTCACCAAAAATAAAAATAGGACGATCAGGAATCATTGTTTCAATTATGTTCGGATTATCATGAAGGTCGTTAGAAAAGCCGACGGGCGTAGATGGTGCGCGGTAGCATGCACAAAATAAAATAGCTTTATTGTTAATTGTAACCTGCACACATTAGAACTCCGATGTAGTATCAACATTAACTTCAAAGCATTCTAGATTGTTGGACACAGTGATTGATACACCACCGCCGCGACCAAAAGAACGGTCACAGCGAAATACACGGTAACACTGATGGCCGAATTGATGTGTCTGTAGCGCTGCTGCTCTTCTTTGGAAAGAGCGGCAGTTCCAGTGTCATATCACAGCGGCGTCTGCTGTTAATGGGCGTTTTACTGGCCATTGTTGATTTCGCTTTTGACTTCCGTCGAGTCCGAGATTATACCATTCTTGGCTTTCCTAATCGATGGTGTGTTGGGGTTGCTATTTGCTCTTTTACGCAGTGGCCTTTATCGGGCTAGCGTTTCTTCTACGTATCTTTAAGTCCCTCTAAATCAGCGTTGTTCTTGGAAGTTTTGGATGCTTTGCATCTGTTGTACTAGGAGTTGCAGTGTTTTGTCCGTAGAGGGCGCCGCTTTTGTATGTTCTTGTTGTTGTGCCGCATGTGTGGGTTTTGCTTGTGCCGCCTTAAATTTGAGTTGTCTTTCTGAGTGTGGTGATTTCCAGCCTAAGTTCCAGCCTAAGACTGAAGCACTGTATGGGTGCCCCTTGTTATAATGACTGTTCAAACATAAATATAATATCAGCTGGAAAAAGTACTCAATGCACACAATTATCATTACCAATCGCAGACGTCGGCACCATCCTCTTCATCTGTTTATCGATCTTCAATGCAGTGACTCGGCCCCATCGAGACCCTCTCCACTTTAGTGTGCTCCTCGCCCTTTTCAGTCAATTAGATAAGACAAGCCACTCAGTGTAGGCAATGTTCGTTTTTCAAGCAAACACAAGTGACCTCCTATGAATCAGGAGAGCGTTTGATTGGTCTCTTCAGACAACCCTGCGGGTGACCGCGTGAAGCTTGCGTTGGCCGTTACGCAAATTTGACGTCAGGAGATTGGAATAAAACATTTTGGAATAGTTTTACGTTATAGCGCCCCTTATGTCATAAACTTCGCAGAATGCTAGTAGTTAACGTGGATGTATGCAAAAAATAAGTTTTTATTTGTGTGCGTGACATATAACCATTTGAGTAGAAGAATGACTGCAGGTCAAAATTATAGACAAACTCAGTGTATAAAGACGGCGTCATGTTTAGATGACACACGTGACCAGTCAGCTTCAGCAATCGTCTGCAAGAATATATTTTTGTGAAATATAGCTTTAATTAACGTTCTGTTTTCTTGTAGGTTAAAGTTCTCCAAAAAAGGTGCTTCAGAGTAATGATGTGTGATATGAGGTCAAACAACGAAAACTTCTGAGGGACACAAGAAAGGTTGGACAAAGAGTGGTCAATGAGCGAGCCTAAAAATACTTTTTAGGGTACGCCGCCATTCTCCAGAATCTACGGGACACCAGTTGTGGGGAGCGTACCTACAACTACGTCCAAGCATTGTCGACGAACCGTACGGCGCACCCATCGACCTAGGAAATCTCAAGACGGACAAATTTCGAGTAGCAGCAAAAGGCACCCCACTAGGCTCAGTTATATCGCTCCTTCTGTTTAACATCGCTATGCCGAAACTCCCGAAGGTTCGTGATAAACTCGATGGCATACGGCACTCCCTGTATGCCGACAATATAACAATCTGAATTCGAAGCGGCTCCCCGGAACAGCACCAGGACGCCCTCCGCGAAGTCGTAGACTACCCCAACACTGACCTAAAAAATTGCGGACTTCTCTGCGCACCGGAGAAATGTGAACTCCTGGTACTTAAAATCCGAACCCGAGAAAGATCCCCAGTATGTACAATTACGGAATCGGAAGTCTCTCTTGATGGCGTCCCTTTACCTCAAATCGACTCCCTCCGGATTCTTGGCTTAAACAACCGAAAAGACGGCTCAGGAGTCAGAACACTACGGAAACTTCAGGCTACCAAGACTCAAGTGGCACACCTTGTAAGCCGCGTAGCCAACAGAAGAAGCGGTATGACAGAACAAGATACCGTCTGCACCATCCAGACAGTCCGAAGGACTCCGACGCTAAGCGCAGAAGCGGACGCCTAAAACAGCTCAGCAGGGAAGCGTGCGGACGCCGCGTTGCTGATTGCCGCCGCAGCTGATCGCTCCGATCTACGCTGTACGGTCAAGGTCACTTCCCTTTCCTTGTGTGCACCCCTGTGGCCCTGTAACGTCATTCCGGAGCCGTCGCAGAGCTCCGACAACGCAAGTACCTCTTCACTTCCATGTAGGCGCCCGGCGCCAACGTTGCCCAGCCTCACGTCTCCCCCCCCCCCCCCACCTCCCTGCCCTGTGCTTCTGGTTTTCCATCTGTGTCCACTCACCGCACCTCCGCGGCAAGACAGCGGGGTTTTCGAAGTATGGGAAGCCTCGCCGAGGAGAGCGACGCAATAGTAGCCATGCGAGCGTAGATTTCGCTTTTCGATCCATCCTTGAGGCGAGGGTCAAAGGTTGCCAGATATTCCGGCACCAACGAGAGAAGCGAGCGTATCAACGTCGAGTGCCAACTTCGGTCGGTTCGGTTGCCGTTCCTTTTCAGAGCTCTCTCGACTTTGCTTCTCTGAGCCGCGCGCGCGTGCTGTTTAAGTTGAGAGAAGTGATCTTAAGTGTACTGATGGATATTATGAGCATCACCATTGAAAATGGGCGATGCTTAATGCCACCACGCTCATATTTGCCTCCTGTTCTATACTAGGCTCTAAAACTCGTGGCTTGTGTTAACCAACCATCGAACCTGAAGGAATATATACTGCCTTAAAAACTAGTTTCTTTGCATACCTTGTGTTCCCTGTCTTTACGCCGGGAGTACTTCAGCTTCTCTATCACTGGTTCATTAGGTTTTCTTTCCCCTATTCTGGACAGCTTAAATACCTCTTCATTTAACTCTGGATGAACGCTGCAACATGCTAAAAACACGTGTCCTGCTGTCTCTGTGCTACTTTCACACGGTTAAGCACATATTGCCGTAATATAAAAAAAAATTTCTCCTGGAGCACAGTGCTCTCAGACGTACTAATGAGGCGTCGAACAGTACTTCACTGCCCTTTAAATTATTATAAACCGTTTGTGGTATGAATTTTTCTTTTTTGCTTTTTCATGTAGTTTCAGGGATGGCTTAATTCTCCATCGCGCCTATATAGTGTGCTGTTTCCGCTATTCTAGCTTCCCGTTTAATTCCCATTTTCTGGTCCCTCTGTACGACTTTAACGTGGAAAGCACTTTTAACCTGAAAGGACTTTTACTAGCAGTTTCCAGGTTCATTCCTTTTTTTTTCGTTGCGAGTCACCGTTTTTCCTTTGTAGGTACTTCCTATCCTTAGTTTCCCATCTAATTTTCTTCGCATTCCTCAGTTGTTCTTCAAAACAGATTTTGCTTTGTTCCTCCCGTGCACCGAAGGACGCCCAACCCGCGTCTCCTTGTACCTCACGCGCTCCATTCATATAGTCTCTGAAGCCAGCCTTGTAAAAGCTTTAGTCTAGTTTGCAGTTCTGATTTTATACGCAACAGCAAATTTTGATGCGCCAGTCCAGAAGCCAGGACTCCTTTCCACGCGCCTCGGTTTAACTTATACTGACCGTTACACTTGTCGTCCGCCATAGCACTCTATATCTGATCACAGCCGCAGTTGTCGCTTCTTTTTTTTCGCATGGAGCACTTGTGCTTTTGTAAGGTGGCATGATACTAAACCGGCTAAACAATATAATACAATTGCCTGGCATAGACTGAACATCTATCGAGCAGCGCGGATGTGATGTCCTGCCTTCCTCTCTCTCCTCAGGCAGATCCTCAAGGCCCTCATGGACCCGAGCAAAAACAAATCCGAAGGCAGCAAGTCGATACAGAGGCTAGTCCACCAGTACGAAGGCACAGACGAACAACTCCTTGAGGAAGTCCGGATCAAATGCTACGGCAAAGAGCAGGTCGAGAGCTACAAGGAAGAATACCGCGGCGAAGAAAACCCTACTACGGACCGACCCATCATGAGAGAAGAGGTCGTCGAGGCGATAAGATCGGCCACCAAGTACACGGCGGCGGGGGTGGACAAAATCCGGAACTCGCTAATCAGAAATGTCGGCGACGAGTCCATCGATCAACTGACGGCCTACCTCAACAAGCTCTGGCAAGAAGGAAGAGTTCCGGCGGAGTGGAAACACGCCGTCGTTGTAATGATTCAGAAGCCAGGGAAGAAACTCCAAATAGAAAATCTCAGGCCGATATCCCTAACGTCGTGCCTGGGCAAGCTGTACGAGAAAGTGATCACGAAGAGAATCCAGTCGCACTTGGAAAACGAGCAATGGTACCCGGACAGCATGTACGGTTTCAGAGCCAACCTCTCAACGCAAGACGTGCTGCTGCAACTCAAGGAGGAAGTGCTCGAGACGATGCCGAAAACGGGCGAAAACGTCGTCATGGCCCTCGACATAAAGGGGGCCTTCGACAACGTGAGCCACGCGGCCATCATGGAGGGCATCAACAACACCAACTGCGGAAAGAGAGTGCACGATTACGTCAGGGACTTCCTGAGCAACAGAACGGCGACGGTGGGGCTGGGCGAGCTGAGAAGCAACGTCTTCCCCACGCCGTGCAAGGGCACACCCCAAGGATCTGTCATATCGCCCGTCCTCTTCAACGTGGCAATGATTGGCCTGGCAAGAAAACTTAAGGAGATCCGAGGTATCCAGCACGCGATATACGCCGACGACGTCACAATCTGGGTCACCCAAGGATCCCTCGGAGAGAAGCAAGAAAAACTGCAGGAAGCGGCGACCTGCGTGGAAAACTACACCAGAGAAAGGGGACTGCGATGCTCCACGGAGAAGTCGGAGCTCCTCAGCGTCGGCAAGCACCCAACGCAAGCGACACTGGAGGTGACCCTCGAGGGACACAACATCCCGGAGAAGAACATGATTAGGATCCTGGGCATGTGGCTACAAGGCAGCCGGAAGTGCAGCCACACCATTAGCCTGCTGAGCAAGGCGGCGGAACAGGTGGGCCGCATGATCAATAGGGTGTCCCAAAAGAGATACGGAATGAAAGAAGAAGACACTGTGAAGCTAGTCAACAGCCTAATTGTCAGCCGAGTCACGTACTCCCTGCCGTACCACGTGACGACCAAGGCAGAAAGAGAGCAAGCAGACACCATCCTCAGAAAGGCGTACAAGACGGCTCTGTGTCTACCGAGAAACACGTCGAACGAGAAGTTGCTCCAGCTGGGCATCAGCAACACCTTCAGCGAGCTCGCCGAGGCTCTGCTGGGTACGCAAACCGCGAGACTCAGAGGCAACCCTACGGGACGAGCGCTCCTGAGGAGGTTGGGTCGGGATACTAGCGGACTGGCAGACAGATACGCGGACGTACCGGACCACCTCAGAAAAACCATTAATGTGGGACCACTGCCAAAAAATATGGATCCCAACTTACACGAAAACAGGCGAAAAGCTAGGGCCGAATATGTTGAGAGAACGCTAGCCCAGCTAGACAATACAGTATACACGGACGCCGCCGTATATCCACACGGAAGAGAACGCGTAGCCGCAACGGTAGTGGTTAATAGGGAAGGAAACTCGATCACGTATGCCACAGCAAAGGTCGCTGGCACAGCGGAGGCCGAGGAGATTGCCGTAGCGCTGGCGGCGGCGGAAGGTTATAGAACAGGCCGATCTCTCAACATACTGACGGACTCAAAAGAGGTGTGCAGAAACTACACGAGAGGCAGAATCAGCAAAACTGCCCTCAGAATACTCAGCGGAGCCACCTCCGCCGAGAAGGAAAAGCCCCGACACAAACTAATCTGGATCCCGGGTCACGTAGGCATAGTGGGGAACGAAAGGGCAGACAGCCTAGCTCGAGGTGAAGCGTTCCGAGCTGGGTGGTCGAATGCCCCGGAGACCCACCTACAGGCTTGCGAGGGGGGATACGCAGAGACCCTGAACTTACATAGAGGAACTAGAATTAGATATCCGCCACCACACAAAGACCTCTCAAAGGAGGAAGCGACCAGCTGGCGCAGACTACAGACAAACTCCTTCCCCAACTTACACGTGCTCAATAAGATGTTTCCGACACAATACAGGGCCACCTGCCCTTGGTGCGGTGCCAAACCTACACTTTACCACATCACCTGGGAGTGCGAACGCAACAAAGCATTCCACAAACACGAACACCCGAGTGCGGAGCATTGGGAGAGTCGGCTCACCAGCAGCGAGCTCACGGCCCAAAGGGCCCTAGTGCAGCACGCGAGCGATGCAGCGCGACTCAGTGGAGCCCTGGAATAGGGGCCCACCCTTGCTGAAGAGAAGTCTCCAGTCGCCAGCGCCAAGAAGATGAAGACGACGGAGACCTCATAACCGCGAAACTCTCGAAAGAGAGACTCAAAAGTTTTCCCTCCCTCCCTCCCTCTCCTCTCCCGGCGCTTACCTGCTCGCTCGCTCGCTTCCTCGCAACAGCTGCGCATGCGCACTTGTTACGTGCTCTGACGTCATCACCGGAGAGGGCGCTTAAGGTGCGCTTCGTACGCTGCTCACAAGGGGGCGAAAGGGAGGGAGGGCATGGGGACTCGCGCTGCACTTCCCCACGCCCTCCCACCCTTCTCGCCCGCATGTCGTGCCAGGCGAAAGGCTCTCATTCGCTTAACCTAAAGACCACCAACGCCCAGGTGCGAGTGCCACTAAGAGACACCTAAGTCAAAGATTAGCGTCGCCTACCATTTTTTTTTTATAGATTCATCAAAGCAAACCTTCTATTTTCGCAGCAATGCCAACTTATTTGCCATGCTTTAGGCAGGGGTGGGTCATAGAGAACACTAACACCGAAAAGAATGAAAATAAGAATTTAAAACATCACACGCGCAGGCCAGGTCGTGGTCTGGACATTAAACAATGTTTGCAATGAAAGCAGTTAAAACGACTGGGAACGGCAACACACTAAACGACACACCCTTCAAGAATAACTGCGGATGCATGCAGCACATTCCACAGGCTATCAAGCAGTTGCATAACAGGTGATTCAAGAAGGCATAACTCTATCACCTAGGGCAAGCATAAGGGGATGTCGCATCTTGGTTCAAGCATACATGAAACGGCAGCTCACAAGTACTACGTCCATAGTAAAACACCACTGAAGTCATCATTCGAAAACACTGAGGTTCGCGAAACTGGCAGGAAGTAACTGAATTAATGCAAAACCAAAGTGGTAAAAATAGCTCATTAGAAAATCCAGAATCAAAGAGAACAATGTCGCGCGCGTTCACCGGATTCAAGTAGCAGTGTACGTGTTCGACACAGCAGGCGCACAAGAACAAAGCAGCTAAATAACGTGACAGACAAGGAGCACTTTGAGATCCTAACTGCTGTCTGAGTTGAAGTTACTCCCACAGTACAAACTTGAAAAGCGCCAATAACTACGAAAGCATTTCACGAGGTATCGATGAAGAAAAATAGGGTGCGCGACAACTGGAAACGTAAAACAAATGTTAGTTCTGGTCTTTTGTATCCCTCGGCACCTCGCTACTAGCAAGTGAAATTATGCATGCACCCCGGCCAATGCACAGCTTTCGCGCGACGCTTCCGTGACAGGTGGGACTGAAGCCCAGTGCGTCTGTCTTCAGAAGGCCCTTCACAGACAGTGGCCCAGTCGACCTGCGGCTGCGACGCGCAACCAAAGGCATCGCAGAACTCTCCGATGTGCCCAATGGACTCCGACAGGCTCAGCCCATCATCGTCGTGGTCGAGAGTCTGCCACGAGTGGTGCAGGACAAAAAGCATGAAGAATACTTGACTAGCCGAAAGATGGTAGTAGCCGAACGCCAGCGCCCTCCGGTGCCAACCCGGAGCAGCAACGGCGCGGGCCGTGGATTGCAGCGACAGCAGAGCGTGCTTCAGATCGGGGGCCAGGTCGCGTCCGAGGATGTCTCTCATACAGTACGCGCGAAAGAACACTTTTCGACCAGTCTTGAAGTCCCAGTTCTTTCGGTCGATCAGCGCGTCCCAGAGAGCGTCCGCGAGCAGGACGCCGAGCACAGCGGCGTTGTTAACAGCGGCGCTGTTGACTCGGGTGCGGTTGCCTCCGCGGGTGGCGTTGAAGTTGAGGAGCGTATAGACGCCGGCCGAGACGACGATATGATTGCCCGCTCTGCTGACAAACGCCTGGAATAAGTTATGTCGGAGCCTGTGCAGCCCTGAGAGGCCCCGCGCCGCGTTGATGCGTCTCACCTGAAAGAGTGAAAACAAACTTCCTCAGAGCACCGGAGGGCGACGGTATCGGTCTTGTATCTGTTAAAATGTTCTGTTATTCTCTCGTGCCGCTTCGGCGCCTAACTTATACCTCCCGGCTTCACGTAAACCATTTTGCAGTACTAGTGGATCAAAACATTTGAGAATGAACACGTCGTGCATACACTGATATGATAGGCCTATACTGTCGTAGCCATGTGCCTGGGTACGCACGACTCAAAACGCGTAGACGCCTTGAATTTTGGATTCACCGAGAGTACTGTACAGCGTGCGCGCAGGACAGCGTGGCTGTACTTACGAGGATAGGTGCGTATTTATCTGGCCCAATGCACGGCTTGCGAATGCGGTGACGAGGGTGCTCGAAGAATGCGATAAAATAGCCCTGGAATTCGTAATGTCATTTTGTTGGCAAAACGCTCGGTATGTGTAACAATATATGCACGGCTCCTTCTTCGCCTCGAAATCTTCTTCGCTAGATGATCTTTTTTTTTTTCTTTTGCGCAAAATTTTTTTTTCATCGTCAGGTAAGCAGGAAAAGCACTCGCAATTCTCGCTTACATCTAATATCACGTACTATAGAAATGTGCTAATTAGGCCTCCTGATTTACACGGCGCGATAATAATCGGGCTCACTAATATGCCTTTAAGACAATCAAGAGTTGTTGAACAAGGATTGCCGCTGAATTGCAGCTTTGGGCCAAGCAACATGTCTTGTCGGATGACTGTTGATTACTTCAAGCCTACGTTTACGTAGTGAACTTCTGTCCTCATTAATCGTCCTTTGGATAGTGCTCACCTGGAAATGGAAATCGCGGAATTCCAGCGCGTTTTCGAAGTAGTTATCGCTCGCGTCGGGCAGGTGGTGCGAGTACGGTGCTGTCATGTCCACGGCCAATACGACGCGAACGCCTCGCACCACCCTGCGAACCTCGCTCGAGTTTAGGTATGCGGAGAAGGTGACTTGAGCGTCCGCAAGCACGGCGTCGGCGACTCTGTGGAATAACTGCAGCACGACAGCGTCTCGGTCGGGACTGGTCATCTGCTCTGTCAACAACACGTCCCAGAGTGGAAACAGTTTCACGATCTCCTCACCGCAGAAAGCCGCCCGGGCCGCTAGGCTAGCGGCCACCTCCATATTTGTGATTTCTCGGGCAAACATGTACCACGCCGTATGGACAGAAAAGTAGACGAGCGCCGCTGCCTGGACGGTGGCGTCCTTGTCGACGAGCACTTCTACGATGCCCACGATATTGGAGGGATCCTCCAGGCCAATCAGTGGGAAGGTCCTCAGAATTACCTTCCACGAGGACATGTCTGCGTTGGGAAACGCTTCGTCCAGGAGGGAAAACTTGCCCGTGTAGATATTCTCGTCGAAAACATTGCGTGCGGCTTGCAATCGCGCAATCAAAGCTGCCAAGGCGGCGCGTGTAACGTTAAGACCCGTATAACTGTTCGCGGTGTCGAACATGACTTTCGTGAACTCTGTGGGATAGGAAGTGCCGGCAGTCAGTATGTTTGGCGCGGCTAGATCGAGCGGCGATGACGAACAGCGTTTCGTTCCTTTCGTGCCACTGTACGCTGTCAGCTCTGAAGACGCTGAAGATGTAGTACCGGAAGTGCAGCAGACCGACGACTTTGATCAGGTCCACGGCGTGCGGCGAGATCGTTCCCGACCAGCGCCGAAACAGGTCGAGGATGGCTTTCACCGCGTGCTCCGCGGTGAACAGATTGCCGACGGCCGAGGCAAGGCAGCTCTCGTGGTGCATCCTGAGGATGTCGCTGACGGGCGAGCGCAGTTTGCCCTGAAGAGTCGGGTGAAGCACGGACGAGGCTAGCGCGCGCTCCACGATCGCCTGGCGGTCCACCTTGTTCTTCTTGTAGCAGGCGTAGCCGATGAAGTTGTTGCAGGGGTCCACCGTCAGGTTGGACAGCATGATTATCGTTCCGATAGCTTCGGGGCAGCAGAAAGGCGGGACCTCAGGGCCCGGCTTGGAGGAAGTGCCTACGATGGCGCGCACCAGGGCCCACAGGAGCGCCGCGAAGCCGAATAGAAACAGCGGTGTGAGCAGAATCAAGCACGCAACGAAAACTTGGTGACCGTGGGTGCACGAGGCTTCGTCACCGGGCATTTCATTGGGAAGCCCCTAAGAAAGCAAGGATTCGACGGAACGTTCAAGCTTCTTCTTCTTCTTCTTCTTCTTCTTCTTCTTCTTCTTTGGGTCGTGGCAAGTACCAAAGATGCCGCAGTTACCGTTGTAGGACGCGGCAGTCTATGAAATGGCGAAAAGGAAGTTCCGTTATCACGCCTGCCCATATAAATTTAACTAGATTACTTTGGGTGTCTGGACATAAGGGATTATCTGTGAACGAAATGGCTGAAAACCTTGCGAGAGCGGCCCTTAGTGGCCCTGTCCTCTCATTAATTACTTCCTACATCAGCTTACTTAACTACTGCTAGATTCAGTAGATATGCAATTGCTCAAGACATCTTGAACCCAACTACAGCAGTTTTTCCCGAATATCGACACGTCCTATGCCCTCGGCACAAAAATTCCTTTACCACCAGAAAAACTAAAGTGATGTTTACCTGATTAAGTTGGCAAACACCATTATTACATATTTATTATAACAGGGCTGGCCTGCGCTCTCCTCTCTGCGCCCAATCTGTGCAGAGGATGAGACCATAGATCATTTTAAATGCAAAGCACTTCATGGGCAACATTTGCCACTTTCACAGCATTTATCTAGCCGCCTTGGTCTTGGTGCTCTCATGGTCGTTCCGTGAACTTGATAAGTACCAAAATTGGCATAGTATGACAAGAGCGTATTATGAACATAAATGATAGGCATGACATGAATATCATGACATGCGTGTCATCTAGGCCATGAAACAGCCGCCTACGCCTTGGTGCTCTCATGGTCATTTCGTTAACTTAATCGGTAGGCTCGCAGCGCACTGGTTCGCATAACATCGATTTCCATAGGGCGTGGGATCTGCCGCCTTTTTCATTATCTTCCCTTTTTATTATCTCCTCTTAGAATAAGAATTTCTTTTATTGAAGGCGGGTTAATAAATTAAAGTCTAGATTTTTCTGCGTGCCAATACCATGATGTGATTATGAGGCACGCCGTAGTGGGGGACTGCGGGTTAATTTTGACCACCTGACTTCTTTAATTAATGGGCATATAATGAAAAGTACAAGGGCGTTCTTTTGCGTTTCGCCCTCATCGAAATGCGGCCGCCACGGCCGGGAGTTGATACCGCACGCCCTCCGGTTTAGCAGCAGAACGTCAAAACCACTACGCCGTGACAAGAGGTGGGCAAATGCCCTCATTTTTTTTCCTCCCTCACCCTCACTATGCCAGCGTCCTCCTCACCTCACCATTAGATTGAAAATTTTGACCGCCCTTCCTCACCCTCATCCTCACCTATAAAAAAGTTATCCGCCCTCCCCAACCTCACCCTCTCGCTGAAAAGGCTACCGTCATTCTCTTACCATACGTTTTATACAATTTCAGTAAAACCATCTGCTTGATCCGCGAGCTTAGTTTGCAACACTGGTTGTCTAGTGCCATTCCTATTGTCAAAGCGTGCTACACTTCTTTCATTATAGGCGCTTGAACATAGGTCAGCAAAATAAACGGAGCTCACTCAGACTCACTCACAAATTATATTTTTTTGCTAAGAGCTCGCTGGGTCTCTGACTCACCAATATTCTACGTAGCCGGGATCACGCGGACTCAAACTCATCAGAACTATACTCAGTCAGGCTCAATGGTAATCAAGCTCGCCAGATCTATACTTAGCTGGGCTCACTCGGATTGAGATTCACCAAATTCTACTCAGCCGGGTTCACTCGACCTCACTTAGACAGATCCGTAAAGGTCTTCTGGGCCCACAGATCTCATGCACTCAGACACTTTTGAATTGGACATATCAATGACAAAAATGCCCTAATACCAGGTTAATATATAGGGTAATTCATAGACCTTACAAAAGTTAGTAACTTAGAAAAGAGTACGGACGAGAGTCTTTAATATACAAGAAATTTCCTTATTTGTTTATTCAATGTTGATCACGATGTTTTGTGAGAACAAAATAAGTATGACGCTCGACTTTAGCAGTTCAGGATTTATTTCGCGTAAAGATAAAATGCGCAAAAGCGATCTTTAAAACATACGCATATTCATATTTGTTTGTGTACGCGCACGCGTTTGTTCCTTCGACGCATGTGTACCTGTCATAGGCGTATCTTCCGAGGGGGGAACACTTGCCTCCCCATTGTCGAAAGTCTGGGGCAAGGTATTTCATTTGACGCCCCCGCCCCCCCATTTTTGAAAGCAGCCACTCTCGGCGGAATGCTGGAAAGTCCAAAAAGTACAACTGAAGCAAAATTTTCTTAATATATACCATATAGGAGAGATAGGGAGGGAAAGGGGAAGGCTTGTCCCCTCCCCTGTCGAAAAGTAGTGATACGCCACAGGTGCACATAACGCGACTTCCGAAATACTGTCTGTCACTACACAGCTTGAATGCTAATCGCATTGTCGTCGAGAGTCAACGTAAGGTGTGAGCTGAATTTCTTTTTTTAATTAGAAGAACGGGATGTTTCTGGAAAAAAGAATTTCTAGAAAAATAACAAAGAATTCAAGAACAAGAAACCATCTGAATCTGAATCTAAAACATGAAAATAAATCCAGTGGCGTGATTAAAGTTTTTCCGGTGTCACGAACGGCTCAGAAAGTCGTGTGGGATATCATACATGTAGTAGGTGTGTACGAGTAGTGATTTTTGGTATCGAATCGAATAGGAATCGTATAGTGCCATAAGCAAATCGAATAAAAAATTTAATACTTTTCAAATAGTATTCGAACCATGAACAGTGTATATTACAATTAATATAAAACAAAATTCACATCCCAGTAGTCTTAAGGAAGTTTGTCATAATACGTTATGAAGCGTTGCTTTAATAAAGCACAAATGGAGCATTAGGAGGTCCGAGAATAGTGCCTTCAGATAGACAGGCTCCTAAAAGAGTGCGAATGATCGCTGTAGAGCGTGTGAAGTATGGCTACCCAAGTAACGTAGCCTCATGTTCTCATGTTTTATGTCTGCACTATGCCAGCGCGGGTGAAAATTTAGTGTATTTTTGCTCCAATTTTATATTTATTTGGGCGCGGTTGACGTTCTCAAATATACGAAAATATTTCCAGGAATAATCACATTTACCAATCGCGACAATTCAACTCGGTCTTTGAATCGAATAGGACACTGTTTGATTCGTTATTCGAAAGCTTCGAATGTTCACACACCCTTAATACCTAGAGCACCTGACGGTTGTGAAAGTGCGACCGCGATACATAATCGACACTGCAGTATCGAGCCGGTCTGTCAAGTATCCCAAATAGGATACGGCGTCTTTTAGAGCATACTTAAACTAACCACGCATTAATGAAACCGCATACGGTGCTGCGATGCTCCGCAAGTGTTTAATAAGCCGTATGCGGCCGGCATGAGCATATTGAGAAACGTATATGCGAGTGAAATAAGCCAAAAAAAAGGAAACTCAAATCATATCTAGAGCTTGGTGAATCGCACATTGCACTGGAATGCTGCTGCAAACTCTGACAGCTGCTTAACGGGTTCGTTGCAACGGCGCCTCGCGTCCCCGTACAAGGGGTCCACGTAGTGGCCGCTTGAGCAAAGCGCGTAGAACGATGACACAAAGAAAAGTCTGTCTTGAGCGAGGCTCGACAGCCTGGCGTACGCACTGCTCAAGTCTTGCACGACAGCTAGTCTATACGCAGACAGGGCGGCCAGGAGAGCCTTGGTGTCCACGTGGTACGGGGGCCAATCCGACGGCATAGTGTAGTTCGAATGTTCAAAGAACAATGTGCGGCCTCGCTTGTTTCGATTGTGGCTTTGGTTGTACGCCAGCTCGTGAAACAGGCCCCTGAGAACTTCGTCAGCAATTAGCCGGCCAGCGCCGCCGTAGTTGACAGCTGGCGGCAGGTCCGAGTGGTAGAAAGGAAAGACGAAGTAGTCCTCCGCAACCGTGAGTGCGCCTTGAAAACTCCATCGATGGCTGAGCAAAGAGCCCGGCTTGAGAACATTCGTGGTGTCTTGCTGCTGCAGCCGCCAGCGCCCGACCATCACATTCAGCCAGTGGATGAAGAAGCGAGCGCGGCGTGACGGTTCTGGAAGCACGCTGGCCAGGAAGCTGTCCCTGTTCGACGGGGTAGCAGTACTATAGGCACGGAGCTGAAGAAACGCCTTACTTCGAAGTGCCACGGCATCAATAAGAACGTCTCTCACGTCCCGAACGAAGGACTCGGCTTCCTGATGCTTGGGAAACAGACTGAGCCATCCGACACCCACGGTACTTTCGATCTGGACGAGGCAGCGGCGCTTGTGAGCCGACGGAGGCAGGCCTGCGAGCTCCAGCGTGACATCCGCGATTTCTCTGTGGGCCATCCAGCCCAACTCGTGAGCGACGCGAAGTCCCAGGCTCAGCGTTAACGCCTCTTGCGTCTCTGTATTGAGTCCCAGGATGTAGACGACAGACCGTAACAGACCCAGGTTTTCCACTTGCACGATATCGCTGGGCGAAAAGCGTCGTGCCCACATGAAATGCTCGTTGAAGAGGAGGACCAGACGACCGGTTGCAATGCGGAGAGTCGCCGTCTCGGTAAGGTTGCGGATAGACATGCGCACTATTCTCGGTTCAGGCACGTTCATGGCAGGTCCCAGCGTCTCTAGTGTGAGCTTGTCCATGGCCTCGATGGTTGAGACGATTTCGCCAGAGGCCGACTCTGAACCGTCGAACAGGCGCAGCATCTTGCGAACGTACATGTGGTAGCGAAGCCACGGCGCCGACCCTATTGGATGGCCGGCGAATGCACGCATGGTAGCCATCCACGAGCGAAAGGCGGCGCTGGGAACAAATTTCAGTACCGGCTCGGTGCTACCGACGCGAAGTGGAGACAGTCTGATGTTGACTTGAAACCAGAGATGAATGTTCCAGTTTCCAGAGAGGTCGAGCAGAATCGCTAGTGGGTCCCAGCGAGATTTTTCGGGCCATGGCAGGTGATGCTCGAACATGAACCTTCTCAGATCTTGCAGGCTGCTCTCCGAAAGTTCAATACAGGACCTGGCTAGGGCGGACACTTTCTTCTCGACGCTTGTAACAGACGAAACGGCTTGAGCCTTGTTGTGGCTGTCCTGGGAAGACTGTTGGATAACGTTGAGCGCGTGTTTGTACATTGTATCTTCAGCCGTGTCCACAACAGAGAGCAGACGGTGTTGATGCTTCCAGCTATCGCAGACATACCCGTAGAAGTCTTTGCAGGGGTCTTGAGACTTGTTGATGGAAGTTCTGATAGCTGCCAGGTAGAGTTGGCATGCCATTTCGTCGCAGCCTGAAAACAGGGGAAGGTCCGCATGTTCTGCATAAGCCCTTCGGGTGCTGGCACGGAGAATGTCGCGGAACTTTATGCGAATCCATAGAGTCGAGCCAAGATAAATCAGAAGAGCGACGCTGCAGAGGATGGCCGTGGTGGAAAGCACTGCTAGGAATCTCCGGTTCATGTACCAATTCCCTGGTCGAACCACTACTTCGACGTCGTTGTGTTCCTGCGAATGTAAATGTCGGCGCAGAGACGTCGCTTTATATAACAGTTTATGAGAGCAGAGGTCTGTAGTATCCCATCAGTATTACGTGTTTGGTAGCAGTAGTGATAGTCTAATAGTAGTAGCAATTGTATTGTTCGGGCGTCCTCCATTGTTAATGGTGATGAATGTTAACAAACCAAATAACATAGAACACTTTTTCGTTTCCCACTACGCCATGTCTAGGCGACATTTTTGTAATACGGGTCCAAATTAAGAGCTGTGGCGTACAGCATCTACGCAGCTACACACTGGCCAAGGGTCGTGTTCACAAAGTTTCTATTAAGTAAATGCTTTTCGTGATGAGCCACACCCGCGGGCATCATATCGCCGCGTAGCCTATTATGGCTACCGCGGCTACCGTGCATATCTCAGGTCATCTGGGAAGTCTTGCAGGCATTCAGAGCCCACGGCTTCCTTGCGGACAATGTCGAGCAGAGTTCACCAGTTTGGCGCCGTCTGTGTTGTGGCCCTTAACATAGTTGTTACCCGCGCCCCTCCCCATGAATGAAAGATGAAAAAGGCCTTTTCCAGATGGTAATGCCTTCCGCGTTTTTCGCTTTCGTCAGTGGTCAAGAGACGCTCCGCCGCGGGCGAAGTGTGGAACGCGGCCACTCACGAACACGAAAAGCGCCGAAAGGCATTACCATCGGGAAAGGCCATCACTACCAAATCGTGGTGCAGGATGGCACGAGGCAGGTACAGGGTCCTGAATATTTATCTGCGCGTGTTCAAAGAACGATTCTGCGCTCACTGATGCACCGTTCTTGCTCAAATTTCGCACAATGTTCGCATTTTGCCGTCGACTTTGTTTAGTGTAACACTTAGCACGATTAATCGCCTGTTTCTAAGACAAAAATGAGAAACTGCTTCGTCTATGGGAAAAATGGCGTCTGAAAAGCCAGCCCTGGCATAGACTTGTGTCGCCAGTTGCCGTCATTTGCAGGAAGCAGCGTTTCAGAGAGGGCTGCCGTGTGTTGCGCGCTCCAGGAACAGGCGACTCCCCGTCCTGAAACGTTGCTTTATGCAGATGACGACAGATGGCGACACAAGTTTATGCTTGCGCCATCGCCGCAGCAGCTCGCATCCCCATAAGCGCCGGCAAATTTCCACTATTTTTGTTAAAAACCAGGCAACTAACTATGCCAAGTGTTACACTAAATGGAGTCGTCACCAACATGCGATATTTCACCAACAGCGAATTTTTTTTTTTTTGAATGCGCGCAGCCTAAAAATTTAGGACCCTGTATTTGCCTCCGGAAGCCTCATTGTAGGAGACATTGATGCGTTATAGCTGCAAGTCAAAGTCACCATGGCAGGTTCCACTGAGATCGATTCGATGCTCATCGGCGATCACTTCCCAAAACTTTCCTACGTTTTGGTTCCCCGCCTGGACCTAAGGCCGGAAGACCGGCCTGGACTTAAACATTTTCACTAGGGGTGTGCGAATATTCGAAATTTCGAATACGAATCGAATATTTTCCTTATTCGAAACGTATTCGATTCGAGAAATGCATATTCGTAAGTTCCCGAATATTCGAGGACGGCCGAATATTGGTCGAAACGGCGAATATTCGGACAGACTGTGAATAATTTAGCAATTAACGAATTATATGCTTGCTCCACATTCTCCTAAGAACATGTTTATTCACTGAGAGCTTCACATGATTCGCTCAATATCTGTATGCTCTGCATCAAGACGGCAAGTTGGGCCAGTTGGTTGGGATTCATAGTAAGGTTCGTTACAGCGCAACACAAAACAAGGACAAAAGAAGGTACATACAAAACCATGACACAGCGTCACAGCACTGTGATCTTAAGTGCTGTAACGAACCTTACTATGAATGTGTACGCTCTGTTCCAGTCTATCTGCATCAGGCCCGTGAGACATGATCAGTTTCTATTTTTCTTTACCAAGCTTTATTCCAGGGCTCTGTAACAATATATGATGTACTTTCGGGCTCTGTAAGTATGCGCAATAAAATATGCACCTAGAGAGTGTTACCTGGACAAATGTTGTCACAGTGCATAGAGAGCCCTTACTTTCTGAACATGTTGAGCAGTCAATTTTCCTTCGCGATAATCTGTAACAAGCGTTTACCTGACAGAGCATTACCCGACATTACTTGAGTGCATTACCTATAATGAGTGCCTCTTTAACCTGAAGCAGCCTCTTAAAATGCAATATTATTTTTAAAAGGGTAATAAAGATATTGTTACCTCGTTTTGCAATTTTTTAATACTACACATATATTCGATATTCGATTCGATATTCGAAGACAGTTTTTCGACTTATTCGTATTCGATTCGTATTCGAAAATTTCGATATTCGCACACCCCTAATTTTCACGCATCTTGGTGTAGATGAGGAGGACAATGATGACAGAACTGATGCTTTACGTAGTCCTCCCGACCGCAGAGACAGTGCACAGCGCCTCAACGGTCGAATACTAACATAGTTTTTATTTCACGGACGATAACGATACTCCTTAGCGCAAACTTTGAGCGAAGCTCTACGCGTGTTTTTATTTCGTGATACATTTCCTTGGCGCGGACAGGCTGTCTCATGTGGCACGCTGCAAACGGAGCGAAGTGTGGCACAACTGCCTTGCTAATCAGGAAATCTCGGGAACCAGTGCGTGGGTGACGCGTGGTTGCGATTCACAGCAGCCGCCGTTGACAGCCCTCCGCACATGCAGCGCTTTTTTTCCGTACATGGTGTCAGTGGTGGCATCGGTGAAGAAACGACGCGCGCTACTCCAGCGCCATCTAGTAGCCATCGTGGTCGCAGAGCCTGTCTTTCCTTCACACGCATTCGCCATAATCTCCTCCTCCGCTTTCGTTCTAGCGCTCTCTTCGCCACTGCCGTCTTTCATTCACCACTGCGCTCCGCGTTCGATTTCATCCTTTCCCATGCTCGTTCGCTCGGTTAGGACGGATGCCGACGCTTGCGCGTTCTGGTACTATGGCGCCATCTCGTAGTCTCGTGCGGCACTCTGTTTTGCTCCTCACCCTTTCGCCGTACTCTCCTCCTCCCTCTTTCCAACTCATGCTTTCACTGTAACCTTCTTCTGCACATCCCTCATCGCGCTCTCTTCACTATCTCCGCCTTTCGTCCCCCACTACCCTCCGCGTTTGCTCTGCCCTCCTTCGCTCTGCTCGTTTGCTCGGTTACGAGGGAGCACGGAGGAAGGAATCTAAGGAGAGGCCCTGACGTCACTCTTTGTGAAGCAAAAGTGAAGCCGGAAGTTGGCGTTGCTCATGGCGATGCTCCGCCTTTTGTGCCACCCTTCTCTCTTGTTTACATCTTTCGCGAAACCACGCCGCGCTGCGCGTGGTTTCGCGCGCGGAGCGCGCGCGCTCGCGCAACATCCGGCAGAGCAGGGTGCAGGTAACACAGCGCAACAAGACACGGTGACTAACGCAAACCTGCCCACACAGCGCCTTTGCCACGGCACGAAACCTACCAGAGCAACACGTGTGAGCGCTCAAAAAATCAGAACAACGCCGCCATTGTGGCCCAAAAGGCGTGGCCAAGCAGCAAAAAAAAATAAAAAAGCAGCAAAAAAAATGAGAACCTATACGTCATTTCCGCCACACTTTTCTCCTAGCGCGCGGAGGGGGTAGGGGCTCTCCTTAGTTTCCTTCCTCCGTGCGAGGGAGTATGATGGACGCCGAGGCACTCCGAAGCTCAACGCAGGAACGGGCGTCTAAGGGCTGCGCTCAAAAAGTTTCCTGTGGGAAAAAGCATATTTCTAAGCATTGAACTGGATTGCTCGAGGAGGCGGACATCACTTGCGCAATAAATCAAAATGCATAATTAACTAATTAAGAAAGCTTCGTTTTTAACGGATGACTGTCGTACATATTGAAATTTACGAACTGTAGCCCGCAATTGATCTTTTAATTTATTGAAGCATGGCGTTTAACGTCCCAAAGTAACACTGGGGCCGTGTCATTGAAGGGAACAGCGCAAAAGATGCGACAGGCAAACACGCACTTCTCTCAATGATGGTGCCTTGCCAGCTATGGACCTTAATGAGTACTGCAGGGCTATGATGGGCGCCGCCTTAGAGGAAGCCTCTGGACCACCTGGCGTTCACTTAACGTTAGCCTAAACGTTTTTGCATGCGGCAGCCGCCCGGTTTCGAACCCATGACCTCGGGCTTAGCAGCGCAAGTGCGCATCGCTTCAACGTAAACGCCCGATATCGTTACCCTACATACAGGGTCTCTCAGCAAACACTTTCAAACATTTTTAAAGGATGCCTATGAAAGATGGCTCAATTCCAGTTTATTAGCCGCTCTACTCGAAGCTGCGATAACTACCTTAACAAAAACGTGAAATTAAAAATTGGCTCATTAACAATAATTCAATAATTATTTTGTCAAATTATCTTATGACCCATATTGCAATTCACAAATTCTAGCTGTGGACTTCGCAAGGCGGATCCACTTGGAACGTATTCTCAGGATGACACCAGTTTCGAGATATAAATTCCCGAACTTTGCTGAGAAATACATTGGCATTCTATTTACTTGAGTGCTTCAGTACAAGAAACGAGGTTTCTTAACAATTTAACTTAAACGCCAATGCATTTCTCCATAACGTTCGGGAATTTATATCTCGGAACTGATGTCATCTTGGGAATTCATTCCAAGTGGATCTTTCGCTATGCAAATTCCACGGCTATAATTTGTAAATTGCAATATGGGCCATAATGCAATTAGATAAAACATAACGCATGTTTATTAATTAGTAGATATTGCATCCCAATTTTTTTGTGCAAGTATTATCCACCACTTCAAGTAGACCAGCTCTTGAACTAGAATTGTGATATCTGCCACGGTCAACTCCTAACGATTTTTGAAAGTGCTCGCTAAAACACCCTGTGTATGCTCCAACATGCGCACACGACACACGCTGGTCTAACTCTCTCGGGCTCGACATCTGACTCCCACCTGGTTCATCGGCGCCGGCTCTGCGAGGTCTAGCGGGTCCAGCGCGGTGCCTGCGCCATCGCCACGAGCCGCCGCCTGCATCTGGCGCACTTCGTGAAGCTCGTGCAACTCGAGGCGCTGCAAGCCCGGCCGCCTCGCCGGCCGTGCGACGCGGCAGCCGCCGCCCACCGGGTCCACGTCCGCGTCCGAAGAGCTCGAACTGCTGTCACTGCTGCTGCTGCTGCTGCAGGAAGCTCTCGTTCCGGTCTCTACCACCGCGACGCTCTTCAACTCGACCCGGTCTCCGGGGAGCCTGAACATCGTTCTGCGAGTGAATGCGCGCTTCGGAAAGGACAAGTTGCTCCGGGAGCTCTAACAACCGGTGTGGCGAAGCCGATCCGCTTTCGACGCCGGCGGTGCTGTTGTTGTTGTTGTTGTCCTTAGTGGCCGTGGCACATACCCACAGTGGGGGATTGGCCAAGAATCGGGCGGTTTAATTAGGTGCCTAAAAATAATAATGATAACAAGGGAGTTAACAATTTGGGCGTGCGAGTTTAAAAGTAAGCGTTTTGTGTTTGGAGAAAAAAGGAAATAATCAGATAAAAACCGGGTATAAGATAATAATAATAATAACAATAATAATCAATAAAAGATAAGAAATAAAAAAAGAAGCTATGGTTGGGAGGGAGAACGATCAACCTAACATGGAAATCGATTGGTTTCAATGAGGTAATTTTGGATCGCCAAGCAAACATTTCTGTTGCTGAACCCAACAATGGAGGCTCCAAAAGACAGGATCACAGGCACTGATAAAGTTAGGCCAATAGAGCGAAGCGGGATTTCGAGTAGTCGTTTTCTTATAATAGAAAAACGTCTGCAAGACAAGAAATGGTCGATTATCTCCGCTTCGCCACAGAATGAGCATAATGGTGAGGGGACCAGACCAGACCTGTGGAGGTAGAAGTTCAATGCAGGTATACGGCAGCGCAGCTTCGTGATGGACACTTCAATTTTCCGTGTTCGGCAAAAATCTCTGTTCCAAGGGTGCAGTAGATGTCCGTAATCCGCAGAGTTAGTAATTGCGGAGCCTGACACTGACTGTATAATGATACTCCTGCGAAATCTAGCTGCAGTAACATAAGCAGTCAAAGGGCAGCAAGGAAGAATCGGGCCACTTATCGATGCCTTGGCTAGAGAGTCTGCAATTTCATTAATGATTAGTCCTTTATGGCCAGGCACCCAAATCAAACGCACGCTTCTCAAGTAACCAGGTACCAATGATTGAAATGTCCTCATCACGCGAGAATCACTAGAAGCAGTAAGAGATGAGCACAATGATAAAGAATCAGTGACTATCACGGCTGACGTAATTGATGGTCCTAATTTGCGTAATGCCAGCACCACGGCCATGAATTCGGCTAAAAAAATCGGTATGAAATCTGGCAGCCGAAGACAAAATGTCCAATCGAGAATCGGGGAAAAAATTCCTACACCTGACTTTTCTTCACATTGTGAAGCATCTGTAGCAATTACAACGTTTGTTTGAAGGTTTTTCAGGTGATCTTGTAATATACCGTCTAGAATACGGTGTGGAAGTAATTTTGCATTATTAGGAAAAATGTCATCAAATTGAATATCCGTGGCAACAGCTCTGTCGGTAATAGGAAGAACATCGCATATGCGCACGCCCAAAGAGTCAAGTAATTTTTGCACAAATATAATTTGCGGATTATGTAGTCGCGGCCAGATGACACCGAAAAACAACGCAGGTTGTGAAATAAAGATTATTTGGGGATGACGCAGTGGTGATTCGTAAATCCTTAAGAACGTCTGCACCGTCAAAAGCCGGAACCTGCACGAAAGCGGCGGAACACGGGATTCAAGATAAAGAATAGAATTTGCAACAAATTTAGGAAGACCTAAACACAGACGTAATGCTTCTCTTTCTAAGAGGATTAGAGGACGGGACATGTAGGCTGGAGCTCCAGAGAAGAGCACGCAACCAAATTCTAATACAGGGCGAACGTAGTACATACGATATATCATTAGGAGTGTATCTCTTCTCAATCCTATTCGACGACTGCTCAGCCTACGCAATATGCCAATTGCACGGGTACCTTTCCCAGTCAAATGATCTATGTGTGAGCGCCAGTTGAGAGAGGCATTATAAATAATTCCGAGGTATTTAACAGATTCCACCTGTGGTATGTCTTGAAGGTGGTAAGACAATGAAATGTGCACTATGTCACGTATCGGAAATACAAGAACAGCACATTTGCTGGCATTGAGGGTGAAGTGACTAGCATCTAACCACCTCTCCAGATCATAAAGGTAAGTTTGCAGTCGTTGGTATAGCGTGTGGATGTCGTTTGCAGATGCAAAAAACGCAATATCGTCTGCATAAACATAAGTAGTTATTTCTTGATGACAAGGTATTGTGCTCATGAGACTATTAAAAAGTACCGGGGAAAGAACTGAGCCTTGCGGTACGCCTCTCGTTTGTTTGTGTCTAGAAGAAGAAACGCCGCTTGCATAGCAATAGAATTCTCTTTCTCCTAAGAATGACCGAATCCACGCTACTATATACCCAGGAACACCACAGGAAGTTAACCGATTGATCAATATTGTGTGCTCCACAGTGTCGTATGCTTTAGCGATATCGAGCGTCACTAAGGCAGCGTATTGCTTATGACGTCGATCGAGTTGTATTCGGCTTTCTAAGTCGACGTGGGCATGCCAGATGGAGCAGCCGGCCCTGAAACCAATCTGACAGGGACTAAGAAGGGAATTATCATTAACAAATTTCATGATGCGACGGTGAAGAAGCCTCTCAATGAATTTTACTACGTTTGATGTAAGCGCAATGGGCCGAATGTTCTCTAATACATACCTTCCTTCTTGTTTCTTAAGCATCAATATTACCTTGGCAAGCTTCCAATGCAACGGAATCCATGCATATTTAATTGAATAATTCACCAGGTCTAAAAGAACGCTAGGCGATTCCTGTAACAATATTTTTATCATTGCATTTGTGACGCCATCAGGGCCAGGGGCAGAATTCGGTAAACATTGTGAAGTCTCATTTAGTTCAGCTAAGGAAATTGGAGTAAAGTCATCCCAAGGACCTAATGTAGAATGAATAGCCGGAAGCCTGGCCGTAAATCGATTTTCTAAGCCTTCGGCAATCCCTTCTAGGGAGGCGCTCAGTTCCTGCGGCGTCAAAACAATTGAATCTAATGTTAAGGGTGTTGGTAGCACCTTTCTAGCACGAAGGAATGAAAATAAAGCACGCTTATTTTTTGAATTAGATAGATAATCGTAATGTCTAATATCGTATTCCTCTTTGGCTCGATTAACAGTACGCTTAAATACACCAGCATAAAACTGATAATTTTTCCAATTGGTCGGGCACTGATTATGCAGGAGCGCTTTCCAAGCGGCCTTTCTTTTTCTGTAGTCCCGCGTACACTCATTATTCCACCAACGACAAGCGGTTCCTTTAGCCGAAGGGATGACAAATTCAGCTTGCTTCCGGGAATCCTCTAGAATTGAGCAAATGGTTGAAGCGATTTCCTTATCATTGGCATTGGCAAGCTTCGAAACGGCAGAACGCAAGAAAGTCTTAAATTTCGTATGGTCCATAAATGTGCATGCCTGGTAATCTAAAGATGCTATTTGACAATTGATTTCAAATGACACAGGAAGATGATCGCTGTTGGTTGCTGAATCAACCGCTACCCACGACAAAACCTTGATGCCAGCGCTACAAAATGTCAAATCTAACACTGAACGGAAGGGTCCTCTAACAAACGTTACTTGTCCTGTGTTCTGACATGAAAGGTGACTATCAATAGTCCACTCCCAAAGTCGCTTACCACACAAATCTGTTTTTTGTCCCCACGACACGTGATGTGAATTAAAATCCCCTACAAACAAAATTTCTTTTCTGCATGCAGCCACAGCCCTATCAAGTTGACGCGTACTTTGCACACCGCTGGGGAAATAAGCATTTATAATTGAAAATGGATGGTATCCTGGGAGACATAAATCTATGGCCAAAATTTCACAGTCGCAGTCCATGATTTGAAAAGAAATTTTCGCCTTGTGACAAATTTTACTGGAAACAAGTATCATTAATCCTCCACCTCGCGAGTCTCTATCTAATCGGAAGGACCGAAAACCTTTTAAATGAAAATTTTTCTCTGGTGAAAGCCACGTTTCTTGAAGAAGTAAGATATCTGGATTGAATTGAATAGATAGGCAAGATAAATCTGTTGAAGCTGAAAATATAGAACGACAGTTCCACTGCAGCACTTTCAACTGTCCAATGGTGTTGAACGCACAGCAGCGGCAACTGCCGCCTTTAGAATACTTTCTGTAAGCACAGGAGTTGGTTGACTCTTTTTTGATTTTGGTTTCATATTTTTTGAAATTGGGGACCCCATACGTTTGGGAGCTCGAGTGTCAAGTTCCATGTCTGTGACAATAACAGTGTCTGAATAAGAGGGCTCATCCTCACGTGTTTGGACTAGCGAAGTAGTGTCTGTGGAATATTCTGCAACTGTGGAAGACGTCTCTACCTCGTTGCTAGGCGTTCGATGTGTGGCGTTAGATACTGGGCACTGCATTGGTGTCCTAGTTGGCTGCATTATTTGCATCATGTGACTGGAAATGATTTGCGCTAAGCAATCAGAGAGACTGGATATCAATTTATCCATAGCTTTAGCCATTGCTTTTTCAACAGCAGAGTCAATTGCTTCTGAGAGGTTAAGATCCATGCTTGGAGTGTTGCGCGCTGTAACACCAGAGTATCCGAAGGCCCTGTCTTTGATAACTGAAATTGCATCTCTTCGGGAGCAACGACGGCGGTCGATTATTTCAAGAATTTGTATTTCTTGAGCGCGAGCTGAGCAGTTCGAATAGTCTGCTGGGTGTTCTCCCCCGCAGAGGCAGCACTTTTGAGATTGAGTAGAGCATTCACTTGAAGAATGACCATCTCCACAGTTGCGGCAACGCAAGCTAGACTTACATCCTCCTGCGCTGTGCCCGAATCTCCAACAATTCTTACACTGGATTGGACGTGACGCAAGCGGCTCTACACGGAACACAAGAGGCCACACCTTTATTTCAGATGGACATGATGTGCCCACAAACGTTGCAATAACAGATTCTGTCGGAACCCTCTCGTTATTGGCCAGTCGATTGCAACGGTAGATGGCAATGACGCCTGCTGCGGATAGCTTGTCCAGGGTTTCAGTAGGACTTAATCGGGAGCACGGTGTAAGAATAGGATAGGTGGCTGAACGAAGGCCGTCCCGGCGGAAAAAAGTCGTGCATGTATCGCTTTGCCCTCGGCAGATGGCGCCACAGACACAAGGGCCTTGGTTTTGAACCAGAGAAGCAGGACGAGAGTCATTGCGGATGTGAAAAGCGTCAATAAAACGTTCGAATTCGCTTCTTACGGTAAACTAGATGCGTATGTTATTCGAGCTTGAGACGGAAACTTGTTTGCGATGAACGAAGCATACGTTTCACGACATTAAGCGTTCTCCGGGAGCTATGTAGTGCACGCGCTCATCCATGCCGGTATAGGAGCATGGCACAATGAGTCCAGCGCAACGGTAGTTGGCAATACTGATCAGGCTCCTTGACGCTGCAGCGAACTTTGTGAAATATTAGTGGCTACGATACATGACCCAACCACAGACCTTACCATGATGAAATGCCAAAACGTCCGCACGAAAACTAGTTTTACGTGTACTGTAACCTATATAAGCTCGCAGTTAAATTGTAATGGACTGCAAAACAACTTTCCAATGTGGCTATTCGAAGGCCGCATTTTTTAATAACTGAAGTTGAATGTTCTGGTAGAGGTTGTTGTGATGTTAGTGTGCAGGATGGCCTAGCCTTGGTTTGACGGCATTTCCTCCGCGTGAGTCAATCATATGGACGACTGTCATCTAAAAACCACGGACGCAAAAGCAGTAAAGTTTTGAGCAGATTGACATTTATTTGACATGTACAGAGAACATGCCATAAACTGAATTATTCGTACAAGCGTTAATGTTCCATAAACAAACCGGACACTGGCACACATGTCGCGCACACGGGTAAGTTCATGACGCCCATCATTTAATTCAGCACATTAAACGTAGAGTTTTCACCTACTGAAGCTTCGACAGCTTTCGCAGCTCCTTCGACTTATTTTTTGCCTCAGATTTCTGTTGTTTGCAGAACTGCCTCATTCTCATGGCTACATAACTGTGTAGCACGCCAGCCATAACTTCTTCTTTATGGTCGGCACAGGAGAACTGAAACTTGTACTTATCAAGCATGTTTTCCAATGTTAATTCATAGGCATTTCTGAGAGCCGCATGCTTGTGGAATTCCATCTCCGTTGCATGAAGCAACTGAAAAAGACTTCGCTTTGGGTGCAAAAGACCTCCCCTGGTTTTACACAGAACAAGGCTGCTTTCCGGCTGATGATGAAGTGCGCTTTCTTCCAATAACCCTTCACGGCATTTTGCACACGTTGCGCTTTTCAAGTACTTGCGGCATATAAAACCAGCTAAATAATAAATTATGCAATCTGCAGCTGCCGGTGCTTCATGCAAGTTGTCGAACACATGGTCAACTTCCTCTTCAGCAGCAACTAGGCCATCTAGCTTCTCTTTGAGTTGCTTAAGGTGTCCTTCTGACTTGACACTGTCGTCAAAAGCAAGTTTCAAATCTTTGAGCGTGAGTACAGGTGCACCTTGCCGAGATTCATTTTCAACTTGACAGTTTCCGAATTTAGGGGGTTTAATCAAACTGTAAACTGATAACATGTTGTAAAGCTGCAGAAATGTGGGCATAGATGGGTGGTCATTTTGGCCACCAGCCTGTCGGATAATGCCAAAAAAGCGTTCCAACACGTCTTGGTTAAGTTTTCCTGTTCAAACATATCTGAAACCGCACTCCTTTAGCAGGTATCTTGATAGTTCCAGTGCGGACAAAATAGTCACACGAAGGCCCTCAGCGGTTTGCTCGGTTAGGAAACTTGCTCTTGAGATTTTTCCTGATACGACTTCTTTTTCCCATTTATTTAACCAATGCAACGATGAGGCCAGGACCCTCAAATCTCGGCTGCCAACAGTGATGCTTTCCTTTGGATGGTTTCGGTTAAGAGCATCAAAAAGATCATTAAACCTTAGTGTGAATTCTACTGTTGCCTTGACATTTTCGAGCCCTTTTGTGCCTCTCTTCGAGTAGAATTCCAAGCCTTTCGATACACTCAAGCTGAACAATTGAGTGGCCAACTTCACCCGCATTTTTTCGGTCGTTGAAGGGTTGATGTGGGACAGAGTCAATTTGGGGCAAACACGCAAATTTCCCGGCTGTTTAGAATCCTCCATAAACAGCCTGTCAAAATGTGCCCAGTGAACACGATCGCCATTTACGCACAACACTTTCTGTGAAAGCAAACGGTTCCGAACGCATTTCAAAAGATGGGGTGCGTCAGAAAACACATATACGTTGCGTTTTTCATCAACGGGGTGGATGAAGTAGTTCCGGGTATGTTGCAATGCTCCAGTGACGCCGAATTCCTTCCACATCGCACGGTTCGTACTTGCGCCATCACAGACGACTGCGTCGACTAAGGCTCCCGCATCTTCAAGCAAAAATATTGCTTTTAAGACGAGCTGAGCGAGTACAGCTCCCTTTGTGGGGCCCTTGCTTGCAAACACAGCTATCGGCTGAGAGTACTTGTCGCCAAATGACCGAAAGGTAAATACAAGCCCGTGGTCAGCAAGGTCGTCGGGGGCCTCTGAAGAGTCTCCATAATCAGTGAAGCCACTGTATGTCATCGTCTTCGAATGAACTCGAATTTCCTTTCGGACGCGCATTTCGTCGAAAACAAGTATCCCGTGGCGTTGAAAATCGTCTTTAGTGGTCATCTTCTTCTTAAAGGCCGTGAAAAACCTCTTGTCAAAGCCACACCTGACTCTTATCATGCTCAGGTACTTGCGCACCGTCGTAACGCAAGGAAGGGGGAGCACCTCATTATCTCGCAGGAACGAGTATGCAGATGGGCTGCGTATGTGCAACAGCAAGCACATCAGAAGCCAATCCTCTGTGTACCGTCTGCTTTTTTTGTTCGTGAACCTCGCTGCTGCTACGCACTCCTTTACCACAGTCAGCTGAGCACTAGGGAGATCTATTCTGCGTAGTTTCTCACCCAGTTCTTCTTCTGACATTTTTTGCATGTGGATACGAGCTTCTGCAAGCTCCGCCGACATTTTTTTAAAGCGGTTGAGCAGACGATTTTTCGACCTTTTCAGAGCATAATTTGCCCGACGCAGTGCTGCAACTTTGTCCTTGCTCTGGTATGAAGTCAACGGACGCGTACCTGAAGGCCTAAGCCTGCGCTTTCTTTCTTCTGTTCTTTTCTGGTGCATTCGCAGGACGTTTGAAAGGCCAGAACATTTGTGACATACTAATAAGTTCGAGTCACTAGGGTCAAGAACAATAGAGCATCTCTTGTGCCGCCATCTCTGGTTGTTGTCCAGATATGCGCATTTTGTTTCAGCGTGCGGGTACTCCAGAGTGCTCGGTCCACCACTGCACAGTTTTGTCTTATCAACGTGCTCTAAGAAAGCCTTAACGTCATCCATAGTTGTTAAAGTACCTTCAAAGTGCACATCTGCCATTGAAACTGACCTGCCCATCACGGTTATGTTTGCCAGCATATCTTCATGAATTTCAACAATTTTAGTGGTTACGAACGAAGATGCGGTGCTCACTGGCGATAGGCCTGCATCTGACAGTAAACGGCTTACAGGTACTTTGGTGCGCTCCAGTTGGGAGAAGACGACGCTTTTTACTTCTCCAAAGTCGAGCAGGTGGTATCCCCATGATTTTGACGGAAGAAACGACCGTGGTAAATCGCCGAACAAGCTTGCGAACGCAGATTCCAGGGATGAGCTAGGTCCAGCAGATTGAGGCATATTATCACATGTCTGCTCTTCAAACGCATCCATGTCGTGCTCCGGTGCACTCGGCAACGCTTGAAACGAGCTCCCATTAACGCCACCACTGTCACTGCTACACGAGGCTTCTTGCTCGTTACAATCTTTTGATGAAGCGCATTTTCTTTTCGACTGCGACCACGGTTGTCTTTCCGCCGGGCGCTTCCTTGTTTTCACTGTTTTAGATAGGTAAGCCGGGCAGTCGGGAAATCTTGTGGGAACAGCATCGCTCGCCAGCGATGCCTTTCGCGGAGCACTCACCAAGACGTGTCCTTTGTAGTGCGCTGTCCAGGTCTTGGACACAAGGTGAGGCTCGAAGTGCTTTTCGCAGACGTGATCATTCGGCTGAAGGACTCGATCCTTCCTTGGGATAGCTCGACGCCAAAGGTTCAAGCGTTCTTCGTCTTTCGGTGGAGAAAAGAGAGACAGTTTCTCCGTACAGCCTTTGTAACCCGTTCTGCAGCGGGGAACAAAACATTTCTTGCCCATCACACTCACATGTGCACGCCTGACACCAGAAAAAGAAATGCCGAGCCGCGTTGGGATAGGAGCGAGCGGCGCTAACATAACCAATGTAGGCCCCTAACAATGTCGCGCCACCTGTCGGAGAGTGAACAAAACATGCACCAGTGTTGGGCACTGCCGCTCCATGTTTAGCGGCCGCCGTTCGCACACCTATCCTATTCTTACACCGTGATCGGGAGTCTACGCCCCGTACAAGACCCTTGGTGCACGCAAGGTGAGGCGGAATAAAAGCACTCACCGCGGTGGAAGCGAATGAAGTGCATTTCAAGAGGTCTTCTACACAGGTCTGGTCGGGTGAACGACACACTATACCTCCCCGTCCGAACGCTCGTACATCAGTGATGGTCTGGAAGTGGTTAGACGTGGCCTTGAGTGCCTTCTGGACAGCCTGTGGATTCGTGATCCTGATGGAGCCTCCATTGGTAGGCACAAGCGCCACAGGAATGGTGCTGACGCCACTGCGAAAAAATAAATCTATGGGCAATTCATTAGGTGGCAGGGATGCTGACCAGGCGGATCGCGCCTGGCCAGGAGAACTGGTCGACATCAGCTCAAGACGGCTGACGCAAGGAATGCCAATCAACCAGGAACTAAAATACGCTTATTGAGACACCTTAAACCACCCGATACTCAGCCAAAACACCACTGCAGGTCAACGAAACGGTCGCTCTGTCGAGGCAAGCAGGAACCAGGGACAACGTAACAGCGGGCACCCGCAGCGTCCTTCTTCTTCTCAGCAAATGCGGAGCTCAGCAAATGCGCGACCGGACGCGAGCATGGATCTTCTTCTTCTGAAGATTCTTCTGAAGATTCTTCTGAAGACCGGCGGTGCTGCAGCTGCTACACCGCGTGGCACGTTCGAAATGCAGAGCGTGACTGTTCTTCTTCTCTTCCTCGTGTGCCTCGATTGGCGGGTTCTAGTCGCTCTTTGTTTAATAATTTATTCATTAGCTTTTACAGCGACGCTCTTTACGGATAGGGTTCTCTGCATTTTTCGTGACCGTCAACAAATCAGTGTGAGCAAACAATATTGTCACGGCTCACTGGAGACAAGAGCGGAGAGCGGTATTTAATCGAGAGAATTAGGACAAGCGCTCAGTTAGGCTTCTTGATGATAATGATGATGATGTCCTTCATGAGTGTGGCGCTTACCCACTCGCGGGGATTGGCCAAGAGTCCGGCAGACTTTGCTTATGTGTTCAGAAAATGGAGGTAAAAATCTAAAATTTTGTTACATGAATTTAGGCGAGGGCAAATCGAAACGGTTCAGTAGATTGTCATGCTACGTAGTGGAAAAAAATAATAATAATTGTCTATAATATATCAATGACACAATAGAGGAGGAATGAATAGAATAATACGGTCATCAATGAAATCGGTTTGATACAATAATAAATTTTTCTAAGGCGAAGCACACATTCCTGTGTGAGTGCCCAAGCTCAGACGCTCCGAAAGACAGTAGTACCGGATTGTACAATGGCAGGCCAAGCTGTCGCACTGTAATTTCTAAACTCATTTTCCTCATGGTGGAGAAACGCCGGCATTCCAGTAGGTAGTGCTCAATCGTCTCTAATGCATTGCAAAAATGGCACAATGGGGATATTGCCAGACCAGATCGGTGCATGTAAAAATTTAGAGATGGGACTCGACAACGTAGTCGCGTTAATGTAACTTCCGTTTGTCTTGTTTTGCAAAACTTCCTGCTCCAAGGGAATTGTAAATGGCGTAGTTCCAAGGATGATTTGAGGTTCGATTGAGATGTTAAAAGGATGTATCTTCTGAACCTGGCCGACGTGATAAAGCCCATCGTTGGAAGAAGGGGATCACTGGGCCGCTGATAGAAGCCTTGGCCAAGCTGTCTGCCACCTCATTCATAAATATGCCTCTGTGCCCAGGTACCCATATTAATCGTAAACTTCTCAAATGACTTGGAGCCAGTGAGTACAGTTTTCAGTATGTGTGTCTCGCCGGGAGCAGTAAGTGAGGTGCACAGCGACAAAGAATTTGTGATTATTACCGCCGTTGACCTGGAAGACTGTAGCTTTCGTAAAGCTAGGACAACAGCTAGGAATTCCGCTAGGTATATTGGAGTGAAGTCGGGAAACCAAATAGAAAAAGACCAGTCCAATGATGATGAGAAGATTCCAACCCCTGCTTTTTTTTCACTCTGCGAAGCATCCGTTGCTATATTTACGTTAGTGTGGAGTTGATTCAAGTGATCCTGGAGTAAGCCGTTAAGAATATGCGAGGGAAGCTGCTTTGCATTATTTGGGTGTAGGTCATCATAAGTAATAACTAGTGAATTTGAGAGGCTGTTTTCCGTGATTATATCATTTATATTTACGTCTAACGGATTCAATAACGATTGCGATACAATGACTTGTGGCGTGTGAAACCGTGGCCATGTGACTCCAAAAAATTGGACTCGTTGCTTGATGAAGATGGACTGGGACCTTCTTAGTGGGGATTCATAGAGCCTTATAAATGTTTGAACGGTAAGTATTTTAAATCTCATTTCAAGGGAAGGTAATCGTGCTTCCTTGTAGAGCACAGCATTGGCTACAAACTTTGGTAGCCCCAGACCTAAGCGAAGCGCTTCCCGTTCCAGCAAAACTAGTGGGCGTAGCTTGTAAGCCGCGGCGCCGGAGAATAACACACAACCGAACTCTAGTATAGGTCGAATATACATGTGGTAAATCATTATGAGTGTGTCTCTGCGCATGCCCCATCGATAATTACTTATCCTTCGTAATATCCCCATTGCACGAGAAGCTTTTGAAGTTATATGCTCAATATGCTGACGCCAATCAAGATTACCATCATAAATAATTCCAAGGTACTTGACCTTTTCCACTTGTGGGATAGTGGAGTGACGGTATGAAAGGGATATAGTAACTGGGTCTTGTAGGGGAAAGACAAGAACGGCACTCTTATTTACATTAAGGGACAAGCGAATATTGTCCAGCCATGCTTCTAGCTCGCATAAGTATTCCTGTAAGCATTCGTACAGTGACTGAATATCACTTGCTGATGCAAAAAACGCTATATCATCAGCGTAAACGTACGTGCTTACATTTTGATGATGAGGAATGGAGCTGAGTAGGATGTGAAACAGCAGCGGGGACAAAACTGCCCCTTGAGGAACCCCGCGTGTTTGTCTGAATTTTCCCGATGAAATTCCGCTTTGTGCACAGTAAAACTCCCTGCCCTGCAAGAACTCTGCAGTCCACGTCACGAAGTAGTCTGGCAATCCAATATCCTGCATACTCTTTATTAGTAAAGGGTATTCCACACTATCATATGCTTTAGAAATGTCTAATGTGACTAGGGCAGCATATTGTTTTTGGTAACGAGCCAACTGAATTCGGCTTTCTAGGTCGATATGCGCGCACCAAATGGACATCCCTGGTCTAAATCCAATTTGGCAGGGGCTCAATAATTCTCTTGTGGTCACAAATTGAACCATACGTGCGTTTAATAATCTTTCTATTAATTTTACGAAATTTGATGTTAGAGAAATAGGCCGAATATTGTCTGGGACATACCCTTTGGTTTGGTCTTTTAGCAGAGGAATCACCTTCGCAATTCTCCACACAGGAGGGAACCATGCATATTGTACTGAGTAATTTATGGTATCTAACAAGCCGTTAGGAGCGACTTCAAAGAGAAGTTTAATCATTTTGGTAGTGACTCCATCGGGACCTGGGGCTGCAGCTGGCTGCAGCTGGAGAGAGCTGGAAGAAGTCGAATGATGATGATGATGGTGATTATTATTATTATTATTATTATTATTATTATTATTATTATTATTATTATTATTATTATTATTATTATTATTATTATTATTATTATTATTATTATTATTATTATGAAGAGCAGCAGCTGTATTAGGCATAATGAAATGGGGAGCAAGCAGGGGTTACCAACAAGTGTCTAGCCTGTCGGCCAGACTGTTCAAGCTGGCCAGTTGCTCCTGATGTTTCCAGCAAACAAGAAAAGTACTGCGTGCACACTAATGTATTGAGGTCTTGCCCAGTTACAACCGTAGATAACGTTAAGTACTGCCTTTGAAGTAGCGCATTCAAACCCAATGCTTTCCCGTATGAACCGAAGCAGTATAAGGAGCTGATTCCTCTTGTTTGTAGAAGCGAGAAATTTTCATTCACAGCCCCGAAACAATTTGGTTACGTTAAGTTCCGTAGGTTGGCTACTCAAAGATAGCATTATTCTACATAAACAGTGAAAAAAATCATCTGACAGTGTAAAAAAGAAGGCATAATTTAGCTAGCGAGTAGCACTTTTCAAACCGAAATCCACGTGAAGACACCAAAACACTCCAGAATGCCAGTTCTTGAGCTGTTTCCTTGTAGGTAGCTTCGGGACCTGGACACCGTTGTTTTAATAATGCTCCTTGCATTTTCTGAGAATCTTATTGCTGTTATCGGCGAACACTAACAGCAAAAATACTGAGCGCGCATTTGTTATAATAATGAGAGGCTTAGGACAAAACAGCGAAATTCGGTAGAAGAAGGCCGTTTTTGTACTGTTAGATCGTATAAACTTTGTCTCATCGGCTTCTCTAAAGTTCAGATGTGCCGTAATTATAAGAAAAACCGTTATTATAAGGAAACAGAAACGGGTGTGCCCGAAAGATTAGCAGAGAAGCCAGGCATCGATCATTATTTTTCTTATACACAGGTAAGAACTCACTGTTGCTGCCTGGAGGAAAAATTTACGGTTATCGGAATGTAACCGCTTTGGTCTCTTTCGAGTGACGTGTTGTGCGTAGAGATGACAGAAGCATGGCCTTTCTGGTTTTAACACCTAGCTTCGCTATGTACATTGCATATTTTTTAAGGCCACCTGCTTGCCACTTGCAAAAGAACACAAACATTGGTCGACTGGGTTACCACAGGCTCGTAGATATCCCGGTGTCTACAAGTCCACAAGTTGTGATTTCTTGCATGGTATTACGCACCCACCCTTGCAAAAATCAAGCATAAATTTCAGTTGCGTCCGAACTGAATGTGTATTTATTGCAACAAAAATTAAAGAGAAAGACAACAGAATTCTTAAGACGACATTTACGATTGGACTCCAGATGCACGTGTTATTTCTCAAGAGCAATATGCTACAGCGTTTCGCTGGAACATCATATTTTTTCGCTGGTATATCTACGTGCCTGTGGTAACTCAGTCGACCGATGTTTGTGTATTTTTTTTTTACTAGTGGCAAGCAGGCTGCCTTACAATATGTGTAATGTACACAGTGAAACTACGTGTTTAAACCAGAATAACCATGCGTCTTCTTAATTCGTTCCTATACCGAAGGCATATAGTATGGGAGAGCTATATTTCAGTTGCTCATGCAGTTCTGATGCACCGCGCGTGTGCAAAAATTATAGATGGGAAGAGTTACCGACCACTCTTCCTATAAAGTTTGAAATATGAGAAGGTTGGTTTTCGAAGGCGAGCGGTTAGAAAAATGAAAAATTGCACTTACTTCCAAACAGCAATGGATGCAGGACACCAAAAGGAACTAAATCTGCCACTATATGAGCACTATATGAGATAATGAATTTACTTGGTGGTGGCAGTACGTTAGCCAACCGAGCGAGTTTAAAGGTTGCTTTTTTCCCACGAAGACGAGTACGGTCACCAAATTCATGCGGACGGTGCAAACAGCCGTTGTACACAGCCTGTTTACTATGCCCATACTCTCTTCAGTTCTTAAAGTGGAATTTACTGTGTCGAAGTAGCATTGGTCCCATTGAAATGTCACGCAACACAGCTCAAGACGTCTACCGTCACTGTCTGTAGTTATTCTGTGCCGGAGAAATCATTCCTACGCTTTCAGAGTTTTGTGCCTAAAGAACGCCTGGGAAAGCGTATTTAGTTCTTGTTCAACTTAGGAGGCCAGCGTGGACTCTAAAATAGAGTGCTCATCAAAGTGAGGTTTCGATGGACAGAACAAATTTCGCAAAGTACAGCATCCTCGGGCTGGTTGACGCGTGACAACTGGAAGCAAAAGAGGCGATGGCATGACGCGATGTGCTTTGTTAGGCTGGTTGCATGGTACACATTCTTTTTGTTTGTTTTTATTTTTACATGCTGCAGCACACACATTGAATTCGTATTATGCGAAAAGTAACGGAAGCCGCACAGTGTACGAGATTAATACAAAACAAAAAATGCAATATTTGGAGGGTGGGAAGGAGTACAAAACTGACAGGGAAGAGGTAGCACCGCTGTCCTGTGTCATCCCTCGTCCCCCCTATCAATTTCTTGCTAGTTTCCACTCTCTAATTAAACGGACTGACTGTTCTCCTACTGCTGCTAGTCGTACAGCACCGCGACTAGCAATCATGCACTGCATGGAAGATTCGATTATTTGCACGTACAGAAAACTTCAAGAGAACTTCACTCATTCAGCGACGCTCATTTCAACGCACTTTTTCTTTCAAGCATGTGAATCGGGGACCATGCAAATAGCACAGGCGGCCTAATTGATAATAACCTGTTGCTCGCATTGCGTAAGTAATATATTGTTGCCGTTTAGCAAGAAGAGCTGTACCAAAAAAAATTTTATGTCTTGTTTAAATAAGCTCGTCACGTCTCATAAGTGGATAATGAAAGTTCCGCAAAACAACATACTTCATACAATGAAGCAATTGCTCTAATTGCCTACGAACTGAGGGGAATCGGCAGAATACAAACCCGTTTCACCTTCGTGCCAGACCCAAGCGTAAACGTCAACGAGCAGCTTCGCAGATAAAGCATAGAGCGTCGGGAAACATGGATACGTTGGTCCTGTTCTATTCACCGTGTAAATGCCGTTGCTAGCAAAGTAGTCATGAAAGAAAAGTACGGCAAGTTCTCGTTTTTTTGTTCTCAGCTCGCATCGAACCTAAGTCCCAGTGCAGTGCGGACGCGTCGCCGTGGAAACGTGACGTCAATGAAGCGTCATCTTCGTGTGCAAATATTCCCCTAAAAGTAATCGGAAGGAAATTGATATCATAAATTCGGCATTCAATATAAAATGTTGCCTTCCAGCCGCACAGCGCGTTAGGTAGAAAAAGTTACCTAACTCTTTCACACGTCCACGAAATGTGGGATAGGGTTGGTCTACCGCCACACCACGGGCATCTAGCTCGATATTGTTAGGGTAAGAGTGCGTGAAATTCTAAGAGGTGCAGATAAACATCATTCAAACCGAACAGAAACCAACAACAATCATTAGCGGAGCACTGGGAGGTACAGCTCGCCAGCTAGGACCTGGTGGTTCAGAGGACAGTCCTCCAGGAAGTCCACAGGAAGCCAATATCAGTGAAGCCCTAGACTATAGGGGAGCCACCCATCACTCTTTGACCCGTTTTCTCCCAACCCCTGTCTTAATAAAGCTTTACTACTGCTACTACTACCACCCAACTCTGTTCTTATACTAAAGCGTTCCTGTGTATACGGTTATCAGTACACCTGACCAAAACTAAATCACGTAAAAAAATTTTTGACTAATCTGCTTGAATATCTAGCTGCCACACAGAAAACGTTGACCAATAGTAAGCTATTCTTAATATGCATTGATGCAGTTACCTTTGCATTCCAGAACGCATCACTTCGAACCGCAAGTTAGACCTGTAAAGAAAATCGTTGTGTCTCCACTGGGCATCTCGTGACAATATTAGTCTGCCGGTCTATTTTTCTTGTTCTTTTAGCTGTACGATGCAAGAAATACTGTACCAGCATGCCAACTACTTTGCTTCGGATTGCATTGTTTTGACCGATGTAACTAGTGCACCACCTTGCCAGCAAAACGTGTTTTGCAATTTTTTTTTTTTGCTACTGTAGTTGTAGTAGTTGTTGTTCAGCATAACGAGAGCATTCAAAGAATAACGCCCGGTAAGAATTTTAATAAGCCATGCTTGTGGATTTGTTTCAATAATAAGCCAGATAAATTATGGATTTGTTTAAATATTCACTTTAGGGCCAGGTGCGTTTCCTTACGTTGTAGAGGGCATTCGAAAACGACCGATCTAATCTTTCGTGGCAACGTACATGCTGCATGGCAAAAGAAATCCTGCGAGATATGAAATAAAACCACGTGACTACGCTGATGCGCTATGGTATTGCAGCGCTCAAGCGTGCTTGAGAGCGCTGCATTGATTAGTTATTACACTGATTCGTTGACACTGATTCGTTATTCGCAAGTTTCGAATGTTCACACACCCTTCCTACGTGGTGCACCAGACGGCTCTGAGAGTGCGACCGCGATACATAATCGGCACTGCAGTATCGAGTCATTCTATTACGTATCCTAAATAGTATACGGTGTCTTTTCGAGCATACCTAAGCTAACCACGCATTAAAGATACCGCATATGGTGCTGCGGTGCTCCGCAAGTGTTTAATAAGCCGTATGCGCCAGGCCTGGGCACATTGAGAAACATATCCGAGTGAATTAAGGCTAAAAGAAAAAAAAGGAAACTCAAGTCATATCTAGAGTTTGGTCAATCGCAAATTGCACTGGAATGCTGCTGCAAACTCTGACAGCTGCTTAACGGCTTCGTTGCAACGGCGCCTCGCGTCCCCGTACAAGGGGTCCACGTAGTGGCCGCTTGAGCACAGCGCGTAGCATGATGACACAAAGAAAAGTCTGTCTTGCGCGAGGCTCGACAACCTGGCGTACGCACTGCTCAAGTCTTGCACGACAGCGAGTCTATACGCAGACAGGGCGGCCAGGAGAGCCTTGGTGTCCACGTGGTACGCGGGCCAATCCGACGGCAGGGTGTAGTTCGAATGTTCATACAGGTCCGTGCGGCCTCGGTTCTTTCGATTATGGCTTTGGTTGTACGCCAGCTCGTGAAACAGGCCCCTGAGAACTTCGTCAGCAATTAGCCGGCCAGAGCCGCCGTAGTTGACAGCTGGCGGCAGGTCCGAGTGGTAGAAAGGAAAGACGAAGTAGTCCTCCGCAACCGTGAGTGCACCATGAAAACTCCATCGATGGCTGAGCAAAGAGCCCGGCTTGAGAACATTCGTGATGCCTCGCTCATGTAGCCGCCAGCGCCCGACCATCAGATTCAGCCAGTCGATGAAGAAGCGAGCGCGGCGTGACGGTTCTGGAAGCACGCTGGCCAGGAAGCTGTCCCTGTTCGACGGGGTAGCAGTACTATAGGCACGGAGCTGAAGAAACGCCTTACTTCGATGTGCCACGGCATCAATAAGAACGTCTCTCACGTCCCGAACAAAGGACTCGGCTTCCTGATGCTTGGGAAACAGACTGAGCCATCCGACACCCACGGTACTTTCGATCTGGACGAGGCAGCGGCGCGTGTGAGCCGACGGAGGCAGGCCTGCGAGCTCCAGCGTGACATCCGCGATTTCTCTGTGGGCCATCCAGCCCAGCTCGTGAGCGACGCGTAGTCCCAGGCACAGCGTTAACGCCTCTTGCGTCTCTGTATTGAGTCCCAGGATGTAGATGACAGACCGTAACAGACCCAGGTTTTCCACTTGCACGATATCGCTGGGCGAGAAGCGTCGTGCCCACATGAAATGCTCGTTGAAGAGAAGGACCAGGCGACCGGGTGCAATGCGGAGAGTCGCCGCCTCGGTAAGGTTGCGGATGGACATGCGCACTATTCTCGGTTCAGGCGCATTCATGGCAGGTCCCAGCGTCTCTAGTGTGAGCTTGTCCATTGCCTCGATGGTTGAGACGATTTTGCCAGAGGCCGACTCTGAACCGTCGAACAGGCGCAGCATCTTGCGAACGTACCTGCGGTAGCGAAGCCACGGCGCCGACCCTGTTGGATGGCCGGCGAATGCACGCATGGTAGCCATCCACGAGCGAAAGGCGGCGCTGGGAACAATCTTCAGTACCGGCTCGGTGCTACCATCGTGAAGTGGAGACAGTCTGATGTTGACTTGAAACCAGAGATGAACGTTCCAGTTTCCAGACAGGTCGAGCAGAATCGATAGTGGGTCCCAGCGAGATTTTTCGGGCCATGGCAGGTGACGCTCGAACATGAACCTTCTCAGATCTTGCAGGCTGCTCTCCGAAAGTTCAATACAGGACCTGGCTAGGGCGGCCACTTTCTTCTCGACGCTTGTCACAGAAGAAACGGCTTGAGCCTGGTTGTGGCTGTCCTGGAAAGCTTGTTGGATAACGTTGAGCGCGTGTTTGTACATTATATCTTCAGCCGCGTCCACAACAGAGAGCAGACGGTGTTGATGCTTCCAGCCGTCGCAGACATACCCGTAGAAGTCTTTGCAGGGGTCTTCGGATTTGTTGATGGAAGCTCTTATAGCAGCCAGGTAGAGTTGGCATGCCATTTCGTCGCAGCCTGAAAACAGGGGAAGGTCCGCATGTTCTGCATAAGCACTTCGGGTGCTGCCGCGGAGAAGGTCACGGTACTTTATGCGAATCCATAGAGTCGAGCCAAGATAAATCAGAAGAGCGACGCTGCAGAGGATGGCCGTGGTGGAAAGCACTGCTTGGAATCTCCGGTTCATGTACCGATTCCCTGGTCGAACCACTACTTCGACGTCGATGCGTTCCTGCGAATGTAATTGTCGGCGCAGAGACGTCGCTTTATATAACAGTTTACGAGAGCAGAGGTCTGTAGTATGCCATCAGTACTACGTGTATGGTAGCAGTAGTGATAGTCTAATAGTAGTAGCAATTATATTGTTTGGGCGTACTCTACTGTTAATGGTGATGAATGTTAACAAACCGAATAACATATAACACTTTTTCGTTTCCCACTATGGCATGTCTATGCGACATTGGTGTCATATGGGCCCAAATTATGAGCTGTGGCGTAAGGCATCTATGCAGCTACACACTGGCCAAGGGTCGGGTTCAAAAAGTTTCTGTTAAGCAAATGCCTTTCGTGACTAACCACAGCCGCGGGCATCATATATTGTCACAGTGCCTATTATGGCTACCGCGGCTACCGTGCATATCTCAGGTCAGCTGGAAGTCTTGCAGGCATTCAGAGCCCACGGCTTCCTTGCGGACAATGTCGAGCAGAGTCCACGAGTTCGGCGCCCTGTGTGTAGTGGCCCTTAACATAGTTGTTACCCGCGCCACTCCAGATGAATGAAAGATGAAAAATGCATTTTCCCGATGGTAATGCCTTTCACGTTTTTCGCGCTCGTGAGTGGTCTAGAGACGCTCCGCCGCGGGCGAAGTGTCGAACGCGGCCACTCACGAACACGAAAAGCTCCGAAAGGCATTACCATCGGGAAACGCCATCGCTACCAAATCGTGGTGGAGGGGCCCTGTAACGTAAAACTATTCCAATATGTTTCTATTCCAATCTCCTGACGTCAAATTTGCGTAACCACCAACGCAAGCACCGGGCGCTCACCCGCAGGGTTGTCTGAACAGACTAATCAAACGCTCTCCTCGTTCATAGGAGGTCACTTTTGTTTCTTTGAAAAACGAATAACATTGCCTACAGTGAGCGGCTTGTCGTATCTAACTGGCTGACAAGAGGCGAGGAGAACGCTCAAGTGGAGAAGGATTCGATGGGGCTGAGCCACTGCACTGAAAGTCGATAACCGGATGAAGAGGGTGGTGCAGGCGTCTACGATTGGTCGGATTTCCCTTACTTAGCTTGCGGTGGCTGGTCGAAAATCGCGGCGGCATGCAACGGAAGCTCAATAATGACGCTAAAACGGACCCTCAGCAAGGAAGAGTTGGCAGAATGAGGAGGTAAACGTACCGAAAGTGCTCGAAAACGTTACACGGCAACGCAAGACGTTTTATTATACGCAAATACACTCATGCTCTCCGGCTGGTGCGAGTAGCCAACGTCTCAGCGATCGGCGGCAGCCAGCTTCTATTCCTTCCGGAACGGGCAGCCTGCGGCTATTACGAAGAAAATGCAGTTTTGTTCGGCATTTTAATGCATCCTTATCGCGTACACATAATTTTGACGCGGTGAGTTTGTGCGGTTTTGTGACGTCGCGTGACAGGCAGGTGAAGTGGCTGCAGCCCGAAAACTTTTTACCAATAGCCGTGGGCTGATGGCGAAAAGGGGTCGAATCAGAAATAACTGTTTATCTTTTTTCTGTCAAATCATGCATAATCAGTGTGTACACATCATATCAGATGGGGAGGTATCGCGGTTTTCGTGACCTCGCGTGACAGACAGGTGAAGTGCGGGTGGTCGAAAAAAGTTTTTGACCAATCGTGGAGGGCTGATAGCAGAATTGGAATAGAAAAGTTTGGAATAGTTTTATGGTATAGCGCCCCAGGATGGCACGCGGCGGGTACAGGGTCCTGAATATTTATTTGGCTGCGCGTGTAAAAAAAAAAAAGCTTTTGCGCTCACCGATGCACTGTTCTTGCTCAAATTTTGCACAACGATCGCATTTTGGCATCGACTTTGTTTAGTATAGCACTTAGCACAATTGATCGCCTGTTTTTAAGATAAAAATGAGAAACTGTTTTGGTCTATGGGAAAAATGGCGTCTGAGAAGCCAGCCCTGGCATTCACTTGTGTCGCCAGGTACCGTCATTTGCAGGAAGCAGCGTTTCTACGAGGGCTGCCGCGTGTTGCGCGCTTCTGGAACAGGCGACTGCCGTCCTGAAACGTTGCTTTATGCAGATGACGACAGATGGCGACACAAGTTTATGCTTCCGTTGTCGCCGCAGCAGCTTGCATCCCCATAGGCGCCGGCAAATTTCCACTATTTTTTTATAACACCAGGCAACTAACTATGCCAAGTGTTATACTAAATGAAGTCAGCGCCAACATGCAATCTTTCTACAAAATTTGAGCATGAAGAGGGAAGCGGTAAGCGCAAAATCTTTTTATCTTTTTTAACACGCACAGCCAAATATTCGTGACCCTGTATTTGCCTCCGGAAGCCTCATTGTAGTGGACATTGATGTCTTCCAGCTGCAAGTCGGAGTCACCATAGCAGCTTCCACTGAGATCAATTCCATGCTCATCGGCGATCACTTCCCAAAACTTTCCTACGATTTGGTTCCCGCACAGACCGGCCTGGACATCAACATTTTCACGCATCTTTGTGTAGACGAGGAGGACAATGATGACAGAACTGATGCTGTACGTAGTCTTTCCGACCGCACAGAAAGTGCACAGCCTGTCAACGGTCGAATACTAGCATTTTTTTTTACTTCAAGGACGATTACGATACTGCTTAGCGCAAAATTTGAGCGAAGCTCTATACGCGTTTTCATATCACGATACAATTGGCTGGCACTGACACGCTGTCTCGTGTGGCACGCAGCAAACGGAGCGAAGTGTGGCGCAACTGCCTTGCTAATCAGGAAATCTCGAGAGGCAGCGCGTGGGTGACGCGTGGTTGCGATTCACAGCAGCCGCCGTTGACAGACCTCCGCACATGCAGCGCTTTGTTTCCATACATGTGTCAGTGGCGCCATCGGTGAACAAACGACGCGCGCTACTCCGGCGCCATCTAGTAGCCATCGTCGTCGCAGAGCCCGTCTTTCCTTCTCACGCATTCCCCATAACCTCCTCCTCCGCTTTCCTCCTTGCGCTCTCATCGCTACCGCCGCCTTTCATCCACCACTGCGCTCCGCGTTCGATTTCATCCTTTGCCATGCTGGCTCGCTCGGTTACGAAGGACGCCGACGCTTGCGTTCCGGTACTATGGCGTCATCTCGTAGTCTCGTGCGGCACTCTGTTTTGCTCCTCACCCTTTCAGCGTACTCTCCTCCCGCTTTCCACATCATGCTTTCACTGTAACCTTCTCCTGCACTTTCCTCATCGCGCTGTCTTCGCTATCTCCCCCTTTCTTCCACCGCTACACTCCGCGTTTGCTCTGTCCTCCTCCGCTCTGCTCGTTTGCTCGGTTACGAGGGACGATGAGGGACGCCGAGGCACTACGACGCTCAACGCATGAACGGGCGTCTAAGGGCTGCGCTCTAAAAGTTTCCTGTGGGAAAAAGCACATTTCTGAGCATTGAACTCGATTGCTCGAGGAGGCGGACATCACATGCGCAATAAATCAAAATGCATAATTTACTAATTAAGAAAGCTTCATTTTTAACGTAAAACTGTCGTACATATTGCAATTTACGAACTGTAGCCCGCAATTGATCATTTAATTTATTGATGCATGGCGATAACGTCCGAAAGTAACACTGGGGCTGTGTCATTAAAAGGAACGGAGCCAAAGAGGGGACAGGCAAACACGCAGTTCTCTGAATGATGTTGCCTTACCAGCTATGAGTACTGCAGGGCTATGATAGGCGCCGCCTTAGAGGAGGCGTCTGGACCTCCTGGCGTTCACTTAACGTGCACCTAAACGTTTTTGCATTTCGCCCCACCTCCCCCCCCCCCTTGAAGAGACCACGGCTGCGAATCGGACCCGCGAATTTGTGCTCAGCAACAGAACCACGTGGCCACTAAGCCATCGCGGCGGCTGCACATCAACTTGGACCAAATTCTCAGAATGACACCGTGGTCTCATGATGTGCGCCGTCAGACATTCGGTAAACAAAAAATTCCTTTGTTGTTCCACTTGCTTTTCTAGCGAAACTCATTTTTAAGCACTTCTTATGACAATAATAAGTGGAAGTCAAATTTCTTTTCTCGTATGCTTTGGGGATTAGCGAAGGAACTTCATCCTCCGAATTCGTTCCAAGTGGTTAGTAAATTATGCCTTTAATGTGCAAGCAAGGTTCGCCTCTGTGATTAATCCAGCCTGCTGTCTGCCGTCCACCACACCAGATGTGTCTCTCTTTAAATTTAGTGAAAAAAAGAAATTGTGCCAGAAACCATCGAATATTATTGTCAAAGTCAGCGATTGCGTTCTTGTCTAACTTGCTGCAAGTAAATCTCGATGCTATTCGTGGATCAAGAAACCTTACGGGTGCACCAATACTCATGAAGTGGCAATCTCACTGTAACTCACAATGCCGAATGATACTACGACACACTGTATCTTGTTGTAATCACTGCTCCCCAGTTGAAACTCCGTATACCACAACCTCCATTATACCTAGTATCCTGGCTGTAACAACTTCGTTGCTTGATGCGGAGTTGTCTCTTCCAGAGACAGCGCTTTCAATTTAAAGCTACATGCGCATTCCGTCACCTTGGTACATTAATTATGTGGTATTGGCCAAGAATTGGCACATACCAATATCACATAAGCAGTGCAGAAGTTGTCTACGACGCCAGACAGCCGCCATCGGCAAGTTGTCCATCCGGGGCACATATATAACCAGGGCCCCATATATTGTCTGCTAGGCAAAACTTCAGCAAGCGCATACTTAGTGGCCCAACTTAGTAGACAAGTTGCGTCACTGGGTATGGTGCCACTATTAACTGTTCAAGATCGTCCAGTAATTCAAAGTGGCCAAAGAAGCTGAAAAACAACTATCGTCTTAAGAAAAAGTAGTAATAAAATTAAATTGATGAGTTTTAAACGCCAGATCCGCCGTCTGATTACGAGGAACGCTGTAGCGAGAAACTCCAGATTACTTTTTGACCCACTGGGCCCCCTTAACGCGCACTCAATGCACGGTACACGAGCTTTTTTTTTGCATTTCGCCGTCATCGAAATGCGACAGCCGCCCGGGTTCGAACCCATGACCTCGGGCTCAGCAGCGCAAGTGCGCATCACTTCAAAGTAAACGCCCGATATCGTTACCCTACAGACAGGGAGTTTCAGCGAACACTTTCAAACATTATTAAAGGTTGCCTGTGACAGATGGCTCAATTCTAGTTTATGAGCCGGTCTACTCGAAGCTGCGGACACTACCTTATCAAAAACCTGAAATTGAAGATTGACTCATTAACAAGAATTCACTAATTAACTTTTAGCTTATTATCTTATGACCCATATTGCAATTCACAAATTCTAGCAGTGGACTTCGCAAGGCGGATCCACTTGGAACGAATTCTCAGGACGACACCAGTTTCTGGATATAAATTCCCGAACTTTGCTGAGAAATGCATTGGCATTCCAGTTACTTGTGTGCTTCAGTACATGGAACGACGTTTTCTTAACCATTTAACTGAAACGCCAATGCATTTCTCCGTAATGTTCGGGAATTTATATCTCGAAACTGATGTCATCTTGGAAATTCGTTCCAAGTGGACCATTCGCCTTGCGAATTCCAGGGCTATAATTTGAAATTGCAATATGGGCCATAATGCAATTAGATAAAACATAATGCATGTTTATTAATTAGTAGATATTGCATCCCAATTTTCTGTGCAAGTATTGTCCACCGCTTCGAGTATAGACCAGCTCATGAACTAGAATTGTGATATCTGCCACAGTGAACTCCTAACAATTTTTGAAAGTGCTCGCTAAAACACACTGTGTATGATCCAACATGCGCACACGACACACGCTGGTCTAACTCTCTCGGGCTCGACATCTGACTCCCACCTGGTTCATCGGCGCCGGCTCTGCGAGGCCTAGCGTGTCCAGCGCGGTGCCTGCGCCATCGCCACGAGCCGCCGCATCGGCAGCACGGCGCGCCGCCGCCTGCATCTGGCGCACTTCGTGAAGCTCGTGCAACTCGAGGCGCTGCAAGCCCGGCCTTCTCGCCGGCCGAGCGACGCGGCAGCCGCCGCCCACCGGGTCCACGCCCGCGTCCGAAGAGCTCGAACTGCTGTCACTGCTGCTGCTGCTGCTGCAGGAAGCTCTCGTCCCGGTCTCTGGCATCGCGACGCTCTTCAACTCGACCCGGTCTCCGGTGCGCCTGAACGTCGTTCTGCGAGTGAATGCGCGTTTCGGAAAGGACAAAGTTGCTCCGGGAGCTTCTAACAACCGCTGTGGCGAAGCCGATCCGCTGCAGCTGCTACACCGCGTGGCACGTTCGAAATGCAGAGCGTGACTGTTCTTCTTCTCTTCCTCGTGTGCCTCGATTAGCGGGTTCTATAGTCGCTCTTTAATATTTTTTCATTAGCTGCTACAGCGACACTCTTTATGGATAGGGTTCCGTGCATTTTTCGTGTCCATCAAGAAATCGGTGTGAGCAAAAAGTATTGTCATGGCTCACTGGAGACAAGAGCGGAGAGCGGTATTTAATCGAGAGAATTAGGATAAGCGCTCAGTTCAGGCTTGTTGTTGTTGTTGTTGTCGTTGTTGTTGTAGCCTGTGGCATGTGTGGCTCCTAGCCACTATGGGGGATGGGCCAAGAAATGGATGGATTATTCCAAAATAATGTATAGCATAAATTTCCTAATATCTATGGGAATAGCATTGAAAAGTATTGAATAACCGCCTTCGTCGTGAGCGTGGTTGGGCACAGATGGGGTCGCGGCATTTGCCCCCCTCAAGAAGGAGCATCGTCCCTATGCTCGGCGGGTAGCATCCGCTGTCCAGCGAACCAGAGAGTGTCCATGTCATTCAGAAAAATAAGGTTTCGTGCGCACCACGTGCACAGTCTCAGGCAGGTCCTTACGGTGCCGCAAGCTGGAGGGGCTGTCAGGAACTACTTCATAGTTGACGTTCCTAAGGCGTCGTAGAACCTTGTAAGGTCCGAAGTATCGGCGGAGAAGTTTCTCCGCGAGGCCTCCGCGGCGTACTGTAGCCAATACACACTCTGGCCGGGCTCATAGACGACGCATCCATGGTGTTTATTGTAAGGTCGGGATTCACGGTCTTGCTGGCTAGTTATGGGAACGCGCGCGGGTTGTCTTGCTTCTTCGACGCGCTCTGTAAGATCTGCGGCGTCTGTCTCGGAATCGTTGGATTCATGATGAAGTATAGCATCCAGCATTGTAGTCACTTCTCGACCGTCTCCAACATCCTGCGTAGAAAGACGTTTGCTGAAGCCGTAAATGTACACCGATAGAAGGTTGTGACTTTCGACATAATCGGTTAACCTGGCGAGTATCACTCTTTCAAACAGCTTCCCGAGAGATGGCGTATAAGTGAGATTGGCCACAGGTTCTCAATAGTTTTCTGCTTTCCCGGTTTAGTGATTGGGAGCTAGGTATTACGGTGGCTTCCTTCCACTGCTGTGGAGTCGTGCCAGTTTCCCCATATGCTCTTCTTGACGTAGTCGACGAGTCGTTCGAGTTGCTCAGTGCTGTGGTTGCGCAGCATTGCGTTGGTGATGCCGCCTTCTCCGGGCGCTGTGCTTTGTTTGATCTCCTGTGCCGCTGCCTATAGTTCCGCAACCGTAACGGGCTCATCTAGGGAGTTGTTTGTCGACCCTTTGTAGCTGAGTGATTCAACGCTATCGCCCCCTGTTTTTATGTATTTGTCCCTGAGCGCTTGGATCAGTTTATCGGTGTTACGTTTGTGTTCACGTACTAGGGTGCATATCATTCTCGCTATTGCCGTCTTTGTAAAGTCAGGGCCTATCGTGCTACGTAAGATAGCCTATGTCTTAGCAGCGTGTATAACATCCCTCTGAGTGAATCGGAAAATTGGAGCCAATTTTCCGCTTACAGCTGTCTGGCATACTCATTTGCTTGTTTCGTTACAGTTGCTATTCTTGCATTAGGTTTTCTATTCAGTCTTTGGTTTTTTCAGCGCTTGGTTAACCTGTGCCGTCCCTCCCACAGCTGCAGCAGCTGCGGGTCGACTGCAGTGGTTTTCGCGTTAACGGATATGTTTCTTGCGGCTTTGTGCGCGACTTTGAGTTTCTTTACCAAGCCCTCGGCTGTGGTTGGGGATGCTGTGGACATTGGACATTTTCTGTACGCCGTCCATTTTGTGACTTTGCTGAAGTGACTAGCACAAGAGTACACACGCGGCACAAAAGGGTGGCAAGGACAATCGCAAACTTCCAGTTGGTGTATATTACACAACAGGTTATCACTATATACTCTCGCACACTTGATTGCAAACAGTTGCACACGTGCAAGACAACATGGTTATCACAAGCAGACAAGAGCGCACCATGGCGGGGGCAGGCCTTAAGGTGGTCACCCAGGGACAGTCCCCAGGAATTCAAATTCTGCGATAGCCGCCGTCTTAATGATGAGTCTGGTGTGTTCCTGCCCATGCCTTGCTATTATTTCAGTTTTTCTCAAAGAGCGGCTGAAATTCACATTGGGAGCAATGTATCCCAAGGGAACCTTCTCTCTCTTTTTGAAGTTTCTGATTATGCTCTTGTAGTCTCTCGTTTAAGCACCTTCCTGTTTATCCTTGTCGCCCTTTTGTGCCCCGTGTCTACTTTTCCGTTAGTCACTTCAGCATGGAATACCACCTAGCCCGGTCTCGCACCTTGCTTGTGACTTTGGCCTGTTTTGGTGAACGTTTGAGCCATGGTGCGGTCATTGAATAGCTAATAACAAAGTGGTCACTACCTAGGTTTTCGTCTAAAGTCCTCCATTGCCCATCCGCTGTGTTTAGCGTGAAGGTAAGGTCGGGGTAGGTGTACCCGTACACGCTATTTCCTAGTCTAGTGGGTGTTAGTGGGAGTGTTACTAGGTCTAGATTATATTCGTCTGTAACTTAAACCAGGCCTCTGCTTTCGGGCGCATCTCATCCGCATGCGCAATTGGCGCGGGGAGCGTTGAAGTCACCTGGGAGTACAAATTTGACTTTTCGTTTTAGGTAGCCCAGTGCGTGTTCAATAATTGCCGCAAAGTCTGGTCAACGTTCCTTGGGAAGGCTGTATTTGTTGCAAATAAAGGTCCTAGCTCTCCCTTTCTTCGATGTGTGTATTTCAATGATTTGGTGCTCGTTTGTGCATTGAGCGGCATATTGTGAGCTCACCGCTATCCCTTTGTGCACTAGTCTAGCAACCCGCGGGTACTGCTGATTTCTAACTGTGTAGTAATTCCTCAGCTTGACTGTACGCTTCCCTATTTTTTGGAGGCATATAATATCAGGTTTGCTGATTTATTTATTTATTTATTTATTTATTTATTTATTTATTTATTTATTTATTTATTTATTGCAGATACACTTATGGCCCACAGGGCATTATTGAGGGTAGTGTACACACATTTCAATAAATTTGTTACAAAAGGCAAATTGCAAAACGCCCCCATTAGTACAAATATGAACACAGCAAGTCCGGGGGAAAATATATAAGAATGCTTATGCTTACGAAGAAAAAGGAAATTGAACCAAAGCTATGGCAAGCAATAATGTGTTGACAATTTCTTCTTAAATTTGTCAAAGTCTTTCGAAAGTGCAATATCCCGTGGTAGCTCGTTCCAGTCCAACGATGTTTTTGGAATTAATGAATTCCTGCAGGATGTTGTACGGCACTGTAGCAACACCAACTTTGCATGGATGATCTAAGCGGAATGAAACATATGTTGGCGGCGTGAGTAACGTATCTTTAAGGGTGGAATTCATGTGGTAAATTTTAAAAAACAGACACAGGCGTGATATGTTCCTGCGCATCGAGAGAGGGGTTAGTGACAATGTGTTTTTAATTTCTGTGACGGTGGACAAACAATCACAGTTATGGAAGTTGAAACGTGCTGCTCTGTTCTGTACGGCTTCGAGCGCGTCACTAAGAGAGTTTGTGAAAGGGTCCCATACTGAGTTAGCATATTCTAATTTGGAGCGGACAAGCGATTTGTACAGAAGTTTAACAGGTGTAGGGGCTAAGGAAAAATTCCGTTTCAGATATCCAAGCATGCGGTTAGCGGACGCGATGATAGCAATGATGTGTGCCTTCCAAGCTAGGTTTCACGTTATAATGACGCCGAGGTATTTGTGAGACGTTACCGGTGTTAGCAGGGAAGAACAAATAGTGTGGGAAGTGGGGCACGGATTGACGCAATGCGAAAAACGCATTACTTTGCATTTAGTCTCGTTAAGTGTCATCTTCTATTGCGAACACCAGTTAGACATAGTAGCTAAGTCTTCCTGGCGTAGTACAGGGTCATTAGTATTCTTTCTTTCCCGGTAAACGAAACAGTCATCCACAAAAAGTCGCACTGTGGATGTTACGTTGTTAGGCAAGTCATAACTATTTACCAGAAACAGCCAGGGACCGATAACAGAACCTTGTGGGACGCCCGAGATCACAGGAACCGATGATGAGTTGACACCATTAGCGTGCACGTACTGGAATCCGTTAGACAAAAAGAATTCAATCCGTCGTAGTACATTTTGGTCGATGTTAAGTTTACTTAGTTTGTGAAGAAGCAAGCTGTGAGAGACTTTGTCAAATGCTTTGGGAAAATCTAAACAGATACAGTCAACGTCACTGCCACGATCAAGTATGAAGTTAATATCATTTGTAAAATTTATTAGCTGTGTTTCACAAGTGCTTTCTAAAACCATGCTGTGCACGAGTGAAAAGGGATGATGACTAAAGAAAGTTCGCTAGGGATGACAAGAAGACATGTTCCATTATCTTGCAAGGAATGCTGGTTAGTGATACTGGCCGATAGTTGTGTGATAGGTGCTTGTCGCCTGATTTATGGAGTGGAACCACCTTAGTCGAATTACGGTCGTCAGGGAGGTCACAAGTCTGAAGGGATTGCTCAAATATTTTCGACAGTATGATGGAAAAATATACTTTAATGTTTTTCAGCCTTTTAGTGCTGATATCATCGGGACCACATGAAGAGGATAACCTTAAACGATCTATGATACTTACAATGCCTTCCAAGTCAGAACGAAAGGGATCCATTGTAAATACGATATTGGGAGTATAGTCTGGTAGTGATGCGCTAAGAGGGACAGAAAATGCATTAGCAAAAGTCTCAATAAGTACTTTAGCACTGTCACTGTTAGGGATGGGATTTGATTGATAATCCATGAGAGAGACTGACAGCTGATCTGACCCATTAACAACGTTCCAGAATGTTTAAGTATCAGTTAAAAGAAATGATGGCAGTGTGACATTAAAGAAATGTTGTTTAGCATCTTTTAACGATTTTTATAAGTCCTAATCGAGGCTCTTAGGGATGACCAATGCTCTGATTTTCCGGACGACTTTGTCCTGACATATTACCGCATTTTTCTGTTCCCGAGGCGTTTTAAGCAACGAGTGAACCATGGGGACCTACGATTAGTCGTGATGATTTTACTAGGGACGTGCAATTCGATTAATTCATGCAGTTTTTTTTAAACATGCACCAATTGTCGTTAACAGATCGTTCGGCACATGCCAGGACAAAATCGTCGAGAAAACGCTGAAGGCCATCGTTAATTCAAGAAAAATTTGCTTTAGCATAATTGTACATGGTTTTCGTTTTATTTGACGTTTTATTCGACGGTAAATTCAACGTGATGTGCAGTAAGGAATGATCGCTTAAGCCTGGCAAGTATTTTACCTCGGAAACAAAATCTGGGGCGCTCGTTAGCAAAAGGTCTAATACTTTAGAGCTGGTAGCTGTCGTCCTTGTCGGCTGGGTGACCATTTGTGTTAGCGAGAAGAAGGAGCAGAGGGCTGAAAAACTTGCCGACTCAGAAGATCCGTCACCGTCTACCACAGGGCTAGACTAGTTAATGTTCGGGAAATTGAAGTGGTCAAAAATAAAATTAGGACGATCAGGAAACTTTCTTTCAATTATGTTCGGAATATCATGAAGGTCGTTAGAAAAGCCGACGGGCGTAGATTGTGTGCGGTAGCATGCACAAAATAAAAGAGCTTTATTGTTAATTGTAACCTGTACACATCTGAACTCCAATGTAGTATCAACACTAACTTCAAAGCATTCTAGATTGTTGGACACAGTGATTAATACACCACTGCCACGACCAAAAGAACGGTCACAGCGAAATACACGGTAACACAGATGGCCGAATTGATGTGTCTGTAGCGCTGCCGCTCTTCTTTGGAAAGAGCGGCAGTTCCAGTGTCATTTCTCAGCGGTGTCTTCGGTTCTGGGCGTTTTACTGGCAATTGTTGATTTCGCTTTTGACTTCCGTCGAGTCTGAGATTATACCATTCTTGGCTTTCCTAACCGACGGTGTGTTGGCGTTGCTATGAGCTCTTTTACGCAGTGGCCCTTATTGAGCTAGCGTTTCTTCTACGTATCCTTTAAGACCCTGTAAATCAGCGTTGTTCTTGGAAGTTTTTGGTGCGTAGCATCTGTTGTACTAGGAGTTGTAGGGTTTTGTTCGTAGAGGGCGCCGCTTTCGTGTGTTCTTGTTGTTGTGCCGCATGTGTGGGTTTTGCTTCATCATCATCATCATCATCAGCCTGGTTACGCCCACTGCAGGGCAAAGGCCTCTCCCATATTTCTCCAACAACCCCGGTCATGTACTAATTGTGGCCATGCCGTCCCTGCAAACTTCTTAATCTCATCCGCCCACCTAACTTTCTGCCGTCCCCTGCTACGCTTCCCTTCCCTTGGAATCCAGTCCGTAACCCTTAATGACCATCGGTTATCTTCCCTCCTCATTACATGTCCTGCCCATGCCCATTTCTTTTTCTTGATTTCAACTAAGATGTCATTAACTCGCGTTTGTTCCCTCACCCAATCTGCTCTTTTCTTATCCCTTAACGTTACACCTATCATTTTTCTTTCCATAGCTCGTTGCGTCGTCCTCAATTTGAGTAGAACCCTTTTCGTAAGCCTCCAGGTTTCTGCCCCGTAGGTGAGTACTGGTAAGACACAGCTATTATACACTTTTCTCTTGAGGGATAATGGCAACCTGCTGTTCATGATCTGAGAATGCCTGCCAAACGCACCCCAGCCCATTTTTATTCTTCTGATTATTTCTGTCTCATGATCCGGATCCGCAGTCACTACATGCCCTAAGTAGATGTATTCCCTTACGACTTCCAGTGCCTCGCTGCCTATTGTAAACTGCTGTTCTCTTCCGAGACTGTTAAACATTACTTTAGTTTTCTGCAGATTAATTTTTAGACCCACTCTTCTGCTTTGCCTCTCCAGGTCAGTGATCATGCATTGCAGTTGGTCCCCTGAGTTACTAAGCAAGGCAATATCATCAGCGAATCGCAAGTTACTAAGGTATTCTCCATTAACTTTTATCCCCATTTCTTCCCAATCCAGGTCTCTGAATACCTCCTGTAAACACGCTGTGAATAGCATTGGAGAGATCGTATCTCCCTGCCTGACGCCTTTCTTTATTGGGATTTTGTTGCTTTCTTTATGGAGGACTATGGTGGCTGTGCAGCCGCTATAGATATTTTTCAGTATTTTTACATATGGCTCGTCTACACCCTGATTCCGTAATGCCTCCATGACTGCTGAGATTTCGACAGAATCAAATGCTTTCTCGTAATCAATGAAAGCTATATATAAGGGTTGGTTATATTCCGCACATTTCTCTATCACCTGATTGATAGTGTGAATATGATCTATTGTTGAGTAGCCTTTACGGAATCCTGCCTGGTCCTTTGCTTGACAGAAGTCTAAGGTGTTCCTGATTCTATTTGCGATTACCTTAGTAAATAGTTTGTAGGCAACGGACAGTAAGCTGATTGGTCTATAATTTTTCAAGTCTTTGGCGTCCCCTTTCTTACGGATTAGGATTATGTTAGCATTTTTCCAAGATTCCGGTACGCTCGACGTTATGAGGCATTGCGTATACAGAGTGGCCAGTTTATCTAGAACAATCTGCCCACCATCCTTCAACAAATTTGCTGTTACCTGATCCTCCCCAGCTGCCTTCCCCCTTTGCATATCTCCCAAGGCTTTCTTTACTTCTTCCGGCGTTACCTGTGGGATTTCGAATTCCTCTAGACTATTTTCTCTTCCATTATCGTCGTGGGTGGCACTGGTACTGTACAAATCTCTATAGAACTCCTCAGCCACTTGTACTATCTCATCCATATTAGTAATGATATTGCCGGCTTTGTCTCTTCACGCATACATCTGATTCTTGCCAATTCCTAGTTTCTTCTTCACTGTTTTTAGGCTTCCTCCGTTCCTGAGAGCATGTTCAATTCTATCCATATTATACTTCCTTATGTCAGCTGTCTTACGCTTGTTGATTAACTTCGAAAGTTCTGCCAGTTCTATTCTAGCTGTAGGGTTAGAGGCTTTCATACACTGGCGTTTCTTGATCAGATCTTTCGTCTCCTGCGATAGTTTGCTGGTATCCTGCCTAATGGAGTTACCACCGACTACCATTGCCCACTCCTTGATGATGCCCACAAGATTGTCGTTCATTGCTTCAACACTAAGGTCCTCTTCCTGAGTTAAAGCCGAATACCTGTTCTGTAGCTGCATCTGGAATTCCTCTATTTTCCCCCTTACCGCTAACTCATTAATCGGCTTCTTATGTACCAGTTTCTTCCGTTCGCTCCTCAGGTCTAGGCTAATTCGTGTTCTTACCATCCTGTGGTCACTGCAGCGCACCTTGCCGAGCACGTCCACATCTTTTATGATGCCAGGGTTAGCGCAGAGTATGAAGTCTATTTCATTTCTAGTCTCGCCGTTCGGGCCCCTCCACGTCCACTTTCGGCTAACCCGTTTGCGGAAGAAGGTATTCATTATCCTCATATTATTCTGTTCCGCAAACTCTACCAATAACTCCCCCCTTTGCTTTGCTTGTGCCGCCTTAAATGCGAGTTGTCTTTCTGAGTGTGGCGATTTCCAGCCTAAGTTCCAGCCTAAGGCTGAAGGACTGTACGGGCGCCTCTTGTTATAATGACTGTTGAAACATAAATATAGCATCAGCTGGAAAAAGTACTGAATGCACATAATTATCATTACCAATTGCAGACGTCGGCACCATCCTCTTCATCCGTTTATCGATCTTCAATGCAGTGACTCGGCCCCATCGACACCCTCTCCACTTTAGCATGCTCCTCGCCCTTGTCAGCCAATTAGATAAGACAAGCCACCCAGTGTAGGCAATGTTATTCATTTTTCAAGCAAACATAAATGACCTCCTGTGAATGAGGAGAGCGTTTGATTGGTCTGTTCAGAAAACCCTGCGGGTGACCGCGCAAAGCTTGCGTTGGTGGTTATGCAAATTTGACGTCAGGAGATTGGAATAAAACATTTTGGAATAGTTTTATGTTATAGCGCCCCTTATGTCATAAACGTCGCAGAATGCTAGTAGTTAACGTGGATGTATGCAAGAAATCATTTTATTTTTTTGTTCGTGGCATGTAACCATTTGAGTAGAAGAATGAATGCAGGTCAAAATTACGGACAAACTCACTGTATAAAGACGGCGATATGTTTAGATGACACACGTGACCAGTCAGCTTCAGAAATCGTCTGCAAGAAGATATTTTTGTGAAATATAGCTTTAATTAACGTTCTGTTTTCTTGTAGGTTAAAGTTCTCGAAAAAAGGTGCTTCAGAGTGATGATGTGTGATATAAGGTCAAACAACGAAAACTTGTGGGGGACACAAGAAAGGTTGGACAAAGAGTGGTCAATGAGCGAGCCGAAAATTACTTTTTTTCGGGCACGCCGCCATTCTCCGGAATCTACGGGACACCAGTTGTGGGGAGCGTACATACAACTACGTCCAAGCACTGTCGACGAACTGTACGGCGCCCATCGACCTGGGAAATCTCAAAACGGACAAATTTCGAGTAGGAGAAAAAGACACCCCGAGAACTTCAGTTATATCGCTCCTTCTGTTTAACATCGGTATGCCGAAACTCCCGAAGGTTCTTGATAAGCTCGACAGCATACGGCACTCCCTGCATGCCGACAATATAACAATCTGAATTCAAAGCGGCTCCCCAGTACAGCACCAGGACGCCCTCCGCGAAGTCGTAGACTACCCCAACACTGACCTAAAAAATTGCGGACTTCTCTGCGCACCGGAGAAATGTGAACTCCTGGTACTTAAAATCCGAACCCGAGGAAGATCCCCAGTATGTAAAATTACGGAATCGGAAGTCTCTCTTGATGGCGTCCCTATCCCTCAAATCGACTCCCTCCGGATTCTTGGCCTAAACAACCCAAAAGACGGCTCAGGAGTCAGAACACTACAGAAACTTCAGGCTACCAAGACTCATTGGTACACCTTGTAAGCCGCGTAGCCAACAGAAGAAGTGGTATGACAGAACAAGATACCGTCTGCACCATCCAGACAGTCCGAGGGACTCCGACGCTAAGCGCAGAAGCGGACGCCTAAGACCTGTGCTCTAAAACAGCTCAGCAGGGAAGCGCGCGGACGCCGCGTTGCTGATTGCCGCCGCAGCTGATCGCTCCGATCTACGCTGTATGGTCAAGGTCACTTCCCTTTCCTTGTGTTCACCCATGTGGCCCTGTAACGTCATTCCGGAGCCGTCGCAGAGCTCCGACAACGCAGGTACCTCTTCACTTCCATGTAGGCGCCCGGCGCCAACGTTGCCCGGCGCCACGTCTCCCCACCCCCCACCCCCATCACCTTCCTGCCCTGTGCTTCTGATTTTCCATCTGTGTCCACTCTCCGCACCTCCGCGGCAAGACAGCGGGGTTTTCGAAGTATGGGAAGCCTCGACGAGGAGAGCGACGCAATAGTAGCCATGCGAGCGACGATTTCGCTTTTCGATCCATCCTTGAGGCGAGGGTCAAAGGTTGCCAGATATTCCGGCGCCAACGAGAGAAGAGAGCGTATCAACGTCGAGTGCCAACTTTGGTCGGTTCGGATACCGTTCCTTTTCAGAGCTCTCTCGACTTTGCTTCTCTGAGCCGCGCGCGCGCGCTGTTTAAGTTGAGAGCAGTGATCTTAAGTGTATGGATGGACATTATGAGAATCCCCATTGAAAAGGGGCGATGCTTAATGCCACCACGCTCGTAATTTGCCTCCTGCTCTATACTAGGCTCTAAAGCTCGTGGCTTGTGTTAACCAACCATCTAACCTGAAGGAATATATACTGCCTTAAAAACTAGTTTCTTTGCATACCTTGTGTTCCCTGTCTTTACGCCGGGAGTACTTCAGCTTCTCTACCACTGGTTCATTAAGTTTTCTTTCCTCTACTATAGACAACTTAAATACCTCTTCATTTACCTCTGGATGAACGCTGCAACATGCTAATAACACGTGTCCTGCTGTCTCTGTGCTATTTTCACGCCGCTAAGCACATATTGCCGTAATTTTTAAAAATTTCTCCTGGAACACAGTGCTCTCTGACATACTAATGAGACGTCGAACAGTACTTCATTGCCCTTTAAATCATTATAAACCGTTTGTCGTATGAATCTTTCTTTTTTACCGTTTCATGTAGTTTCAGGGCTGGCTTACTTCTCCATCGCGCGTATATAGTGTGCTGTTTCCGCAATTCTAATTTCACGTTTAACTCCCATTTTCTGGTCCCTTTGCACGACTTTAACGTGGACGGCACTTTTAACGTGGAAGGACTTTTACTAACAGTTTCCAGGTTCATTCCTTCTTTTTCGCTGCGAGTCGACGTTTTTCCTTTATAGGTACTTCCTATCCTTAGTTTCCCATCTAATTTTCTTCGCATTCCTCAGTTGTTTTTCAAAACAGATTTTGCTTTCTTCCTCCCGCGCACCGAAGGACGCCCAACCCGCGTCTCCTTCTACCTCACGCGCTTCATTCGTATAGTCTCTGAAGCCAGCCTTGTTAAAGCTTTAGTCTAGATTGCGCTTCAGATTTTATACGCAACCGCGAATTTGGATGCGCCAGTCCAGAAGCCAGGACTCCTTTCCACGCGCCTCGATTTAACTTACACCGACCGTTACACTTGTCGTCCGCCATAGCACTCTATATCTAATCACAGCTGCAGTTACTTTTTTTTTTTTGCATGGAGCACTTGTGCTTTTTTAAGAAGGTGGCATGATATTGAACCGGCTAAACAATATAATACAATTGCCTGGCATAGACTGAACATCTATCGAGCAGCGCGGATGTGATGTCCCGCCTTCCTCTCTCTCCTCTCCCGGCGCTTACCTGCTCGCTCGCTCGCTTCCTCGCAACAGCTGCGCATGCGCACTTGTTACATGCTCTGACGTCATCACCGGAGAGGGCGCGTATGGTGCGCTTCGTGCGCTGCTCGCTAGGGGGCTACGCCCCGCCAGGCGACGCGTGCTGCGCTTCACCCACGCCCTCCCTCCCTTCTCGCCCGCATGTCGTGCCAGGCGAAAGGCTTTCACTCGCTTAACCTAAAGACCACCAACGCCCAGGTGCGAGTGCCACTAAGAGACACCCAAGTCAAAGATGAGCGTCGCCTACCATTTCTTTTTTATAGATTCATCAAAGCAATTAAACCTTCTATTTTCGCAGCAGTGCCAACTTATGTACCATGCTTTAGGCAGGGGTGGGTCATAGAGAAAACTAACACCGAGAAGAATGAAAATAAGAATTTAAAACATCACACGCACAGGCCAGATCGTGGTCTGGACATTAAACAATGTTTGCAATAAAAGTTAAAACGACTGGGAACGGCAACATAATAAACGACACACCCTGCAAGAATAACTACGGATACATGCAGCACATTTCACAGGCTATCAAGCAGTTGCATAAGAGGTGATTCAAGAAGGCATAACTCTATCACCTAGGGCAAGCATAAGAGGATGTCGCATCTTGGTTGAACATTCATGAAACGGCAGCTCACAAGTACTACGTCCATAGTAAAACACCACTGAAGTCATCATTCTAAAACACTGAGGTTCCCGAAACTGGCAGGAAGTAACTGAATTAATGCGAAACCAAAGTGGCAAAAATAGCTCATTATAAAATCCAGAATCAAAGAGAACAATGTCGCGCGCGTTCACCGGATTCAAGTAGCAGTGTACGTGTTCGACACAGCAGGCGCACAAGAACAAAGCAGCTAAATAACGGGACAGACAAGGAACACTTTGAGATCCTAACTGCTGTCTCAGTTCAAGTTACTCCCACAGTACAAACTTGAAAAGCGCCAATGACTACGAAAGCATTTCACGAGGTATCGATGAAGAAAAATAGGGTCCACGACAACCCGAAACGTAAAACAAATGTTAGTTCTGCTTCTTTTGTATCCCTTGGCATCTCGCTACTAGCAAATCAAATTATGCGTGCACCCCGGCTAATGCACAGCTTTCGCGCCACGCTTCCGCGATAGGTGGGACTGAAGCCCAGTGCGTCTGTCTTCAGAAGGCCCTTCACAGACAGTGGCCCAGTCGATCTGCGGCTGCGACGCGCAACCAAAGGCATCGCAGAACTCTCCGATGTGCCGAATAGAATTCGACAGGCTCAGCCCATCATCGTCGTAGTCGAGAGTCTGGCACGAGTGGTGCAGGACAAAAAGCATGAAGAATACTTGACTAGCCGAAAGATGGTAGTAGCTAGTGTTCCTGTATATGCTCCCGCAGGGAGCAGAGTTGCGCATACCTTTTCCGGCGCCGCTCGCACCGCTATTGGCCGAGCGCGATAAATGACGTCAAATGATCCGCGCCGCTGCGAAGCCAACTTTACGGGCGCATCGCCGACTCGTGCGAATTTGTCGTTTCCGTCAGTGCCATCGCCATTGCAATCAGCGGACCGTCGATCGTGCGTTGAGAGGAGGAGCTGCGGGTTTCAGGTACGGTATTCGACGATGTGAAGTCAAGGACCTTGGTGAAGTGATTCGAAACACATCGTACTGGCACTTGTATTCCAGTATGACGGGGTGCAGCGCACCACACTGCACAAACCGCACGGATGTCAGCCATAGGAGTAAATGCTTCAGCCAAGCAAACTAGCTGGAGACACACTGATACCATAGTGAGAGTGTTGTTGCTAACAAGTCTGGGCTTCTTGACTTTGAATGCACCCTTCAGAGTTTAAAATTGAAATGAATAATATGTACCTCTCTCGTCAACCGCAATTTCTGAAGAGCTAGGACATCTTTGCACAAAGCACACAAGGGAACAAGGATAAAACGGGTGCTAAGTTTGCATATGCATATTTAGCTCTCGAGCTGTGATAATTGTAATATATTCCTTCTCCGTGTGAAGTTTTGAGAACAGTAAAATTGATTCTAGTCAATTTATTGTCTTGAGGTGCACAGGCTTATTTATTTTTTTAAATAATTGCTGGCATAGAAGCTAAGCCGCAATTGTATGTGTGCTAGCTTGTGAGCATCATGTATCGGCCAGTGGAACAAAAACTTGTCGTTCATTTAAACACGCAAGAAATCTACGTTGTGCTTTGGTGAATGCTGTTTCCTGTGGGCGGGAGTGCAGTGAATGCACTGTTCAATGACGTAACATTTCTTTGCCTCTGATGCAGTAGGTCACAAAGCTTTGTAACCTGGCTTTTTGGCCAAAAGCTGCTTCAGTGATTTCATTGATTCGATACAATGTGTTCAACTAATGGCTTTTCTCCGAGTGGTAAGAGATCAAGAAAAATGTGTTGTCAAATTACAGTCTGCACTGTGTGAATAATCACTCTGCAAGTTTGCCATCTTGATGTGATTAGTGCAACAAAAATAACCTGTTGTTATTCTTAATAGCTTGTTGCCTTTCCAGTTTCTTTGAATTCTGCCCCCAAGGTTCCAAGAACCAGCACACTTGGCCTGCTGCCAGCAGCCGTTCATGCATTCCCTTGTATGAAATAAATTTGATCTAGAAGTTCTAGCATCTTGAATCTTTTTCTACTTGCAGATTTGCTGCTACATATATAGCTGATTAGTCTGCGGTATGAATGAATCGTAAAAGTAAGCTTTGCTTAATATGTGCGCATGTGAACATTTGAAATGCGCTTAAATCTGTGTCTGCACCGCATGTATCGAAAACGTGCAGCTGTTGTGAACGATGGTTAGTGATAAATGACGCTGTGTTAACGGTCACTGACATAACTGCAGGCACGATAGCTCTCTTGGCGACGCTCATTAATCGGCTGGTTTCGGCAGCCAAAATGCGCTAAGTGTCCACCTTACGTGTGTGGAGTTTTAAACACTCTTTAAAACATTCCTTGCTTTCTGACAGTGATAAGACAACTTCATATGCATGCTGAAAATCATTGCACCGCGTTTTGTGGCAACGTACTGCGCGTTTGCAAGCGAACTTTGGAGCTGTTCGAGCCACGGGAGTATTTTATTTTGGGGAATCGAAGGCGGTCCTACCCCCTATTTGTACGTTCATGTGTATGTTTGTATATGCGTGTTTACATAGGTACATACCAAGTTTCGGTTGGTTGGAAGCCCACCCCCTCCGACTGCACGAATGACTCGTTCGAGCGTAGCCTGTATTAAGAAGTGCCCTTTGCTAAGCGCCTGCGAACAATTGGCGCTTGTAGCTCGCTACCACTAGAGAAAAAAGCGGAACACCGCGCGGCATTTGGCTCCTGCGCGCACGAGGAGTGGCTTCGCTGCAGAGCTGGATCACCACGGCGGACCTATGCGCAACTCTGCTCCCTGCGGGAGCATATACAGGAACACTAGTAGTAGCCGAACGCCAGCGCCCTCCGGTGCCAACCCGGAGCAGCAACGGCGCGGGCGGTGGATTGCAGCGACAGCAGAGCGTGCTTCAGATCCGGGGCCAGGTCGCGTCCGAGGATGTCTCTCATACAGTACGCGCGAAAGAACACTTTTCGACCAGTCTTGAAATCCCAGTTCTTTCTGTCGATCAGCGCGTCCCAGAGAGCGTCGGCGAGCAGGACGCCGAGCACAGCGGCATTGTTCACAGGGGCGCCGTTGACTCGGGTGCGGTTGCCTCTGCGGGTGGCGTTGAAGTTGAGGAGCGTATAGACGCCGGCCGAGATGACGATATGACTGCCCGCTCTGCTGACAAACGCCTGGAACAAGTTATGTCGGAGCCTGTGCAGCCCTGAGAGGCCCCGCGCCGCGTTGATGCGTCTCACCTGAAAGAGTGAAAACAAACTTCCTCAGAGCACCGGAGGGCGACGGTATCGGTCTTGTATCTGTTAAAACATTCTGTAATTCTCTCGTGCCGCTGCGCCGCCTAACGTATACCTCTCGGCTTCACGTAAACCATTTTGCACTACTACTGGATCAAAATATTTGAGAATGAATACGTCGTACATACGCTAATATGACAGGCCTATACTGTCGCAGCCATGTACCTGGGTACGCACGACTCAAAACGCGTCGACGCCTTGAATTTCGGATTCACCGAGAGTTCTGTACAGCGTGCGCGCAGGAGAGCGTGGCTGTACTTACGAGGAGGGGTGCGTATTTCTCTGGCCCAATGCACGGCTTGCGAATGCGGTGACTAGGGTACTCGAGGACTACGATAAAATAGCCCTGGAATCCGTAATGTCATTTTGTTGGGAAAACGCTCGGTATGTGTAGCAATGTATGCACGGCTCCTTCGCCTAGAAATCTGCTTCGCTAGATGATCGTTTTTTTCTTTTGCACAGAATTTTTTTTCACCGTCAGCTAAGCAGGAAAAGCCCTGGCAATTCTCGCTTATATCTAATGTCACGTACTATAGCAATGTGCTAATTAAGCCTCCTGATTTACACGGTGCGATAATAATCGGGCTTACTAATATGCCTTTAAGACAATCAAGATTTGTTGAACAACGATTACCGCTGAAGTGCAGCTTTGGGCCAAGCAACATGTCTTGTCGGATGACTGCTGATTACTTCAAGCCTACGTGTACGTATGAACTTCTGTCCTCATTAACCGTCATTTGGATAACCCTTAGAAAAAAAATTGTTGAAAGGTTATTGAGATATCATTGTTCAACGTCAACAAATGACCTTGAAAGATCATTGGGGAATTGTTGAAACAGCATTGAGGAAATTGTTGACAAGTGTTGATAATTGGCCCGCGACATTCTGTCGAAACATCATTGTGGCCTCTCAATTTGAAAGATCGTAGGCATATCGTTGAAACTATGGTGTATTTCAATGTTGAAAGCCCATTGAAGCATTGTTGAAGATGTGTTGCCTGTCGATATTGAAAGCTAATTGACGTATTGTTGAAATGTGTCGTTTGTCAATGTTGAAAGCCCATTGAAGCATTGTTGAAGCTCAAACTTGAAAGCCCATTGACGTATTGTTGAAATGTGTTGTTTGTCAATGTTGAAAGCCCATTGAAGCATTGTTGAAGATGTGTTGTCTCAAAATTGAAAGCCCATTGATGTGTTGTTGAAATGTGTTGTTCATTAATATTGAAAGCCCATGGAAGAATTGTTGCAGATCTGTTGAACATCAACACAAATTATGTTGAAAGCCCTTTATGCCCCACTGGGTATTTAGCAGTTTAAACCTGCACTTTCCTTAAAATACTGCTGAGCTATGTTGCCTATAATTACCTTTGATGTCACGTTGGTATGTTTGCTGTGAGAGGGCAGGGATAAAATTTAAATACAGGCGTTTTGTATCGCAGGCCTCTGCCACCCTGGGCTCAAAAGCATGCTCCCAGATCGCCTGTAATAAACCATATTGTAAAACTGCTAGCAGTACTGTTATGCCACTTTTTTCAATTGTCAGAGTGGATGGACCTCCACAATATTAAGAGTGCTGAACTGATGCAGACAAAAACCATTTTTCTAGGTGAACTGTTTATTTGTAAACAAACATCTGTGTAAATGTACAAACATTTGTAGTTTGAGCACATCAGAAACTTCTTAAAAACTATTGCGCAGTACAAACTTCCTGCAGCTTGACACCATAACAAAACTGAATACTGAAGATGTAGTCTGTGTGGCCCTCAAGTAAAACACATTTCTCAAAAGAAATAAATTTTTAAAAATAAATACCTAAATTAAATGTAGAAGCAGACTGACATGACTGTTAATAAGAGCACTCAAAAAAGGCACTTGCTTTCTCTATTTGGGAGCCAGTGGTACTATTACCATGGCACGATTTGCTTGAGCCCACAGCACTCAACTGAGACCTGATATGCAGGGTGGTTATCTTTAAGTTTCATGGAATTTATTAAACACGGACTGTTGCAGCTAACATAATTCTAGATACAGAGTGCCAAACATTATTTGCATGAGAAATCAAGACACCATAGTCAGCTGATTAAGAAAAACTCAGTTCCTAATAAAGCTTTTCAAATTGTAGACGGTAATTTTACAAGGTGTATGCACTTAGAACGAACTTCCAGAATGACACCAGTAACGAGACACATGCCATCAAACTGGCTGTAGAAATGCACTGCTGTAGCACTTACTTTTTTTTAACAGAACGCACTGTTATGCATTGAAGCACAAAAGTAACCGGAATGCCCATGTATTTCTCACATTTATGGAAAAATTTCGCAACTGGTGTCATCCTGGAAATTAATTTCAAGTGAATATGTCTTTCAAAATCACTGGCTACAATTTGCAAACTGAAATATGTGCCGTGATGTGATAAGTGAATTAATAAATTTATGATAATCAGTTTAATGTTTCCATTTCTTGTGCTAGTAATGTCCACCTCTGAATAATCCAGCTCAAGAAAAAAAATTATGCTACCTGGCACAGACAACTTAAAGATCTGTAAAACTGAAAAAGGATCACTGTACAATCCTTATTTGTTGCTTGAATGGTATGTGCCAATTTCGGTAAACGTTACATACTTCTGAAAATGGCAATCACAATAAGTGATGCTGATGGGAGCAATTTATTATGCTGCATTGCTGTTACATGATCCAGTTGTGTTTTCCGCCATGATAACGTTCCTGCGCAGGTCATTCCATATCAAGCGACTTATTCATATTAACTACTTCAGATTTTTAAATGGAAAAAAAAAAACAGCTATTAGTGATGTGCTGGAATCAAAGTTACTCCTTGTGAGAGTTCCATTACAATTTTATTCACTGCCACAAAAAAATAACGAAAGAATTCAGAAAAAGATATGGTTTCATGCAAACATGAAAGGCACATCATGCCATTACCAGAGATCTTTCGTTGCATTTTAAATTTAAGCCGACTTATACCTATTAATTTTACTCATGTATTTTAGAAAGCAATAAGTTATTTTTACAAAGTTATGTCAAATGCAGTTTTTATTGAACTCTGACAATGGCACAGATGCACTTGCAGGTGTGCGATTCCATGCCGAATCGACCAGCGTTTTTTTGACAGCACACATATAGCTGAAACATTACTATATGTTTACTAGAGTTCAAAACTCGTTACCCACTTTTATTTATTTTTGCCAGATATTTTGTAGCACTTTGGTGACAGTTTAGTTTTCCTGCTCAGCTGAGCTAGAGGACATCAATCAACATTCTTCTTCAAATGCACATTGTATTGATCGAGGCCTTCAAATGGTGTGCGTGGAAATACGGTGAAGTGATGCAACTGCCAAAATAGCCAATTTTTTAAATATTTGAATACTTCAATTGCTTTCGGCACCGGCAAAAATGAGTCAAATTGCAATCCGTTAGTTTTTTTTTTCGTAACGAAGATTCACAGGACAGAAATTAAATACAGAATGGTAGCCCAGGTGACATAGTATAGCAAAAAAATGTGAAGCTTTGAAGGTTCAGCTAATCGCCTGTAAAAAAAAAACAAATTTTAATCTTTTGCAAGAAGCTTCATGTTGAAGGAAAAAACAGCTTTCATGGTTGGCCAACAAGTATGTGATACATTATTGGATGGCTCTACATGTCTGCTATGCATGTGTGAAGTTAAAAAAGGCATTATTTTTAAATGCGAGAGATTCTTTTTTGAAATTTTGTCAGCACCGACTTTTCTCGGATGTGCGCACTGCTTGCCGGCTGGGAATGCAGACCACAAAGCTGGCTTCGTCTCCACACAGATGACAGAGAAGCGGTGTTAGTGTCTGCATTTTATTGCCAAGGGACACATGCTCTAACGCAACGAGGCTTGTGTTTGGTGTGGGCCAGGTAAACCATACAGCCATTGCACATAAAATATCAATACGAGGTCTGTTAGAAAAGTATCCGACCTTTGGCTGAAGAAAAAAAAAAACTGGGATAACTGGAGCGTTGGAAACCTAATCACTCTCAAAGTAGTCTCCTTGGGACTCCAGCCACTTCTCCCAGCGGTGCTGCCATTGTTAGAAGCATTCCGAGAAGGCCTCTTTCCGAATGGAGTTTAGCTCAGCTGTCGTTGCAGCCATAATGTCTTCTCTTGTCTAAAATCACGCTTGTTTCAATGGCCCCTTGATTTTGGGAAACAGCTAGAAGATGCAGGCCGCCATATCAGGAGAGCAAGGAGCCTGTCGAACTACAGGAGTCTGGTTTTTCGCCAAAAGAGTCTGAATCAAGTGCGAGAAAAGCATTGTCGTGATGCATGCGCCAATTTCCTGTTGACAACTTTGGTATCTTGCGCCACACAGCATCACATAGGCCATGGAGGACATCCCTGTAGTAGTCTTTAGTGATTGTTTGACCCTGTGGTGCGTACCCGTGGTGTACCACACTGCGGGAGTCAAAGAAAGCAGTCAGCAACACTTTAACGTTGATGCGCACTTAGCGGTCTTTGGTTGGCGACGTGGAATGCTTCCACTGTAATGACTGGGATTTGGTTTCCCGGTCATAAACATACATCCAAGACTTGTCACCAGTGATTATGGTGTTCGTGAAGTTGAGGTCACTGTTTGTGGAATCCAGCATGTCTGTGAGACTTCAACACGAAGTTGCTTTTGCTCCACCATGAGCAGCTTGGGAACGAATTTCGGGGCAAATCTCTTCATGGCCAAATCTTCGGTGATAATGGAATGTGGATAAAATGTGCTGATGCCCACCTCTTCCACAATTTCTTGGATAGTCACACGACGGTCCCGCATCACCACAGGGTTCACTTAGGCAATGACCTGGTCATTTCGGCATATTGATGGCCGACTGGAGCGTGGCTCGCTCTCCACCGATGCGTGGTCGTCTTTAAACTGGTTGTACCACTCCTTAATCTGTGTGCTGCTCATAGCGCAGTCACCGAAAGCAGTCTGAATCTTCCGAATGGTTTCCACGTGGCTGTCGCCCAGTTTCTGGCAAAATTTGACGCAGTAGCACTGCTCCAGTCGCTCCGCCATTTTCCTTGCAATAAAAAAACGACGAGAGCACTGTGTACTACCTCATTCAAATGCTGCGTCCCAGCAATTCACGCTATTGGCAGGCGGGAAAAAATTCGTGCATGCGCGAAAAGGTTCAAGGGTGGCTGATGAAAACGCGCTTGTTTCATATTCATCAGGTGTCTGCAAAAAAAAGTCAAATACTTTTCTAACAGACCTCGTACGTATTAATATGCGAGGGAATCCTGCAGTGTTAAAAGATATCTTTCATGCAGTTTACAAAAAGAAATATCGGCTATTATGTAGACAGTAAATCCAGGAAGAGCGCTGATATTGTTCATACAAAGCATTTTAAAGGGCATGTCGCACTGCAATGCAACACAGAGGGAGCAGGACACTTCGTGCCCTGCTCCCTGGAGCCCAATGATGATGCAAGTAGAAAACACCTTCATAATTAAGACTGAAAACCTACATAAGTGTGAACAAATTCTTGTGGTGTTGTTTGCTACCACTGTTTCAGAGCCAGAACATGTTCACCTATAAAAGTCATATTTGCCTTGTTCAGTCTGATGTGGTCAGACACCACTGGCGACCACTTTTTGCATTCATGTTAAAAAAATACAAGTTGAGACTGCAGCTGCAGCGCTTGACGTCACCTGCCTTCGCAATGATAAAAAAGGCAGTCAGTTTGTTGAGTAGTTTTTGTGGCTAATTATATTAACAATCTTTCCTTGCTAGCTGACATGGCTTCATATATTTATGCTATATTTATGCTGTATGTGTGATCCACAAATGAACATTAGAGAAAATAATTTATTGCACTTAAAGAATACCTTTTTGTTACTTGTCACATGCATAGCAGACATGTAGGGCTGTGTAACGATGGGCGACATACTTTTGTGCCAACCTCCAAAGCTAATTTTTTACCTTCAACACGAAGCTTCTTGCAAAAAATTGGAACTTTCAGTTTTTTTAGCTGATCAACTGAACCTACAAGGCTTGAAATATTTTGCAGCTATCCCAAGTCAACCAGTCTGATTTTATATTTATTTTGTGCCTTCTGTATTTCCCTACATTAAAAGAAAATTCATACTTTGCAAATTTTGGCAGTCACACCACTTGTCTCTTGACATGAACATCATCTGAATATCTGGATCATACAATTTCCCTTTCAAAAGAAACGTGTATCAGTGCCTTCTAGCTTAGCTGGGCAAGAACAATAAATTTTTGCCAAAATTCAAAAAAACTTTTGCGAAGGAAAATAAATGGGGAGCAAGAGTTCGGAGTTTCAACTATATCTGTGATGGTCAAAAAAACGTTGGTTGGTTGCCCTGGAATGACTCAAGTGTATGTATGAAAGCAAATTTTCTCAAAAATTTTCTTATTGTACCTACTCAAAATCAAGCAAACTTGAAATGCTTTGCCATAGTGGAACAGTTCTTGACAAAATTGGGTGGTTTGGCATGAAATGACTTAAGATACTTAAAAAATATATTAATAAGGAAACACTATCCTTACTGGAACCATATCAAAAACGAACATAAAAATGTAGTGAACTGTAACAAAGCACAGCACTTGTATTCTGGATTAAGCAATCCAATGTGGGCTTCTCAGGAGACTTGCATAATTAGCATAAATAAAATTAACATAATAATGTCAAGGCATAGAAAGGCACAACATTTGTATGCTCATTTGAGAAATCCAAATTGGGCCCTTCAGGAGACTAACATAAAACATAAAAATGTCGAGAGTTACAAAAGCACAACACTTGTGTTTTGGTTTGAGCTGTCCAACTTGGGCTCTTGAGAGGCTATTGGTCCCATGCGAGAAGCGAGGCCAGAGTTCTTTACATAGGGCATGTTGGTACCAGGAAACTTGTGACACGTGAAGCCTGCAACAACAAGAAGCCAGAACAAGTTTTAAAAAGCAACTTCTACATGCAAAAGAATGGCATGCAATATGCCCTTGTTATAATGAAATTGATTTATGTATTTGTGTAGCTTAATTCCAACTTTCCACGGGTACAGCTTTGCAGCATGACCATTTAAATTGATTCTGTGTGGCACGGGACTCCACTAAGTGTCAAATGCAGGAAAGGGCAAAGAGGAACAAAACACTGTAGCAAAATAACTTTACGAATATCCTCAATGTCGAAGATGTGAACTTTGCTTGCTGAGAAACAAAATGGTGAAAAAAATTCATGTTGTTCATAAATAAACCTGAACTGACAATTAAATTATTTCTTGTAACTTTCATAATTAAAATATGCAGCATTTAACTGTGCTTTTCCATGCTCCAAATACAATACTGTCATGTCACTACAATTGAGTGTAGCTTCATTTGAAGTTAGGTTTCCTGAGTTCACATGCAATCGGAATGTACTTCTCGCCTTACAATGACTTAGGACTTTCTACATTAAAGAAGACACTGCTTACAGCAAAGTATGTTTTCTGCCTCAACGATTGAATTACTGTTATAATGAGGATTCCATGTAGTTGTGCACCAAGCTGCTTAGCATGAAACATGCAGAATGTGACAGATACGAAGAAATGCTGTCTTTTAAGAGCCATATGCCATAGGACTGACTTCTTTAACCCTTTTAGGGTTTACTGCCGTACATCTGTGGCTGTGACGGAACGTTCTGAAAAAATTTGCCGTTTCAGAACAAAGTGTTGCCTAGCATCCCACTGGAGGTGCTGCAACCTTCTGAGGCTTCTAGAAAATATTCTTAAAGTGCTGTCGCTCCATGGGTTTCTCCAAAACTGATTTTCACTTAGCTCCTTGGTGTCTGTCATTGCAGTAATTTGGGAGTGTTGCCACAAGTTTTTGTAAGTTTCATTACACAAAAAAATTATGCTGCTTTATCCTGCATAAAAAATAAAACATCTAAAACTGCAAATACTGAAATGGTATTGCCACTTCATCGTTATTTAAAAATATTATTTACCACTTCATTTTCTCGGAACGTCACTCTGAAGAACTTAAATCTGCAATAAAAATATTAAGAGTGCACGAAAAGTGATTTTTGAGGCTGAACCGAATAATGCTAGAAGCAAATCAAATAATGGATAGCTTCTGAATAATGAACAGCTGATATCACAATTAATGTAAGATGAGGCTCACAACCTAGTATTATTAATGTTGCAAGTTTCTGTCATTGTTATGTTATGAAGAGCTGTTTATTAAAAGCACTAATGGAGCAGCAAAAGGTTTCTTCACATGCACAGGACTCTTCAGTAAGCATAAATGATTGCTGTACAGCCTCTAAAGTACAGCTACTTAACTAATGTAGCCTGGTCTGCTATTCTTACAAGTTCTTACGTTTTATGTCTATACTATGTTATTGGACGTGAAAATTTACCGTACTTTGGCTCAAATTTCATGTTGGTGTTTCGAAATATTAGAATACTTACATTTACAAATAGTGACCATTCAAAGACTAAATTGAATAGGACACTATTCAATTCGAAAGTTTTGAGCATTTGCAAACCACAAAAAATATTAACTCCTAAATTAGAGAGGCATATTTCTCCCCAAAATGTGACCCTCAACGGGCTAAACAAGAGCAACAGAAAAGCCCATTCATCTTTTTGATTATTTTAAGCCCGTAATCTACTTGGCAATGGTTCATAATAACCCTGTTAACAGGTAGGTGAAGTAAGGAAGCAGGAATCAATTCTAACAATTTCAGAATGGGAGTAGTGGACATGTCCGATGGACTGTAAGAAGCTTTATACATTGGGCCCCAAGAGCCTATTTTCAATTTATTGAAGTATATGGGGAAAAGCCACAAATATTTTTTTCATATCTTAGAATACAAAGTGATAAAGTGTGCGTTAATAAATACGAGTCATAGGTTAAGTGCTTAGAATGAGTAAGCGCCCACTAAACGTAGTACTGTTGACAGCAATGCTTGCAACTCTGTCCATGTTGTTTCTTTGATTGAAACAACCAAAAGAAAATTGCCACACCACTCAGGTTCCCTCTGCTAAAAGGCTGCTGTCTGGCATCACATGGACCTCCTTCAATATAGGAGCAACCTTAATTCGATGTGGTCTGTTAAAATTGGTGAATCTACTGTTTCACATCTCAGAACCTGGAGAGCTGTTTTGATTTCTGCAATTTGGTGAACGTGCTCCTGCTCGAGCTGAGCAGTAACCACACTTGAGCATAGCTTCTCCGCAATTCGTGTATTAGAATAACACTTTCAGGCTAATTAAACATGTCCTCCATGCCAATAGATTTGGAGCGTGCTTCACAGACAACTATTCCTTGCAATGAAAGCCATGTAGCACTGCTAATGCGCCAATACAGCTCATGTTATGTGGTGGAGCCACTAAAAACTTTCAGCTGTGAAGGCAGCTTTCAAATTTTAGAAGCATTTGTGTATGGCGGCATTACGCACTTATGATCACATGAACAGTCATTCCAAATAGTAGGCTATCGTAGCACACAACTGCACACACGGGCTACTTGAAAGTCGTTTGTTATGCCAATGGCAAGTTCATAATTTTAGAAAAAAATGTGAATGTAAAAATGCAACCAGAAAGGATATATGGTACTTGCCTATAACAGCACTGACCCTGGTGGGGTCAAGAGCCCTTTTTGCCCCTTGGTGTTATTTCCAAAGGCCAAATGGCCCATGAGTTCCTCCTCTTTGAACACATGGTGAAGCAAGGCCCTTGCAAACTTTCCTGGTCCACCATGGCAGGCCATGGTAAGCTGTGCCAGGATAACCTTCTCAATGTGCACTCCTTCAACCTATGTGAACCTGCACGTTTAAGTAAATGTTAGCAAAACAGTTTTAAGCCTTTCAAGCACATTCACACAACATCCCTACTGCAAATAAATTAAAAAAGTACCTGTTGCAAATCTAGAATGCTAAACAGGACTTCTTACAAGCTTCTTATGCTGTCCGGATGCCACGTTTCAGAAGAACAATCCAGCACAAACAAGAATAATAAACCAAAGTATCCAAACATCTAGTACTTGAAAAAGGGGAGTACCAGCGAAACACAAATGACACGCACACAAGGAAACGGCATTAGACACGGACTCCCTGTCTAACGCCTCTTCCGTGTGTGCGCGTCCTTTGTTTTGCTGGTACCCCCCTTTTTCAAGTTCATCATGCACCAACTGGCCCAAGAGCTTGAGCTAATGCACATCTAGTACTATTTATTGTGATTACCATTCTTAGGATACTTCATATTTTCAGGTCTCTATTTTCCCATCCATTTGTGTCAATAGGTAGCCCATGGTCTAATGGGGAGATTGGGCTGCTATGTTGAGGGAAGAGTTCAAAATCAACCGTCAGAACAGCTTGGGTGACTGGTTATGCGACCCTGGGCATATGCCACTTTTCAATGAATCTCTTTCCCGCTACCTTGGGCAACTGCTGCTGCTTGTGTTGGCAAGCAGCATTAGGAGCTCGAAGAGGGACATGATTGTCGATCATTACTAAGATTACCCCTACACATCATGTTCACTTGCTGTGCTCCAGATGTAATGTGTGAGGATTCCACTCCACTGTATGAAATGTACATAAGTTGCAAGGACAGTATGTGCCAACCACCACCTCAATTAAATTAATCGACTCGCAAAGCACAGGCTCCACAAGATCACGGAGTGAACTCAGAAGTTTGTGGACAGTCAGTTGATGTCCATGTCAGGGACTTTTAGGGAGACTCGGTCATTTCCTCGATGTGCATCATCGTGCCGTCACACATTGTATTACAATTCTGTCTGTCTTGTTGTACCACCGTTCTAATAGTCATCACGTATCACCACAATTCAATATATAAATAGACACTTATATCTACTGTTTATTTAATCTTTATGGAGAATACTTTGAGCATGAGTTTTTGCAGAGATCATGAATTCTACAGCTTTAAGGAGCACTAAAGAAATATAAATTAATTAAATTCTGGCATTTTAAGTGCCAAAATGACAATCTGATGTTTAGGCACGCCATAGTGGGGAACTCTGGACTAATTTTTACTAAATTAGGCTGCAAGGTACCTGGGCAGTTTTGTATTTACCCTCCATCAAAATGCGGTTGTTTGATCCTGTGACCTCGTGCTTAGCGGAGCTGTGCTAACACCCCTAAGCAACTACGGCATGAAAGCACTATAGAGAAAAATTATTTTAGATGTATCTGTACATGACCTTCCTACAATTCAAGAGATTCACTCATACCGTGACAAGAGGCCGAGTAAACTGTAAAAGCAGCAAGAGGAAAGATTGGTGGCAGTGCTGCCTTGAAGTTACCACACCCGCTTGCTGTGACGTCATGGATTTAGATGATGTCTGTTCAGGTGTAGCAATTTTTTTTACAAATAAAGATGTTCTTCATCATATTCCAAAAACCCAAATAAAAAGCGTCAGGAACATTTACAGAACCAATACAACCAAAGTATGAAAAAATACTTGGAATCCATGATGTGACAATGAGGTGTCAGCACGAAGATTTTGGGGCGATACTAAGAAAATTAAACTTTGAGCTTTATTTTCTCTAATAATCAAGCAACTACCAAGAAATTTACAGAAGTAGTTATTTAAGACGATGCTTTATTTAAAATTCATTTAGGGTGTCATTAGTGTCCCCTTAATACAAAACAAGGAATGCACTTGGCTGCGTAATAGGTTAACATGCATCACTGGTTCTCATTAAGGTAGGATTATCAGTATAGCAAAGGGCATGCACTGGCTGCTCCAGAGGGGAGCCCTTCCACTTCCCCTCAACCTTCCAATTTCCAATTTATGAGCAGTGATGCAATTTCTGTACCTTAACAAGACATAATGCCAAGATAGAGCATGTGGTGACCGGCACTTCGCACCATCCAGCTCGGCATCAATCTTTTTGGAATTTGGCCCTTGAAATGCAGAAAGCCCCGATCATTGCTCGTTCTTCAGCCAACTTTCTCGAAGGGTGCTGCTGTTCTGGTTTGATACATCTAGCAGTGCACTGCTGTATGACATAGGCCATTATACCTTCGTTCTGGTAAAACTATAAAGATGTTCACTCATGTAGACCACTAATGTCCACACTAAGTTTCATATCAGGCATATACACTGAAAAAGACACATTCTGCGTTTAATATGTTCACAAGTGACACTGAATTCACTCCCAGTCCCGGTGCAGTTGTTAAGTCTTTCAGCTGAGTGCTTAAAGGCACCATGTCTCCTAATGAAGGCACTCTGCACCAATTGATCACTGGAGCAAATGCCTTGCAGTTGCATCAGCAATGTTTTTTTTTTCCTGCTTCCTGCAATACATTTTCACGGCATCACTGTATTTGATCATGGTGACGCTACAGAATGGATGACCAAAGAATTCACCTTTAGCGTGCCAGCTGGGGCGTCTCCCAGCTCACTTTGAATCTGAAAAAAGATGTCAGTATTAAAACATGAAGCCACGATGCAGCAAAAGCGACAATCAAAAGAGCTACATGGACCATTAGGCTGACATAAATGGACGGATATAAATGACTAGTCATCGAGTACACGAAAGTGTGGCTGCTCTTGCCAATGGCAGTGTGAGCTTGTCAAATAATTTATTTCACATTCCTCTACTTATATTAAAAATTATTTCCACGCATCTACTTAACTGTTATGGCCACATATTAAAGGCAGCTCCTTCATATAAGGCCCCAGTGTTACATTCTTTTACTCCCCGTCTACCTGATGCTACTGAAGTTTTGCTTACACTCAAAGAAAGAATTTCACAGACCTGCTCTTTCGACAAAAAACATTATTCCAAGCTTGTGGCAAAGCGTCGTCATTTAGTTCACAATGATGCGCTCCCCTTTCAATCTGCTCACTGTGTAGTACTCGGATTCAAAGCAAAAATGGCTTTTCGACATAACTAGCTACTTCTATGGTCACAAGAAACAATGCTAATTATTGATGTTTATGTTGCCGATAACATATACATGCCGCCTCGAAACACAGTGGGACGACAAGGCAGATATGCCAGGCATTTATCTCGTTCCTTTACTGATTTTAAAACTTTGTTACATCAATCAGTTACTAAAGTGCGAAAAGCTGAAATTTCACGCTGTTACATTTCTTTTAATGTTCTATCCCAGTAAAGTAGGACCTGGAGTGCCATGAAATCTGCCTTTCCGTGAATGCAGAGCACCTACGCGAAGCCGTTTGGGCGAAGCACTCGATGGCACCGAACGGAGAAGATAAAAAAAGAAAGTTGAATGCGCGCTAACAGGTGGAAAACAAAACACACGCGGTTGGCAAGGCGTATAACTCGGTGATTTCGCAGCACTCTGTGGCATCACCCCTATTGTATGTCACGTATCGCATAGAATCGCGTGTACACACTTGAAATTTTTTATTATTGCGAGACAGCCTCCTCTGTGTTTTCCGGTCGCGCGAACGTCGGCCGCACGGCGTGACAGATAGTGGGGCGTTGAAGCACCGCGGTGTCACTCGATCCTGAAGGGAACAGCGCAACAGAATACATTTTCGCTGATCCCACCGCCACCCCCCCCCCCCCCCTTTGTTGCTACAGCTCACTCACACGCCTTGTACTAGCGTGGCGCAAACGAAATATCTTCGATTACAGTACAGATCGGACGGTTTCAGGTCGCATTGTTATGCGCTCATTAATAAGGCTAACTCAATCGGTGCTCGAACACCGTATCAGAAATCATGGCGTACAACAGCCCTGTTTTAGCTGGCACCACATAGCTGCCTTACGTCACCACAAGCGGAGAGTAAAGTTAAACCAGGACAAAGCTCCACGTTATATATCACAAATCTAGTGCTGTACAACCAATTCTCGCAACGGAAGGATAGTGCTAGGAATGAAAACTAGAAAAGAGGCCCGCGCAAAACACGCACAGGCGCTGAACTCATTTCCGGGCTCCCGTACACCGCTTCGCAATGGACGAACAAGGGGAATTCGAAACATCAACTCACCTTTGATGACGCTGAGTCGGAGGCGATCATGGCGATCTTCGAGGCAACAAGCCCATAAAAAGCGAGCAACACGCAGGAATATTCCAAAGATGTCACAGCGAAGCACACAAAGAACGCAGAAAAGCAGGAAGCTTTCAAGCGAACGGCGTACACGAACTCGCCGGAATGCTCCAAGCATCAACACCGCAAACGCGCAATCATACATGTACACTCATACAAATACACGCTTATATTATCATAAATTGTACTATTTGATAACAAATTCTGTGATGTCATGTTATTACAGAACAATTGTTGCGCTTTGCATGTGTATGAAAGTTTTTTGCTTCACTTCTTTGATGAACTACTTTCTTTGGCGCAGTAACGCGGTGCACCGGCCGGAGCTAATGGAGTGCGCGGAAAAAGGCGCCAAATTCAAACGTCGCAAACGCCGTGCTAATTTGTGCGCGCACAGTTTTCGTCGTTTGGATTTTAAAAAAAAGTAATGCGTGCCGCAACCATGCGAACTGAACTATTGACCAGAAAAGTACAGAAACGTCGCTGTTTGTGCTTCTTATTTCGACGTCACAGCAAACTGCAGGCGGTCTGTCGTCCCATTCTTTTAAACATTTGTGTGTGTGCTTCTGCGCTGTGCGATTTGTCACCGAGAACGTATAGCAGCGCAGATTCTGCTTGGTGGCCGAGCAGATTCCCAACACATTCGCCAGCACCCCGTCTACGTCACAGAAAAGAATGTGGCCTCCATGTGAAATATGAGCACGATGACATACATATCAGCCAAGCTTTTTGTTTCGTTCTGTGCGTGCTAACGGGTAACATCTAAGCGATACGCACTCTGTAAAAACGATGTTCACTCCTTTATCCGCCGCACCCGCCGTGGTGGCATAGTGGCCTGAGGTGTTGCGCTAATAACCCGAGTGCTTGGGATCTAATGCCGGTCGGGGCGGCTGCATTTCGATGGAGGTGAAATGCAAGAACGTCCGTGTACTGTGCGTTCGGTGCAGGTTAAAGGACCCCAGATGGTGAAAATAAATATGGAGTTTCTTACTACGGTGCGGCTCATAATCAAAGCGTGGATCTGGCACGTCAAACCCCAGACTTGAATTTTGTTAACGTCCTCCGCCACCTTGACCATATTTAACATGGAGGCATGCAATGCCGTTTCCTAACACACAGCCAGGGCACTGCCCCCTTATAATGGACGCCGATGGAAATGCAGGATGCGTCCAATCATCGGTTGTTTGTCACTGCTAGTAGAGACGTTTGTCTTCTCAAACTGCATATATATATATATATATATATATATATATATATATATATATATATATATATATATATATATATATATATGCAGGGTGTTTCTTCCTGCTAACTTTAGGCCGAGTGTAAACTCTATGCATTCTATGACGACGCGACTAAATGCATGTTGCTCCCTTTGGTATGTAGCGTGTCGCGCTATTTCTGTGTTTTGCTTAATTAGCTAATTAGTCAAGGATAATTAACCAACTTCTGAAGCAAGGAAGTTAGGAAAAAAATTCCAATTAGCAAGTTGCAGAGCAGTTGGCAACACGTACGAATAAACCGTTTCTGTCTTTCTATGTGTTAAGCATTAGTGTTTTTCAGCTTACTGCGTATGCTCGCGAAATACAAAAAGCATCACATGACATGCCCGCCTGCGAGTCGTGATTGCACTGCTCCTAAGCCTTCCGCGCACAAACGAAAACATACCATTTAACCGGTGTGAACACTCGTCTGCTTATCGCCATCATGAACCGCAGCGAGGGAAGCACGTCGCTGGCGTCAATTATAATACCTCAGCCAACGTCTTCGTCACTGCCCTGTCGCCTTTTAAGCGGCAGCACACCCTGCTCGATGGTATGCTCGTTTGAGAGCGCTGCAAGCACGGCGCGCAAGCGGGTATGTCAGGTGATATTTTTTGTATTTCGCGGGCATCCGCAGTAAGCTGAAAAACAATAACGCTTAATAGATAGAAAGTTAGAAATGGCCTAATCGGACGTTTTACAAAGTGCTCTAGAACTTCCTAATTGAAATTTTTCGCCTAATTAACTTTGTTCCTTCAGAATGGGTAATTTTCTTGACTAATTAACTACTTAGGAAAAATACAAGAATAGCGTAACACATACAAGAGTGAGCAACATGCATTTGGTCACATCGTCTTATGGTGCATCGGCATATTTTTAAACTCTGAGTAAAGTTAGCTGAAACACGTGTATATACATCTATGGTTCAAGTAACGTGAAACAACACCCTGTATATATGCAATGGTGACAAGTGATCAGTAAAGCAACATATATATGCAAAAAACGCACACATACGTATGTTCGTGTGTTTTTCACATATACTTCGAAACTCAATATTGCTCGTGACTCAATCTTATTCAACAATAAGTTAACAACATTTAGTAAACGACTTTATTGTTGAAAACTACTCAACAATGGTTCAATACTCAATACTATTCAACAATATGTCAAGAGAATTTAGTCAACGACTTTATTGTTGAAAATTACTCAACATTGGCTCAATAATAGTCAATAATATTCAACAATATATCAACAGAATTTAGTCAACGACTTTATTGTTGGAAACTACTCAACAATGGCTCAATAATACTCAATACTATTCAATGATATATCAAAAGAATTTAGTCAACGACTTTATTGTTGAAAACTACTCAACAATGGCTCAATAATACTCAACACTATTCAACAATATACCAACAGAATTTAGTCAACGACTTTTTTGTTGTGAACTGCCCAACAACTTTACTGTTGAATTATTGCTCTGTGGTTTCAATATTTGTTGAGGTATTGTTGAAAGGCTATTGAGTCAACAATTCGTCAACAATATGCCAACAACATTTCAACAGTCATTTTCATAAGGGAATGCTCACCTGGAAATGGAAATCGCGGAATTCCAGCACGTTCTCGAAGTAGTTATCGCTCGCGTCGGGCAGGTGGTGCGAGTACGGTGCTGTCATGTCCACGGCCAATACGACGCGAACGCCTCGCACCACCCTGCGAACCTCGCTCGAGATTAGGTATGCGGAGAAGGTGACTTGAGCGTCCGCAAGCACGGCGTCGGCGACTCTGTGGAATAACTGCAGCACGACAGCGTCTCGGTCGGGACTGGTCATCTGCTGCGTCAACAACACGTCCCAGAGTGGAAACAGTTTCACGATCTCCTCACCGTAGAAAGCCGCCCGGGCCACTAGGCTAGCGGCCACCTTCATATTTGTGATTTCTCGGGCAAACATCGACCACGCCGTATGGACAGAAAAGTAGACGAGCGCCGAATGCTGGACGGTGACGTCCTTGTCGACGAGCACTTCTACGATGCCCACGATATTGGAGGGATCCTCCAGGCCAATCAGTGGGAAGGTCCTCAGAATCGGCTTCCACGAGGACATGTCTGCGTTGGGAAACGTTTCATCCAGGAAGGAAAACTTGCCCGCGTAGACATTCTCGTCGAAAACAGTGCGTGCGGCTTGCAATCGCGCAACCAAAGCCGTCAAGGCGGCGCGAGTAACGTTAAGACCAGTATAACTGTTCGCGGTGTCGAACATGACTTCCGTGAACTCTGTGGGATAGGAAGTGCCGGCAGTCAGTATGTTTGGCGCGGCTAGAGCGGCGATGACGAACAGCGTTTCGTTCCTTTCGTGCCACCGTACGCTGTCAGCTCTGAAGACGCTGAAGATGTAGTACCGGAAGTGTAGCAGACCGACGAGTTTGATCAGGTCCACGGCGTGCGGCGAGATGGTTCCCGACCACCGCCGAAACAGGTCGACGACGGCTTTCACCGCGTGCTCCGCGGTGAACAGATTGCCGACGGCCGAGGCAAGGCAGCTCTCGTGGTGCATCCTGAGGACGTCGCTGACGGGCGAGCGCAGTTTGCCCTGAAGAGTCGGGTGAAGCACGGACGAGGCTAGCGCGCGCTCCACGATCGCCTGGCGGTCCACCTTGTTCTTCTTGTAGCAGGCGTAGCCGATGAAGTTGTTGCAGGGGTCCACCGTCAGGTTGGACAGCATGATTATAGTTCCGATAGCTTCGGGGCAGCAGAAAGGCGGGACCTCAGGGCCCGGGTCGGACGAAGGGCCTACGATGGCGCGCACCAGGGCCCACAGGAGCGCCGCGAAGCCGAACAGAAACAGCGGTGCGAGCAGAATCAAGCACGCAACGAAAACTTGGTGACCGTGGGTGCACGAGGCTTCGTCACCGGGCATTTCATTGGGAAGCCCCTAAGAAAGCAAGGATTCGACGGAACGTTCAAGCTACTTCTTCTTCTTCTTTGGGTCGCGGCTCAAGGCAAGTACCAAAGATGCCGCAGTTACCGTTGTAGGACGCGGCAGTCTATGAAATGGCGAAAAGGAAGTTCCGTTATCGCGCCTGCCCATATAAATTTAACTACATTACTTTGGGTGTCTGGACATAAGGGATTATCGGTGAACGAAATGGCTGGAAATCTCGCGAGAGCGGCCCTCAGTGGCCCTGTCCTGTCATTAATTACTTCCTACATCAGCTTACTTAACTACTGCTAGATTCAGTAGATATGCAATTGCTCAAGACATCCTGAACCCAACTACAGCAGTTTTTCCCGAATATCCACACGTCCTATCCCCTCGGCAAAAAAATTCATTTACCACCAGAAAAACTGAAGTGATGTTTACCTGATTAAGTTGGCAAACACCATTATTACATATTTATTATAACAGGGCTGGCCTGCGCCCTCCTCTCTGTGCCCAATCTGTGCAGAGGATGAGACCATAGATCATTTTAAATGCAAAGCACTTCATGGGCAACATTTGCCACTTTCACAGCATTTATCTAGCCGCCTTGGTCTTGGTGCTCTCATGGTCGTTCCGTGAACTTGATAAGTACCAAAATTGGCATAGTATGACAAGAGCGTATGATGAACATAAATGATAGGCATGAGATGAATATCATGACATGCGTGTCATCTAGGCCATGAAACAGCCGCCTACGCCTTGGTGCTCTCATGGTCGTTTCGTTAACCTATATGGTAGACTCGCAGCGCACTGGTTCGCATAACATCGATTTCCATAGGGCGTGCAGATCTGCCGCCTTTTTCATTATCTTCCCTTTTTTATTATCTCCTCTTAGAATAAGAATTTATTTTAATGAAGGCGAGTTAATAAATTAAAGTCTAGATTATTCTGCGTGCCAATACCATGATGTGATTATGAGGCACGCCGTAGTGGGGGACTGCGGGTTAAGTTTGACCACCTGGGTTTCTTTAATTAATGGGCATATTGACACGTGTACTTGTCTTTATCGGGCGACAAGTTTTGTCGCCTAACAAATCTTATCGCACAGCGCGGGACGCGCTTGCATGTATTCGAAGTTTCTGGAAAGTTATCGATGCTTCTATCCGCAGTCTGTTGTTGCCGAACCTTGTGTTATCTGATTTATTCGCCTGACGCGAATGATGTAGAACTTTATGGAAGGCACGCGGGTCACAACGATTAGTCTGGAACATTCGACGATTGTATATAAAAGCCGACGCGCTTGAACCGCTGATCAGATTTTCGACGATCGCCGACCGTGTTCGCCGCTATCGTTGTGCTATAAGTGTAGCCTGTTTTGTGGGCACAGGTTCGCCCAATAAAAGTTAGTTTTGTCTATCACAGTATTGCTACTGTGTTCTTAACGTCACCACCACGTGACAATATAATGAAAAGTACAAGGGCGTTCTTTTGCGTTTCGCCCTCATCGAAATGCGGCCGCCACTGCCGGGATTTGATACCGCACGCCCTCCGGTTTAGCAGCAGAACGTCAAAACCACTACGCCGCGACAAGAGGTGGGCATATGCCTTCATTTTTTTTTCTTCTCCTCCCTCACCCTCACTATGCCAGTGTCCTCCTCACCTCACCATTGGATTGAAAATTTTGACCGCCCTTCCTCACCCTCCATCCTCACCTATAAAAAAGTTATCCGCCCTCCCCAACCGCACCCTCTCGCTGAAAAGGCTACCGTCATTCTCTTACCATACGTTTTATACAATTTCAGTGAAACCATCTGCTTGATCCGCGAGCTTAGTTTGGAACACTTGTTGTCTAGTGTCATTCCTATTGTCAAAGCGTGCTACACTTCTTTCATTATAGGCGCTTGAACATAGGTCAGCAAAATAAACGGAGCTCACTCAGACTCACTCACATTATATTTTTTTGCTTAGAGCTCGCTGGGTCTCTGACTCACCGATATTCTACGTAGCCGGGATCGCGCGGACTCAAACTCATCAGAACTATACTCAGTCAGGCTCACTGGTAATCAAGCTCGCCAGATCTATACTTAGCTGGGCTCACTCGGACTGAGATTCACCAAATTCTACTCAGCCGGGTTCACTCGACCTCACTTAGACAGATCTGTAAAGGTCTTCTGGGCCCACAGATATCATGAACTCAGACACTTTTGAATTGGACATATGACGAAAATGCTCTAATACCAGGTTAATATATAGGGGAATTCAGAGACCTTACAAAAGTTAGTAACTTAGAAAAGAGTACGGACGAGAGTCTTTAATATACAAGAAATTTCCTTATTTGGTTATTCAATGTTGATCACGATGTTTTGTAAGAACAAAATAAGTATGACGCTCGACTTTAGCAGTTCAGGATTTATTTCGCGTAAAGATAAAATGCGCAAAAGCGATCTTTAAAACATACGCATATTCTTATTTGTTTGTGTACGCGCACGCGTTTGTTCCTTTGACGCATGTGTTCCTGTCATAGGCATATCTACCGAGGGGGGAACACTTGTCTCCCCATTGTCGAAAGTGCGGGGCAAGGTATTTCGTTGCAGCCACTCTCGGCGGAACGCTGCAAAGTACAACTGAAGCAAAATTTTCTTAATATGTACCATCTAGGAGAGATAGGGAGGGAAAGGGGAAGGCTTGTCCCCTCCCCTGTCGAAAAGTAGTGATACGCCACAGGTTCAAATAATGCGACTTCCGAAATACTGTCTGTCACTACACAGCTTGAATGCTAATTGCATTGTCGTCGAGAGTCAACGTAAGGTGCGAGTTGCAATTTCTTTTTTTAATTAGAACAACGGGATGTTTCTGGAAAAAAAGAATCTTGGAAAAAATTCAAGAACAAGAAACCATCTGAATCTGAATCTAAAACATGAAAATAAATCCAGTGGCGTGATTAAAGTTTTTCGGTGTCACAAACGGCTCAGAAAGTCGTGTGGGATGTCATACATGTAGTAGGTGTGTACGAGTAGTTATTTTTGGTATCGAATCGAATAGGAATCATATAGTGCCATAAGCAAATCGAATAAAAAATTTAATACTTTTCTAATAGTATTCGAACCATGAACAGTGTATATTACAATTATTATAAAACGAAATTCACATCCCAGTAGTCTTAAAGTTAGGAAGTTTGTCATAATACGTTATGAAGCGTTGCTTTAATAAAGCACAAATGGAGCATTAGGAGGTACGAGAATAGTGTCTTCAGATGGACAGGCTCCTAAAAGAGCGCGAATGATCGCTGTAGAGCGTGTGAAGTATGGCTACCCAAGTAACGTAGCCTCATGTTCTCATGTGTTATGTCTGCACTATGCCAGCGCGGGTGCAAATTTAGTATATTTTTGCTCCAATTTTATATTTATTTGGCCGCGGTTGACGTTCTCAAATATACGAAAATATTTTCATGAATAATCGCATTTACCAATCGCGACAATTCAACTCGGTCTTTGAATCGTATAGGACACTGATTCGTTATTCGAAAGCTTCGAATGTTCACACACCCTTAATACCTAGCGCACCTGACGGTTGTGAAAGTGCGACCGCGATACATAATCGACACTGCAGTATCGAGCCGGTCTGTCAAGTATCCCAAATAGGATACGCCGTCTTTTAGAGCATACTTAAACTAACCACGCATTAAAGAAACCGCATACGGTGCTGCGATGCTCCGCAAGTGTTTAATAAGCAGTATGTGCCCGGCATTGGCATATTGAGAAACGTATACGCGAGTGAAATAAGCCAAAAAGAAAAAAAAGGAAACTCTAGTCATATCTAGAGCTTGGTGAATAGCGCATTGCACTGGAATGCTGCTGCAAACTCTGACAGCTGCTTAACGGGTTCGTTACAACGGCGCCTCGCGTCCCCGTACAAGGGGTCCGAGTAGTGGCCGCTAGAGCAAAGCGCGTAGCACGATGACACAAAGAAAAGTCTGTCTTGCGCGAGGCTCGACAGCCTGGCATACGCACTGCTCAAGTCTTGCACGACAGCTAGCCTATACGCAGACAGGGCGGCCAGGAGAGCCTTTGTGTCCACGTGGTACGGGGGCCAATCCGACGGCAGGGTGTAGTTCGAATGTTCAAACAGGTCCGTGCGGCCTCGGTTCTTTCGATTATGGCTTTGGTTGTACGCCAGCTCGTGAAACAGGCCCCTGAGCACTTCGTCAGCAATTAGCCGGCCAGCGCCGCCGTAGTTGACAGCTGACGGCAGGTCCGAGTGGTAGAAAGGAAAGACAAAGTAGTCCTCCGCAACCGTGAGTGCGCCTTGAAAGCTCCATCGATGGCTGAGCAAGGAGCCCGGCTTGAGAACATTCGTGATGTCTTGCTCCTGCAGCCGCCAGCGCCCGACCATCAGATTCAGCCAGTGGATGAAGAAGCGAGCGCGGCGTGATGGTTCTGGAAGCACGCTGGCCAGGAAGCTGTCCCTGTTCGACGGGGTAGCGGTACTATGGACACGGAGGTGAAGAAACGCTTTACTTCGACGTGCCACGTCATCGATGAGAACGTCTCTCACGTCTCGAACGAAGGACTCGGCTTCCTGATGCTTGGGAAACAGACTGAGCCATCCGACACCCACGGTACTTTCGATCTGGACGAGGCAGCGGCGCGTGTGAGCCGACGGAGGCAGGCCTGAGAGCTCGAGCGTGACGTCCGCGATTTCTCTGTGCGCCATCCAGCCCAGCTCGTTGGCGACGCGAAGTCCCAGGCTCAGCGTTAACGCCTCTTGCGTCTGGGTATTGAGTCCCAGGATGTAGACGACAGACCGCAACAGACCCAGGTTTTCCACTTGCACGATATCGCTGGGCGAGAAGCGTCGTGCCCACATGAAATGCTCGTTGAAGAGAAGGACCAGGCGACCGGTTCCGATGAGGAGAGTCGCCGTCTCGGTAAGGTTGCGGATGGACATGCGCACTATTCTCGGTTCAGGCGCATTCATGGCAGGTCCCAGCGTCTCTAGTGTGAGCTTGTCCATTGCCTCGATGGTTGAGACGATTTCGCCAGAGGCCGACTCTGAACCGTCGAACAGGCCCAGCATCTTGCGAACGTACATGTGGTAGCGAAGCCACGGCGCCGACCTTGTTGGATGGCCGGCGAATGCACGCATGGTAGCCATCCACGAGCGAAAGGCGGCGCTGGGAACAATCTTCAGTACCGGCTCGGAGCTACCGACGCGAAGTGGAGACAGTCTGATGTTGACTTGAAACCAGAGATGAACGTTCCAGTTTCCAGACAGGTCGAGCAGAATCGATAGTGGGTCCCAGCGAGATTTTTCGGGCCATGGCAGGTGACGCTCGAACATGAACCTTCTCAGATCTTGCAGGCTGCTCTCCGAAAGCTCAATACAGGACCTGGCTAGGGCGGCCACTTTCATCTCGACGCTTGTCACAGACGAAACGGCTTGAGCCTGGTTGTGGCTGTCCTAGGAAGCCTGTTGGATAACGTTGAGCGCGTGTTTGTACATTGTATCTTCAGCCGCGTCCACAACAGAGAGCAGACGGTGTTCATGCTTCCAGCCGTCGGAGACATACCCGTAGAAGTCTTTGCAGGGGTCTTGAGACTTGTTGATGGAATTTCTTATAGCTGCCAGGTAGAGTTGGCATGCCATTTCGTCGCAGCCTGAAAACAGGGGAAGGTCCGCATGTTCTGCATAAGCCCTTCGGGTGCTGGCGCGGAGAAGGTCGCGGTACTTTATGCGAATCCATAGAGTCGAGCCAAGATAAATCAGAAGAGCGACGCTGCAGAGGATGGCCGTGGTGGAAAGCACTGCTTGGAATCTCCGGTTCATGTACCAATTCCCTGGTCGAGCCACTACTTCGACGTCGTTGCGTTCCTGCGAATGTAAATGTCGGCGCAGAGACGTCGCTTTATGTAACAGTTTGTGAGAGCAGAGTTCTGTAGTATGCCATCAGTATTACGTGTTTGGTAGCAGTAGTGATAGTCTAATAGTAGTAGCAATTGTATTGTTCGGGCGTACTCTACTGTTAATGGTGATGAATGTTAGCAAACCAAATGACAAAGAACACTTTTTCGCTTCCCACTACGCCATGTCTATGCGACATTGTTGTGATACGGGCCGAAATTAATAGCTGTGGCGTACAGCATCTATGCAGCTACACACTGGTCAAGGGTCGTGCTCACATAATTTCTGTTAAGTAAATGCACTTCGTGATTGACTACAGCCGTGGGCATCATATCGCCGCGTAGCCTATTATGGCTACCGCGGCTACCGTGCATATCTCAGGTCAGCTGGAAGTCTTGCAGGCAGTCAGAGCCCACGGCTTCCTTGTGGACAACGTCGAGCAGAGTCCACCAGTTCGGCGCCGTCTGTGTAGTGGCCCTTAACATAGTTGTTACCCGCGCCCCTCCAGATGAATAAAAGATGAAAGATGCCTTTTCCAGATGGTAATGCCTTCCGCGTTTTTCGCGTTCGTGAGTGGTCAAGAGACGCTCCGCCGCGGGCGAAGTGTCGAACGCGGCCACTCACGAACACGAAAAGCCCCGAAAGGCATTACCATCGGGAAACGCCATCGCTACTAAATCGTGGTGCAGAATGGCACGCGGCAGGTACAGGGACCTGAATATTTGGCTGCGCGTGTTAAAAAAAAGATTTTGCTCTCACCGATGCACTGTTCTCGCTAAAATTTTGCACGACGATCGCATTTTGGCATCGACTTTGTTTAGTATAACACTTAGCACGATTATTCACCTGTTTTTAAGACAAAAATGAGAAACTCCTTTCGTGTATTGGAAGAATGGCGTCTGAGAAGCCAGCCCTGGCATTCACTTGTGTCGCCAGTTACCGTCATTTGCAGGAAGCAGCGTTTCTGGGAGGGCTGCCGTGTGTTGCGCGCTCCTGGAACAGGCGACTGCCCGTCCTGAAACGTTGCTTTATGCAGATGACGACAGATGCCGACACAAGTTTATGCTTGCGTCGTCGCCGCAGCAGCTCGCATCCCCATAGGCGCCAGCAAACTTTCACTATTTTTCTTCAAAACCAGGCAACTAACTATGCCAAGTGTTATACTAAATGAAGTCAACGCCAACATGCAATCTTTCTGCAAAATTTGAGCATGAAGAGGAAAGCGGTAAGCGCAAAAACTTTTTTTTAACACGTGCAGCCAAAAATTCAGGACCTTGTATTTGCCTCCGCAAGCCTTATTGTAGTGGACATTGATGTCTTCCAGCTGCAAGTCGGAGTCGCCATAGCAGCTTCCACTGAAATCGATTCGATGCTCATCGGCGATCACTTCCCAAAACTTTCCTACGACTTGGTTCCCGCACAGACCGACCTGGACATAAACATTTTCACGCATATTTGTGTAGACGAGGAGGACAATGATGACAGAACTGATGCTGTACGTAGTCCTCCCGTCCGCAGAGAAAATGCACAGCCTTTCAACGGTCGAGTACTAGCATTTTTTTTAGTTCACGGACGATTACGATACTCCTTAGCGCAAAATTTGAGCGAAGCTCTATACGTGTTTTCATATCGTGATACAATTGGCTGGCGCGGACAGGCTGTCTCGTGTGGCACGCTGCAAACGGAGCAAAGTATGGCGCAACTGCCTTGCTAATCAGGAAATCTCGAGAGGCAGAGCGTGGGTGACGCCTGGTTGCGATTCACAGCAGCCACCGTTGACAGACCTCCGCTCATGCAGCGCTTTGTTTCCATACATGAGGTCAGTGGCGCCATCGGTGAACAAACGACGTGCGCTACTCCGGCGCCATCTAGTAGCCATCGTCGTCGCAGAGCCCGTCTTTCGCGGCACTGCTCATTCCTTCTCACGCATTCGCCATAACCTCCTCCTCCGCTTTCCTACTTGCGCTCTCATCGCTACCGCAAGACTGACGCAGAGACGCAGCCAGCCGCCGAATGGAACAAAGGGACGCCGAATGAAACGCGAAGCAGCGCACCGAGATATCCGCTCGCCCGCCATCGTTACCGAAGAGAAGACCCCTACCGAAGCTCCCGGCCGAAGATTACAAGATCATCATTCGCCCACAGTGCGCGATCAACCTGCTGTCTTACGGCCCAGCCAAGATTCTGCGTACAGTGTGTGCTGCGGCCCAAGCTAACCTGGATGAAGCGGTGCAAGAAGATCAAGTCAGAGTACACCCTACCAGCAACACTGCGCTGATCAGCACCCCCTCCAGGGTAAGAGCTGAAGCTTATTATAACATCAAATGCCTTAAAATTGAGCAACAGGAATGTGCCATTTTGGCATACGCACCGGCCCCAGAAAATTCAGTGAAAGGCGTTATCTATTAGGCTTACTCGGATGAGACTGACGCCAACATATTCAAGGAAATATGCACGAGAAATCCAGGCTTGGAAATCGCTGGAGCAAGAAGGATAGGATCCTCTCGCCATATTGTGGTGACATTTGCCGGACAAACATTACCAAAGCACGTCCGCTTTTGGGCCTCAATCTTTAACGTGCATCCATTCCGCGAACGGATTGAAGCCTGCTTTAACTGTCGCCGGATTGGCCATCGCTCCGATGTCTGTCCGGACCCAAGACGACAACGATGTCACCATTGCGGCGACGAAGAACATGAGACGCCGCCACGGGGAACTGTGGCAGCGTGCAAAGCGCGTTGCATCATCTGCCGCGGCGGTCACCCTACCGGCGCTCCCAGCTGCCGCTATCGCTTCTATCCACCTGCGCAGCGCAGACAACCAGCCGGGGAAGGAAAAAGAGGAAGCGCGACCACGTCGATGACAGCAGGGCCACCGGCGAGTGGCACACAAAACGCATCTGGCGCCGGCACAGAGGGCGGAACGAGCTACCGAGACGCCGTGCGGCACGGCCGCCCTTCCGTGCGTTCCGAGCAGCGCGAAGCTTCAAATAGCAGAAGTGGCAGCAGGCAGCGCAGCCGGAGCAACAGCCAGTCTCGCAGCCACTCCAACTTCAAACAACGAAGTGACCAGGCGGTATCGCGGAAAGTCGCCTGGTCAGCCAATCCCGAGCCCAACCCCACGCCCGCACGACCTCAACAGGATGCAAACCAGGTGAGGGAGCTCGCTGAAGAGATTAGAGCACTGAGACAACAACTAGAGGCATCCAATGCCAAAATCAGGGCCCTAGAAAGTAGGCAGCCAATTGGAGGCGCCTCTATGACGCCAGCTCCACGCGAAATAGTGGCCTGTGTTCGGAAAGGTGAACTTGAATCGATGGAGGCAGAACCGTCAAACAAACGCAAAGCGTCAGTGCGGGACACACCCAAGGAGTGCGAAGCCTCAAACCATATGGACAGAGTAGATAAGTTAGAGGTAGCAATTGCTCAGCTAGCTGAGACAGTCTCCGGTCACATAAAGTCTACCGCAGAATTTCAGCAGATGGTAGCCCACGAGCTTACTAGGATAGGCGCTGTGTATAGAGCTGAATGTACACAGAGCCTTACACAAAGCCCGGAACACGAACAACTTGCCACCACAGCCACCAAAGTGCTCAACACTAAGGGCTTCAAAATGACATCTGTATTGCCGGTAAGGGCAGAACCGTACACCAAAAAGGATGGCTGAAACTATTAAGATTATACAATGGAATTGCAGATCCTTTATGCAAAAGCGTGCAGCACTGCAGTTCCAACTCGCTAGCTTTGATCCCAAGGTAGATGTTGTAGCCTTACAGGAGACAAGCACGCAAGTCAAAATTACTGGGTATACCACGTTCAATGAGTTAACTGAAGCCGACAATAAACCTTCTACGGCAGTTGCGATACAACGCAACCTAACGGCGATGCAAATTGATCTGGAGGAAGACAAAATTCCTTACACGTTTGTACAGCTACTGCCTAGGAAAAAGGAGCACAGATTCTTATTTATCCTTAACTTGTACAGCTCCCCGAAAGATAAAAGCAACTGAGGTATTGCCCTCCTGAAAAAAGCATGCAAAGCCGCAGAGAAGGAACAACTGGTTGTTGTAGGAGATTTTAACGCTCCGCACACAGTCTGGGGATACCAAACCTGCACTAGGAAAGGCAATGCACTATATTCAGTAACAAGTGACTTGGAACTTACACTCATCACTGACCCAGATAGGCCCACGCGTATCGGCAATAGTGTAAGCAGGAATACCACACCCGACTTATGCTTCGTCAAAAATGCCAATGGTGCTCTTTGGGATAACACCGAAACTAGTCTTGGGAGCGATCACTATATCGTTGTTATCACTATCCCTTCAAAAGGGCATAAAAGGAAAATGAAGCTGATTCCACATACCAAATGGGATGTATTCCGATACGTAAGAAACCGCAAACAGCTCACCGATATAGCAGACCTCAGTGCGTGGACGAATGAGCTTATCCAGGATGTGGACAATGCCACAACCATGGCACCGATAGAAGAGGAAGGCCCCGTGCCAGACTCAAAACTCCTAGGTCTATGGGAAAGGCATAAAGACCTTCAGCAGAGATGGCTAAACAATAAGATCAACCGCACGCTGTGCCACGAACTCGCCGCCCTATAGGAAGAGATTCAGGACTACTCTAGCGAGCTGAGCACTATGCAATGGAATCAATTATGCGACAATATGAATGGCCAGTTAAGCAAAAAGAACCCCTGGACCCTGCTTAAACACATGCTAGATACACAACACTCTAAAAGTGCTGCTCATAAAAGGATTCAGAAAATCGTACACAGTTTCCCGGGAACAGACTCTGAATTCGTAAACCTCTTGATCGGGCAATATCTTAATACCGAACGGGAGCGGGGTGCATATATAGAATACAGAGGAGACGAAAACACAACATTAGACGAAGACATCACCGAGGCCGAAGTACGCGCCGCTCTCAGCTGCCTACGCACGACATCATCAGCCGGTAAAGATAAGATCACCAACAAAATGCTTAGGAATCTAGATGACCCTTCCATAACAATGATCACCAAGCTTTTTAATCAGCACTGGCAAAACGGTACACTCCCGCAAGAGTGGAAGCACGCTAGCGTGGTCTTCATTCCTAAACCAGGCAAGTCACTCAGTCTAGAGAACCTCAGACCCATATCCCTTACCTCTTGTCTTGGTAAGGCTATGGAGCATGTGGTTCTCAATAGACTGGTTGACTATGCCGAAACCAACAACCTCTTCCCAGAGACAATGATCGGCTTTCGTCCTAAACTGTGCGCCCAAGACATACTGTGGCAAGTACAAAATGATATCCTTAACCCAGCGCCTATACGCGCAACTCGAACAGTGTTAGCATTAGACATACACAAAGCGTTTGACAATGTCTCACATCGAGCCATTCTAGAAAACGTATCCAACATGAACGTAGGTAAGAGAACATATACCTATATTACCACATTTCTCAAGGGACGTACTGCCACCGTAAACATAGGCAATATTGAAAGCAAAACCATAGAGCTCGGCACTAGAGGTACACCACAGGGAGCAGTACTTTCTCCTTTCCTCTTTAATACCACCATGAGTGGCTTATCCCGACAGCTCAAAGAGATTCCTCATATCAGGCACGCCATCTACGCCGATGACGTAACGATCTGGACGTGCACTGGGTCGGATGGAGAGATTTCAGAATCACTGCAGGCAGCGGCTGACGCAGTGCAGAAACACGCTCGCAACAATGGCCTGAGCTGTTCGCCCAAAAAGTCAGAATTGCTTATAGTCCGGAAAAAAAATCCCGCAAATGCGGCTGCTAATTTGCCGGCACACATTCAGGTGCAGGTAGCTGGACAACCGGTCCCACCCGTTCCTATAATCAGAGTGTTAGGATTGTGGATCCAGCAAAATACGCACAACCAAGAATCCATAGCACGACTTCAAACTACAGCTGGGCAATTACAGAACCTTCTCAGGAGGGTCTCCAACCGACGGCACGGAGTTAAGGAGAAAGATGCCTGCAGGTTAATCCAGGCTTTCTTTCTGAGCCGAGTGGCGTATGTCTGCCCTTACCTGCATCTCAGGAAGAGGGATTTGGAACGCATTAACGGTCTAATCCGAACGTTATTCAAACAGGCTCTTGGGCTACCAAAATGGACTAATACAGAGGCAATCTTGAGTCTAGGGGTTCCATAATAACGTTGAGGAAATCATAGAGGCCCACAAATGGGCTCAAACAGTTCGATTATCCGGCACACATGCGGGACAGCGGATCCTCGACACCTTAGGGTATCGCCCAGCCTTAGACATCCCGCAACGACAGCGAATACCTAACACTATCCAAACCAAGATCATTATCCCCCCGCTTCCGAAAAACATGAGCACTGAAAACAGCGGTAGACGCAAAGCCAGGGCGGTGGCACTCTGGCAATGCTACAAAAACCAACCTGCCATATACGTGGATGCTGCTCGCACCAGTGATGGTCGACACACCATAGCCGTCACTAATGGCGACGGGCACACCATCAGCTGTGCGACGGTAAACACATCTTCCATTGTGGAGGCGGAAGAGGCCGCCATCGCCATGGGCACCTCCATTCCGGGCACCAAGATTATTATATCCGACTCGAAAACACCGATTCGTAACTACACCTCAGGTTTCATTTCCCCTCGAGCATTCAGAATAATTAACACAAACCTCAATCAATTGAAGTTGGTGTGGGTACCCGCTCATGCGGGCAACCCTGGCAATGAGGACGCCCATCTAGCCGCCCAAGCAGCTAGTAACCGGGATGTGGCCTTGCCCGACGGGGTTGACCGACACGAAGGTATCCACACATACAACGAAATGACCGTTTATTACCGCGAATCCAGGCGAATATATCCATCCCCGCACGAGACACTGACAAGAATACAGGACACTAACCTCAGGAGAGTACAGACTAGATTTGTACTTAGTCCAAAAAGGCTAGCTGCAATGACCGGTGGTGAATATCCACCAAACTGCAAACATTGTAGCTGTCCCCTTGCGGACCAAGATCACATCTTGTGGGGATGCCAAAAGAACCCTCCCCCGAGAGAACTCTTTAGGCGAGCTCCCTCACATGACGAGTGGGAGAAAAAAACGAAAACTTCCAACCCGCAAGACCAGATACGGTTGGCGGAATGGGCTGATAGCGTCGCGGCAAAGCAGACGCCACGCTAGCCCACACCGCTGGGAAAGAAAGCTCCACTAAAACTTGACAATAAAAGTTTTCTCTCTCTCTCTCTCTCTCTGGTACTATGGCTTCATCTCGTAGTCTCGTGCGGCACTCTGTTTTGCTCCTCACCATTTCGCCGTACTCTCCTCCTGCTTTCCACCTCATGCTTTCAATGTAACCTTCTCCTGCACTTTCCTCATAGCGCTCTCTTCGCTATCTCCGCCTTTCGTCCCCCACTACCCTACGCGTTTGCTCTGTCCTCCTTCGCTCTGCTCGTTTGCTCGGTTACGAGGGACGATGAGGGACGCCGAGGCCCTCCGACGCTCAACGCGTGAATGGGCGTCTAAGGGCTGCGCTGAAAAAGTTTCCTGTGAGAAAAAGCACATTTCTGATCATTGAACTAAATTGCTCGAGGAGGCGAACATCCCTTGCGCAATAAACCAAAATACATAATTAACTAATTAGGAAAGCTTCGTTTTCAACGGATGACTGTCGTACCTATTGCAATTTACGAACTGTAGCCCGCAATTGATCTTTTAATTTATTGATGCATGGCGTTTAACGTCCCAAAGTAGCACTGGGGCCGTGTCATTAAAGGGAACGGAGCCAAAGAGGGGACAGGCAAACACGCAGTTCTCTCAATGACGTTGCCTTACCAGCTGTGGGCCTTAATGAGTACTGCAGGGCTATGGTAGACGCCGCCTTAGAGGAGGCCTCTGGACCACCTGGCGTTCACTTTACGCGCACCTAAACGTTCTTGTATTTCGCCTCCCCCCCCCCCCCCCCCCCGTGAAGAGACCGCGGCTGCGAATCGAACCCGCGAATTCGTGCTCAACAACTGAACCACGTGGCCACTAAGCCATCGCGGCGGCTGCACATCAACTTGGACTGAATTCTCAGGATGACACCGTGGTCTCGGGATGTGCGCCGTCAGACATTCGGTAAACAAAAAATGGCTGTGGCTTAGCTAAGGTTAAGCCCAGGATGCGAAGCATACTAGCCTTTATTTTAGTTGTTGAACCACTGTTTAGCCTGGTGAACTGGTGTTGCTTGGCTATATTTGGTTCGGCTAGACGAAGAAACAACTCATGCGTTACTCTGCTTCGCCTTCAAGAGTGGAACGCGACAGCGTTCCCGTCGACCCGCCAAGGGGTGTAAGACAATGGGCTACGGCACAGCGACTACGCGCCCCGCATTGGACGCGGTGAGCGTCGAGCAACGCAGCGTTCGGCACGGCAACGAAATGTGCGCCTGAGCAAGCGACGCACGCCTGAGCCTTAGAAACAGCTCGTTTCTAAGGCAACACCGGATTCACTAGAGGCGCTTTTGTACCGCTTTGAAGCATCGTACTCGTGGCTCAGTGGTAGCGTCTCTGTCTCACACTCCGGAGACCCTGGTTCAATTCCCACCCAGCCCATCCTGCAAGAGTTGAGCCAAAGCCACCTAGAAAATCAGTCTCTGTAGCACGCCGCAACCTTCGCTTCTCATTCCAACGAGCAGCTCTGCCTCCAGGAGGCATCTCACCTCGTGAGTGTCTAGCAGAGGCAAGCGCAGCTGCTTATATACCACCGCGACGCCGCGAGCGACGGCGCGAGTTGGAGCCCCGTTTCTCCTCTGTCGTGACGTCACGGTGTCACGTGGTATTGAAGGCGACACCGCCGCGCCTGAGGAGCTGGGTTGAGCTCTCGTATATGCTTCGCATAAAAATACCCTTGTTGTTCCACTTACTTTTCTACCGAAACGAGTTTTTAAGCATTTATTATGACAAAAATAACTGGAATTCAAATTTCTTTTCTCGTATGTTTGGATTTTATTTGCCCCCCTCCAGAACGAGCATCGTCCCTATGCTCGGCGGGTAGCATCCGGTGTCCAGCGAACCAGAGAGTGTCCATGTCATTCAGAAAAATAAGGTTACATGCGCACCACGTGCACAGTCTCAGGCAGGTCCTTACGGTGCCGCAAGCTGGAGGGGCTGTCAGGAACGACTTCATAGTTGACGTTGCTAAGCCGTCGTAGAACCTTGTAAGGTCCGAAGTATCGGCGGAGAAGTTTTTCCGCGAGGCCTCGGCGGCGTACTGTAGCCCATACCTAGACACTCTGGCCGGGCTGATAGACGACGCATCCATGGTGTTTATTGTAAGGTCGGGAATCACGGTCTTGCTTGCTGGTTATGGGAACGCGCACGGGTTGTCTTGCTTCTTCGACGCGCTCTGTAAGATCTGCGGCGTCTGTCTCGGAATCGTTGGAATCATGATGAAGTATAGCATCCAGCATTGTAGTCACTTCTCGACCGTCTCCAACATCCTGCGTAGAAAGACTTTTGCTGAAGCAGTAAATGTACACCGATAGAAGGTTGTGACTTTCGACATAATTGGTTAACCTGGCGAGTATCACTCTTTCCAACAGCTTCCCGAGAGATGACGTAAGTTAGATTGGCCACAGGTTCTCAATAGTTTTCTGTTTTCTCGGTTTAGTGATTGGGAGGGATTACGGTGGCTTCCTTCCACTGCTGTGGAGTCGTGCGAGTTTCCCCAAATTCTCTTCTTGACGTAGTCAACGAGTCGTCCGAGTTGCTCAGTGCTGTGGTTGCGCAGCATTGCGTTGGTGATGCCGCCTTCTCCGGGGGCTGTGCTTTGTTTGATCTCCTGTGCCGCTGCCTATAGTTCCGCAACCGTAACGGGCTCATCTAGGCAGTTGTTTGTGGACGCTTTGTAACTGAGTGATTCGACGCTATCGCCCCCTGTTTTTATGCATTTGTCCCTGAGCGCTTGGATCAGTTTATCGGTGTTACGTTTGTGTTCATCTACTAGGGTGCGTATCGTTCTCGCTGTTGCCGTCGTTGTAAAGTCAGGGCCTGTCGTGCTACGTAAGATAGCCCATGTCTTAGCAGTGGATAACGTCCCTCTGAGTGAATAGCAAAATTGGAGCCAATTTTCCGCTTACAGCTGTCTGGCATACTCATTTGCTTGTTCCGTTACAGTTGCTATTCTTGCATTAAGTTTTCTATTCAGTCTTTGGTTTTTTCAGCGCTTGGTTAACCTGTGCCGTCCCTCCCACAGGTGCAGCAGCTGCGGGCCGACTGCAGTGGTTTTCCCATTAACGGATATGTTTCTTGCGGCTTTGGGCGCGACTTTGAGTTTCTTTACCCAGCCTTCGGCTGTGTTTGGGGATGCTGTGGACATTGGACACTTTCCGTACGCCGTCCATTTTGTGACTTTGCTGAAGTGACTAGCACAAGAGTACACACGCGGAATAAAAGGGCGGCAAGGGCAATCGTAAACTTCCAGCTGGTGTTTATTACACAAAAGGTTATCAATATACACTCTTGCACACTTGATCGCAAACAGTTGCACACGTGCAAGACAACATGGTTATCACAAGCAGACAAGAGCGCACCATGGTGGGGGCAGGCCTTAAGGTGGTCTCCCAGGGACAGTCCCCAGGAATTCAAATTCTGCGATAGCTGCTGTCTTAAGGCCAAGATATAGTCCGGCGTTCTCGGCGCGCCAGGCCGCGGCAGGTGAAGTCGGATACGCTTCGCTAGCTACGCCAGGGGTGCCAGAAATTTGCTTCCTCTAGAGTTCGGCGTGCGCGCGCAGCTCGAGGCTGGCGCCATCTGTGCGTCCGGGAGCGCAACTTCACCGCCGCGGCGAACAGCTGTTTACATGGCGCATGCGCGTCTTGCATATACCCTCGCCGTTCGGGTAGCGAGCGCGCTTCTCGTTCCGCGCGCTGTTTGTGCGCTAAAATGAAAACTTTTGCGGGATGGCGTTAACTTGTCCTGACAGCCAGAAAAAAAAAACATAAGGTTTCACGTGCGAAAACCACTTCCTTTCTGACCTGGGGTTCTTTAACGTGTACCTAAATCTAAGCACACGGGTGTTTTTCGCATTTCGCCTCCATCGAAATGCGGCCGCCGTGCCTGACAGCCAGAACATCGCACTCATATTGCTAGTACTTCGGCTACATCAAAAACGGAAGCGGACCATGTACGTACATGCGAAAGCTATTCGACAAGCACCCTCAACTCGGCGACTACCACCAGCTAGTACAGGAGCTGCGAAATGCAGCTTACCTGTGGCGAGACCACACTGCTTTCGTATAGCTTCCCACGCGTTGTTCTTGCACTCTGTGTCGCGGTAGACCATGCGTTTCACATCGTATACACATGGAAGGTTGCAAATCGCTTCAAGTAGGCGTCCTCACTCGCGCTGTCATCCCACACGGATGTTGAAAAAACCACAGCCGCACTGTCAGTTCGCGCACCGCAGACCGCCATTCTGCCTTCTGCTCGCTGCCGCTGCAGCGCGCAGTGCATTCTGGTCTAGCGGCAGCCGCGTAAAATAGAACACGCTTAATGTCCGCGCCGGCGGCGTTGTGCTCGCCAAGCGCACCTCGTGACGCGGGACTGCAGAGTGCGCGCTTTTCACCGACGTCGCTTAACCGCGCCGCGCGTGGCCGCGCGCGCGCGTTACGCCGGACTATATCTTGCGCTTTAGTGATGAGTCTGGTGTGTTCCTGCCCGTGCTTTGCTATTATTTCAGTTTTTTCTAAGAGCGGCTGAAATTTACATTGGGAGCAATGTATCCCAAGGGAACCTTCTCTCTCTTTTTGAAGTTTCTGATTGTGCTCTTGTAGTCTCTCGTTTAAGCACCTTCCTGTTTAACTTTGTCGCCCTTTTGTGTTCCGTGTCTACTTTTACGCTAGTCACTTCAGCATGGAATACCACCTAGCCCGGTCTCGCACCTTGCTTGTGACTTTGGCCTGTTTTGGTGAACGTTTGAGCCATGGTGCGGTCATTGAATCGCTAATAACAAAGTGGTCACTACCCAGGTTTTCGTCTAAATTCCTCCATTGCCCATCCGCTGTGTTTAGCGTGAAGGTAAGGTCGGCGTAGGTGTACCCGTACACGCTATTTCCTAGTCTAGTGGGTGTTAGTGGGAGGGTTACTAGGTCTAGATCATATTCGTCTGTAACTTCAACCAGGCCTCTGCTTTCGGGCGCATCTCATCCGCATCCGCAATTGGCGCGGGGAACGTTGAAGTCACCTGGGAAAACAAATTTGACTTTTCGTTTTAGGTAGCCCAGTGCGTGCTCAATAATTGCCGCAAAGTCTGGTCAACGTTCCTTGGGAATGCTGTATTTGTTGCAAATAAAGGTCTTTGCTCTCCCTTTCTTCGATGTGTGTCTTTCAATTATTCGGTGTTCGGCTGTGCATTGAGCAGCATAGTGTGAGCTCACCGCTATCCCTTTGTGCACTAATCTAGCAACCCACGGGTACTGCTGATTTCTAACTGTGTAGTAATCCCTGAGCATGACTGTGCGCTTTTCTATTTTTTTGGAGGCATATAATATCAGGTTTGCTGATTTATTTATTTATTTATTTATTTATTTATTTATTTATTTATTTATTTATTTATTTATTTATTTATTGCAGGTATACTCATGGCCCACACGGCATTATTGAGGGTAGTGTACACACATTTCAATAAGATGTTACAAAAGGCAAATTGTAAAACGTCCCCATTAGTACAATATGAACACAGCAAGTCTGGGGGAAAATATGTAAGAATGCTCATGCTTACGAGGAAAAAGGAAATGGAACCAAAGCTATGGCACGCAATAATGTGTTGACAAATTCTTCTTAAATTTATCAAAGCCTTTCGAAAGTGCAATATCCCGTGGTAGCTCGTTCCAGTCCAACGATGTTTTTGGAATTAATGAACTCCTGCAGGATGTTGTACGGCACTGTAGCAACACCAACTTTGCATGGATGATCTAAGCGGAATGAAACATATGTTGGCGGCGTGAGTAACGTATATTTAAGGGTGGAATTCATGTGGTAAATTTTAAAAAACAGACACACGCGTGATATTTTCCTGAGCATTGAGAGAGGGGTTAGTGACAATGTGCTTTTAATTTCTGTGACGCTGGACAAACAATCATGGTTACGGAAGTTGAAACGTGCTGCTCTGTTCTGTACGGCTTCGAGGGCGTCGCTAAGAGAGTTTGTGAAAGGGTCCCATACTGAGTTAGCATATTCTAATTTGGAGCGGACAAGCGATTTGTACAGAAATTTAACAGGTGTCGGGGCTAATGAAAAATTCCGTTTCAGATATCCAAGCATGCGGTTAGCGGACGCGATGATAGCAATGATATGTGCCTTCCAAGCTAGGTTTCACGTTATAATGACGCCGAGGTATTTGTGAGATGGTACCGGTGCTAGCAGGGAAGAACAAATAGTGTAGGAAGTGGGGCACGGATTGACGCAACGCGAAAAACGCATTACTTTGCATTTAGTCTCGTTAAGTGTCATCTTCTATTGCGATCACCAGTTAGATATAGTAGCTAAGTCTTCCTGGAGTAGTACAGGGTCATTAGTATTCTTTCTTTCCTGGTAAACCACACAGTCATTCGCAAAAAGTCGCACTGTGGACTTTACGTTGTTAGGCAAGTCATAAATATATACCAGAAACAGCCAGTGACCGATAACAGAACCTTGTGAGACGCCCGAGGTCACAGGAACCGATGATGAGTTAATGCCGTTAGTATGCACGTACTGGAACCTGTTAGACAAAAGGCATTCAATCCGTCGTAGTACATTTTCGTCGATGTTAAGTTTACTTAGTATGTGAAGAAACAAGCTGTGAGAGACTTTGTCAAATGCTTTGGAAAAATCTAAATATATACAGTCAACCTCACTTTCACGATCAAGTATGAAGTTATTATCATTTGTAAAATTTATTAGCTGTGTTTCACAAGAAAAGTGCTTTCTAAAACTATGCTGTACACGAGTGAAAAAGGATGATGACTCATGAAAGTTCACTAGAGATGACAAGAAAACATGTTCCATTATCTTGAAAGGAATGCTGGTTAGTGATACTGGCCGATGGTTGAGTGATAGGTGCTTGTCGCCTCATTTAGGGAGTGGAACCACCTTAGCCGATTTCCAGTCGTCAGGGAGGTCACAAGTCTGAAGGGATTGCTCAAATATTTTCGACAGTATGATGGAAAAATATACTTTAATGTTTTTCAGCCTTTTAGTGCTGATATCATCGGGACCACATGAAGAGGATAACTTTAAACGGTCTATGATACTTATAATGCCTTCAAAGTCAGAACGAATCGGATCCATTGTAAATACGATATTGGGAGTATAGTCTCGTAGTGATGCGCTAAAAGGGACAGAAAGTGCATTAGCAAAAGTCTCATTAAGTACTTCAGCACTGTCACTGTTAGGGATGGGATTTAATTGAGAATCCAGGAGAGAGATTGATGGCTGATCTGACTTATTAACAACGTTCCAGAATTTTTTAGTGTCAGTTAAAACAAATGATGGCAGTGCGACCTTAAAGAAATGTTGTTTAGCATCTTTTAGTGATTTTTTATAAGGGCTAACCGCGGCTCTTAGGGATGACCAATCCTCTGATTTTCCGGACGACTTTGTCCTGACATATAACCGCCTTTTTCTGTTCCCGAGGCGTAAGGAACGAGTGAACCATTAGGCCCTACGATTAGTCGTGATGATTTTACGAGGGTCGTGCGATTCGATAAATTCATGCAGTTTTCTTTTAAACATGCACCAATTGTCGTTAACAGATCGTTCGGCACATGCCAGGACGAAATCGTCGAGAAAAAGCTGGAGGCCATCATTAATTTAAGGAAAATTTGCTTTAGCATAATTGTAAATGGTTATCGTTTTATTTGTCGTTTTATTCGACGGTAAATTGAACGTGATGTGCAGTAAAGAATGATCACTTAAGCCTGGCAAGTGTTTTACCTAGGAAACAAAATCTGGGGCGCTCGTTAGGAAAAGGTCTAATACGTTAGAGCTGGTAGCTGTCGTCCTTGTCGGCTGGGTGAACATTTGTGTTAGCGAGAAGAAGGAGCAGCGGGCCGAAAAACTTGCCGACTCGGAAGATCCGTCACCGTCTACCACAGGGCTAGACCAGTTCATGTTCCGGAAATTGAAGTCACCAAAAATAAAAATAGGACGATCAGGAAACTTTGTTTCAATTATGTTCAGAATATCATGAAGGTCGTTAGAAAAGCCGACGGGCGGAGATGGTGTGCGGTAGCATGCACAAAATAAAAGAGCTTTATTTGTAATTGTAACCTGTACACATTTGCACTCCGATGTAGTATCAACACTAACTTCAAAGCATTCTAGATTGTCGGACACAGTGATTAATACACCACCGCCGCTACCAAAAGAACGGTCACAGCGAAATACACGGTAACAACACTGATGGCCGAATTGATGTGACTGTAGCGCTGCCGCTCTTCTTTGGAAAGAGCGGCAGTTCCAGTGTCATATCTCAGCGGTGTTTGCTGTTCTGGGCGTTTTACTAGCCATTGTTGATTTCGCTTTTGACTTCCGTCGAGTCTGAGATTATACCATTCTTGGCTTTCCTAACCGACGGTGTGTTGTGGTTGCTGTTAGCTCTTTTACGCAGTGGCCTTTATCTACCTAGCGTTTCTTCTACGTATCCTTTAAGTCCCTCTAAATCAGCGTTGTTCTTAGAAGTTTTGGATGCTTTGCATCTGTTGTACTACGAGTTGTAGTGCTTTGTCCGTAGAGGGCGCCGCTTTCGTGGGTTCTTGTTGTTGTGCCGCAAGTGTGGATCTTGCTTGTGCCGCCTTAAATGTGAGTTGTCTTCTGAGTGTGGCGATTTCCAGCCTAAGTTCCAGCCTAAGACTGAAGCACTGTACGGGCGCCTCTTGTTATAATGACTGTTGAAAAATAAATATAATATCATCTGGGAAAAGTACTGAATGCACATAATTATCATTACGTATCGCAGACGTCGGCACCGTCCTCTTCATCCGTTTATCGATCTTCAATGCAGTGACTCGGCCCCATCGAGACCCTCTCCACTTTAGCGTGCTTCTCGCCCTTGTCAGCAAATTAGATAAGACGAGCCACTCAGTGTAGGCAATGTTATTCGTTTTTCAAGCAAACATAAATGACCTCCTATGAATGAGGAGAGCGTTTGATTGGTCCCTTCAGACAACCCTGCGGGTGACCGCGCGAAGCTTGCGTTGGCGGTTACGCAAATTTAACGTCAGGAGATTGGAATAAAACATTTTGGAATAGTTTTACGTTATTGCGCCCCTTATGTCATAAACGTCGCAGAATGCTAGTAGTTAGCGTGGATGTATAAAAAAAAAGTTTTTTTTTTTGTGCATGGCATGTAACCATTTGAGTAGAAGAATGAATGCAGGTCAAAATTATAGACAAACTCAGTGTATAAAGACGGCGATATTTTTACATGACACACGTGACCAGTCAGCTTCAGCAATCGTCTGCAAGAATATGTATATATATATCAAAACGTTTATTTAAAAGAAAAAAAATGCAGAAAGCGAGTGGGTGGAGCCCTTAGTCCAGAGCCCCAATGGCTTGAGCGGTCCGCCGTGCTTGGTCGAGGAGCGCTAGTTGCATCTCCCGATCCTCGCTGGCGATCCAAGTCTTCCACTGCTCCCTTCCGGAAAGTTTGCCGGCTATTTTGGGTGTATTAATTTTGGGTGGCCTGTTCTGGCAGTCCCACGTAATGTGGGCGAGAGTTGGCCGGCCTCCGCACCAAGGACAGCGAGCGCTGTACAGCGTTGGGTGAATGGAAGAATATATTTTTGCGAAACATAGCTTTAATTAACGTTCTGTTTACTTGCAGGTTAATGTTCTCGAAAAAAGGTGCTTCAGAGCAATGATGTGTGATATAAAGTCAAACAACGAAAACTTGTGGGAGACACAAGAAAGGTTGGACAAAGAGTGATCAATGAGCGAGCCTAAAATAATTTTTTAGGGCAGGTCGCCATTCTCCAGAATCTATGGGACACCAGTTGCGGGGAGCGTACACACAACCACGTCCAAGCTCTGTCGACGAACCGTATGGCGCCCATCGACCTAGGAAATCTCAAGACGGACAAATTTCGAGTAGCAGAAAAAGGCACCCCGCGAGGCTCAGTTATATCGCTCGTTCTGTTTAACATCGCTATACCGAAACTCCCGAAGGTTCTTGATAAGCTCGATGGCATACGGCACTCCCTGTATGCCGACAATATAACAATCTGAATTCGAAGCGGCTCCCCAGCACAGCACCAGGACGCCCTCCGCGAAGTCGTAGACTACCCCCACACTGACCTAAAAAATTGCGGACTTCTCTGCGCACCGGAGAAATGTGAACTCCTGGTACTTAAAATCCGAACTCGAGGAAGATCCCCAGTATGTAAAATTACGGAATCAGAAGTCTCTCTTGATGGCGTCCCTATCCCTCAAATAGACCCCCTCCGGATTGTTGGCCTAAACATCCCAAAAGACGGCTCAGGAGTCGGACCACTACGGAAACTTCAGGCTACCGATACTCAAGTGGCGCACCTTGTAAGCAGCGTAGCCAACAGAAGAAACGGCATGACAGAACAAGATACCGTCTGCACCATCCAGACACTCCGAGGGACTCTGACGCTAAACACAGAAGCGCACGCCTATGCGCTGTAGTGAAACACATGACACAAAAACAAAACTTTAACGACAAGTATTATCGCTTTTGAATTGCGGAACACTCTAAAAACGCGTAAAATTTTGTTTAGAAATTATTTCTAGTGTTTTTTTAATGTGTTTGAGACATTCATGTGCTGATGTAGTTTAAAGAAAGCGCCGATGCTGTGCGTTGTGGCATCACTGGGCGGGTAAACAACTTTCGGCTCCTCCAACTCCGCGGCTCTGTCTGGCTCTGTTCTGTGGCTCAACGCGCGCGCGCCACGCTTCTGAACAGCCGAAATTAACTTGTCGTTAAATTCCAGCCGCGCCAATTTGGATGCCATGAATAAGAATAGCGGGAGACCGGCGTGAACGATAGAGCGGGATCGGGAAACACGGACAAGCGGGGAAGCCTAGTCGGAAGTTGGGGCGGATAGTGAGACCTGATTGGCTCGCTTTGGGGCGCCGCTCGTTTGCCGCGTCCGGTATCGTCAACGCCCGACGAACTTTTCTACCCCAGCTAGATCGGCGGTGAACGACGTTTTCTCCGCCGACGTGCGTCGCGCGTACACCGCCGGGCGTCGAACGCCGACCATTCGTCGCATATTCGCTCCATGTATTCTGGCCTTAACGTCATTCCGGAGCCGTCGCAGAACTACGACAACGCATGTACCTCCTCACTTCCATGTAGAAGCCCGGCGCCAACGTTGCCCGGCGCCTGCTGTTTAAGTTGAGAGTAGTGATCTTAAGTGTATGGATGGACATTATGACAATCCCCATTGAAAAGGGGCGATGCTTAATGCCACCACGCTCGTAATTTGCCTCCTGCTCTATGCTAGGCTCTAAAACTCGTGGCTTGTGTTAACCAACTATCGAACCTGAAGGAATATATACTGCCTTAAAAACTAGTTTCTTTGCATACCTTGTGTTCCCTCTCTTTACGCCGGGAGTACTTCAGCTTCTCTTACACTTCTCTACCACTGGTTCATTAGGTTTTCTTTCATCTATTATGGACAGCTTAAATACCTCTTCATTCACCTCTGGATGAACGCTGCAACATGCTAATAACACGTGTCCTGCTGTCTCTGTGCTATTTTCACACCGCTAAGCACATATTGCCGTAATTTAGAAAAAGTTCTCCTGGAGCACAGTGCTCTCAGACATACTAATGAGGCGTCGAACAGTACTACACTGCCCTTCAAATTTTTATAAACCGTTTGTCGTATGAGTCTCTCTTTTTTGCTGTTTCATGTAGTTTCAGGGCTGGCTTACTTCTCCATCGCGCCTATATAGTTTGCTGTTTCCGCAATTCTAACTTCCCGTTTAAATCCCATTTTCTGGTCCGTGGAAGGCACTTTTAACCTGGAAGGACTTTTACTAGCAGTTTCCAGGTTCATTCCTTTTTTTTTCGTTGCGAGTCGACGTTTTTCCTTTATAGGTACTTCCTATACTTAGTTTCCCATCTAATTTTCTTCACATTCCTCAGTTGTTTTTGAAAACAGATTTTGCTTTGTTCCTCCCACGCACCGAAGGACGCCCAACCCACGTCTCCTTGTACCTCACGCGCTTCATTCGTATAGTCTCTGAAGCCAGCCTTGTAAAAGCTGGCTATCGAGCAGCCATGGCCAGTGGAGTCCTGGAATGAGGACACCACCCACTCGACCTCAAGAGCAACCACCTCGATGGTCCGAATAAATGTTTTTTCTCTCCCTCTCTCTAGTTTGCGCTTCGGATTTTATACGCAACAGCGAATTTTGATGCGCCAGTCCAAAAGCCGGGACTCCTTTTCACGCGTCTCGGTTTAACTTATACCGACCGTTACACTTGTCGTCCGCCATAGCACTCTATATCTAATCACAGCCGCAGTTGTCTCTTTTTTCGCGTGGAGCACTTGTGCGTTTGTAAGAAGGTGGCATGATATTAAGCCGGCTAATCAATAGAAAACAATTGCCTGGCATAGACTGAACACCTATCGAGCAGCGCGGATGTGATGTCCCGCATTCCTCTCTCTCCTCTCCCGGCGCTTACCTGCTCGCTCGCTCGCTTCCTCGCAACAGCTGCGCATGCGCACTTGTTACATGCTCTGACGTCATCACCGGAGAGGGCGCGTAAGGTGCGCTTCGTGCGCTGCTCGCTAGGGGGCTACGCCCCGCCAGGCGACGCGCGCTGCGCTTCCCCCACGCCCTCCCTCCCTTCTCACCCGCATATCGTGCCAGGCGAAAGACTCTCATTCCCTTAACCAAAAGACCACCAACGCCCAGGTGTGAGTGCCACTAAGAGACATACTAAGTCAAAGATTAGCGTCGCCTACCATTTCTTTTTTATAGATTCATCAAAGCAATTAAACCTTCTATTTTCGCAGCAATGCCAACTTATGGACCATGCTTTAGGCAGGGGTGGGTCATAGAGAAAACTAACACCGAAAAGATTGAAAATAAGAATTTCGAACATCACACGCATAGGCCAGGTCGTGCTCTGCACATTAAACAATGTTTGCAATAAAGAAGTTAAACCGACTGGGAGCGGCAACATACTAAACGACAGACCCTTCAAGAATAACTGCGGATACATGCGGCACATTCCACAGGCTATCAAGCAGTTGCATAACAGGTGATTCAAGAAGGCATAACTCTATCACCTAGGGCAAGCATAAGAGGATGTCGCATCTTGGTTCAACATACATGAAACGGCAGCTCACTTGTGCTACGTCCATAGTAAAACACCACAGAAGTCATCATTCTAAAACACTGAGGTTCTCGAAACTGGCAGGCAATAACTGAATCAATGCAAAACCAAAGTGGCAAGAATAGCTCATTAGAAAATCCAGAGTCAAAGAGAACAATGTCGCGCGCGTTCACCGGATTCAAGTTGCAGTGTACGTGTTCGACACAACAGGCGCACAAGAACAAAGCAGCTAAATAACGTGACAGACAAGGAGCACTTTGAGATCCTAACTGCTGTCTGAGTTCAAGTTACTTTCACAGTACAAACTTGAAAAGCGCCAATAACTACGAAAGCATTTCACGAGGTATCGATGAAGAAAAATAGGGTGCGCGACAACTGGAAAGGTAAAACAAATGCTAGTTCTGTTTCTTTTGTATCCCTCGGCACCTCGCTACTAGCAAATGAAATTATGCGTGCACCCCGGCTAATGCACAGCTTTTGCGCCACGCTTCCGCGATAGGTGGGACTGAAGCCCAGTGCGTCTGTCTTCACAGACAGACGTCTCTTCACAGACAGTGGCCCAGTCGATCTGCGGCTGCGACGCGCAACCAAAGGCATCGCAGAACTCTCCGATGTGCCGAATGGACTCCGACAGGCTCAGCCCATCATCGTCGTAGTCGAGAGTCTGGCACGAGTGGTGCAGAACAAAAAGCACGAAGAATACTTGACTAGCCGAAAGATGGTAGTAGCCGAACGCCAGCGCCCTCCGGTGCCAACCCGGAGCAGCAACGGCGCGGGCCGTGGATTGCAGCGACAGCAGAGCGTGCTTCAGATCGGGGGCCAGGTCGCGTCCGAGGATGTCTCTCATACAGTACGCGCGAAAGAACACTTTTCGACCAGTTTTGAAATCCCAGTTCTTTCTGTCGATCAGCGCGTCCCAGAGAGCGTCGGCGAGCAGGACGCCGAGCACAGCGGCATTGTTCACAGCGGCGCCGTTGACTCGGTTGCCCCTGCGGGTGGCGTTGAAGTTGAGGAGCGTATAGACGCCGGCCGAGATGACGATATGACTGCCCGCTCTGCTGACAAACGCCTGGAACAAGTTATGTCGGAGCCTGTGCAGCCCTGAGAGGCCCCGCTCCGCGTTGATGCGTCTCACCTGAAAGAGTGAAAACAAGCTTCCTCAGAGCACCGGAGGGCGACGGTATCGGTCTTGTATCTGTTAAAATGTTCTGTTATTCTCTCGTGCTGCCGCTGCGCCGCCCAACTTATGCCTCCCGGCTTCACGTAAGCCATTTTGCACTACTACTGGATCAAAAGATTTGAGAATGAGCACGTCGTACATACACTGATACGATAGGCCTATACTGCCGCAGCCATGTACCTGGGTACGCATGACTAAAAACGCGTCGACGCCTTGAATTTCGGATTCACCGAGAGTTCTGTACAGCGTGCGCGCAGGAGAGCGTGGCTGCACTTACGAGGAGAGGTGCGTATTTCTCTGGCCCAATGCACGGCTTGCGAATGCGGTGCCGAGGGTACTCGAGGACTGCGATAAAATAGCCCTGAAATTCGTAATGTAATTTTGTTGGGAAAACGCTCGGTATGTGTAACAATATATGCACGGCTCCTTCTTCGCCTCGAAATCTGCTTCGCTGGATGATCGTTTTTTTTCTTTTGCACAGAATCTTTTTTTTTTCACCGTCAGGTAAGCAGGAAAAGCCCTGGCAATTCTCGCTTACATCTAATATTCACGTACTATAGAAATGTGCTAATTAGGCCTCCTGATATACACGGTGCGATAATAATCGGGCTCACTAATATGCCTTTAAGACAATCAAGAGTTGTTGAACAAGGATTGCCGCTGAAGTGCAGCTTTGGGCCAAGCAACATGTCTTGTCGGATGACTGTTGATTACTTCAAGCCTACGTGTACGTAATGAACTTCTGTCCTCATTATTCGTCATTTGAGTAATGCTCACCTGAAAATGGAAATCGCGGAATTCCAGCACGTTTTCGAAGTAGTTATCGCTGGCGTCGGGCAGGTGGTGCGAGTACGGTGACGTCATGTCTACGGCCAATACGACGCGAAGGCCTCGCACCACCCTGCGAACCTCGCTCGAGATTAGGTATGCGGAGAAGGTGACTTGAGCGTCCGCAAGCACGGCGTCGGCGACTCTGTGGAATAACTGCAGCACGACAGCGTCTCGTTCGGGACTGGTCATCTGCTGCGTCAACAACACGTCCCAGAGTGGAAACAGTTTCACGATCTCCTCACCGCAGAAAGCCGCCCGGGCCACTAGGCTAGCGGCCGCGTCCATATTTGTGATTTCTCGGGCAAACATGGACCACGCCGTATGGACAGAAAAGTAGACGAGCGCCGCTGCCTGCACGGTGGCGTCCTTGTCGACGAGCACTTCTACGATGCCCACGATATTGGAGGGATCCTCCAGGCCAATCAGTGGGAAAGTCCTCAGAATTACCTTCCACGAGAACATGTCTGCGTTGGGAAACGCTTCGTCCAGGAGGGAAAACTTGCCCGTGTAGATATTCTCGTCGAAAACATTGCGTGCGGCTTGCAATCGCGCAATCAAAGCTGTCAAGCCGGCGCGAGTAACGTTAAGACCAGTATAACTGTTCGCGGTGTCGAACATGACTTCCGTGAACTCTGTGGGATAGGAAGTGCCGGCAGCCAGTATGTGTGGCGCGGCTAGAGCGGCGATGACGAACAGCGTTTCGTTCCTTTCGTGCCACCGTACGCTGTCAGCTCTGAAGACGCTGAAGATGTAGTACCGGAACTGTAGCAGACCGACGAGTTTGATCAGGTCCACGGCGTGCGGCGAGATGGTTCCCGACCACCGCCGAAACAGGTCGACGACGGCTTTCACCGCGTGCTCCGCGGTGAACAGATTGCCGACGGCCGAGGCAAGGCAGCTCTCGTGGTCCATCCTGAGGATGTCGCTGACGGGCGAGCGCAGTTTGCCCTGAAGAGTCGGGTGAAGCACGGACGAGGCTAGCGCGCGCTCCACGATCGCCTGGCGGTCCACCTTGTTCTTCTTGTAGCAGGCGTAGCCGATGAAGTTGTTGCAGGGGTCCACCGTCAGGTTGGACAGCATGATTATAGTTCCGATAGCTTCGGGGCAGCAGAAAGGCGGGACCTCAGGGCCCGGGTCGGACGAAGGGCCTACGATGGCGCGCACCAGGGCCCACAGGAGCGCCGCGAAGCCGAACAGAAACAGCGGTGCGAGCAGAATCAAGCACGCAACGAAAACTTGGTGACCGTGGGTGCACGAGGCTTCGTCACCGGGCATTTCATTGGGAAGCCCCTAAGAAAGCAAGGATTCGACGGAACGTTCAAGCTACTTCTTCTTCTTCTTTGGGTCGCGGCTCAAGGCAAGTACCAAAGATGCCGCAGTTACCGTTGTAGGACGCGGCAGTCTATGAAATGGCGAAAAGGAAGTTCCGCTATCGCGCCTGCCCATATAAATTTAACTACATTACTTTGGGTGTCTGGACATAAGGGATTATCGGTGAACGAAATGGCTGGAAATCTCGCGAGAGCGGCCCTCAGTGGCCCTGTCCTGTCATTAATTACTTCCTACATCAGCTTACTTAACTACTGCTAGATTCAGTAGATATGCAATTGCTCAAGACATCCTGAACCCAACTACAGCAGTTTTTCCCGAATATCCACACGTCCTATCCCCTCGGCACAAAAATTCATTTACCACCAGAAAAACTGAAGTGATGTTTACCTGATTAAGTTGGCAAACACCATTATTACATATTTATTATAACAGGGCTGGCCTGCGCCCTCCTCTCTGTGCCCAATCTGTGCAGAGGATGAGACCATAGATCATTTTAAATGCAAAGCACTTCATGGGCAACATTTGCCACTTTCACAGCATTTATCTAGCCGCCTTGGTCTTGGTGCTCTCATGGTCGTTCCGTGAACTTGATAAGTACCAAAATTGGCATAGTATGACAAGAGCGTATGATGAACATAAATGATAGGCATGAGATGAATATCATGACATGCGTGTCATCTAGGCCATGAAACAGCCGCCTACGCCTTGGTGCTCTCATGGTCGTTTCGTTAATCTATATGGTAGACTCGCAGCGCACTGGTTCGCATAACATCGATTTCCATAGGGCGTGCAGATCTGCCGCCTTTTTCATTATCTTCCCTTTTTTATTATCTCCTCTTAGAATAAGAATTTCTTTTAATGAAGGCGAGTTAATAAATTAAAGTCTAGATTATTCTGCGTGCCAATACCATGATGTGATTATGAGGCACGCCGTAGTGGGGGACTGCGGGTTAAGTTTGACCACCTGGGTTTCTTTAATTAATGGGCATATTGACACGTGTACTTGTCTTTATCGGGCGACAAGTTTTGTCGCCTAACAAATCTTATCGCACAGCGCGGGACGCGCTTGCATGTATTCGAAGTTTCTGGAAAGTTATCGATGCTTCTATCCGCAGTCTGTTGTTGCCGAACCTTGTGTTATCTGATTTATTCGCCTGACGCGAATGATGTAGAACTTTATGGAAGGCACGCGGGTCACAACGATTAGTCTGGAACATTCGACGATTGTATATAAAAGCCGACGCGCTTGAACCGCTGATCAGATTTTCGACGATCGCCGACCGTGTTCGCCGCTATCGTTGTGCTATAAGTGTAGCCTGTTTTGTGGGCACAGGTTCGCCCAATAAAAGTTAGTTTTGTCTATCACAGTATTGCTACTGTGTTCTTAACGTCACCACCACGTGACAATATAATGAAAAGTACAAGGGCGTTCTTTTGCGTTTCGCCCTCATCGAAATGCGGCCGCCACTGCCGGGATTTGATACCGCACGCCCTCCGGTTTAGCAGCAGAACGTCAAAACCACTACGCCGCGACAAGAGGTGGGCATATGCCTTCATTTTTTTTTCTTCTCCTCCCTCACCCTCACTATGCCAGTGTCCTCCTCACCTCACCATTGGATTGAAAATTTTGACCGCCCTTCCTCACCCTCCATCCTCACCTATAAAAAAGTTATCCGCCCTCCCCAACCGCACCCTCTCGCTGAAAAGGCTACCGTCATTCTCTTACCATACGTTTTATACAATTTCAGTGAAACCATCTGCTTGATCCGCGAGCTTAGTTTGCAACACTTGTTGTCTAGTGTCATTCCTATTGTCAAAGCGTGCTACACTTCTTTCATTATAGGCGCTTGAACATAGGTCAGCAAAATAAACGGAGCTCACTCAGACTCACTCACATTATATTTTTTTGCTTAGAGCTCGCTGGGTCTCTGACTCACCGATATTCTACGTAGCCGGGATCGCGCGGACTCAAACTCATCAGAACTATACTCAGTCAGGCTCACTGGTAATCAAGCTCGCCAGATCTATACTTAGCTGGGCTCACTCGGACTGAGATTCACCAAATTCTACTCAGCCGGGTTCACTTGACCTCACTTAGACAGATCCGTAAAGGTCTTCTGGGCCCACAGATCTCATGAACTCAGACACTTTTGAATTGGACATATGATGAAAATGCCCTAATACCAGGTTAATATATAGGGGAATTCAGAGACCTTACAAAAGTTAGTAACTTAGAAAAGAGTACGGACGAGAGTCTTCAATATACAAGAAATTTCCTTATTTGTTTATTCAATGTTGGTCATGATGTTTTGTAAGAACAAAATAAGTATGACGCTCGACTTTAGCAGTTCAGGATTTATTTCGCGTAAAGATAAAATGCGGAAAAGCGATCTTTAAAACATACGCATATTCTTATTTGTTTGTGTACACGCACGCGTTTGTTCCTTTGACGCATGTGTTCCTGTCATAGGCGTATCTACCGAGGGGGGAACACTTGCCTCCCCATATTCGAAAGTGTGGGGCAAAGTATTTCATTAGCCCCTCCCCCCCCCCCCCCCCATTTTTGAATGCAGCCACTCTCGGCGGAATGCTGGAAAGTCCAAAAAGTACAACTGAAGCAAAATTTTCTTAATATATACCATATAGGAGAGATAGGGAGGGAAAGGGGAAGGCTTGTCCCCTCCCCTGTCGAAAAGCAGTGATACGCCACAGGTGCAAATAATGCGACTTCCGAAATACTGTCACTACACAGCTTGAATGCTAATCGCATTGTCGTCGAGAGTCAACGTAAGGTGTGAGCTGCAATTTCTTTTTTAATTAGAAGAACGGGATGTTTCTGGAAAAAAGAATTTCTAGAAAAATAAGAAAGAATTCAAGAACAAGAAACCATCCGAATCTGAATCTAAAACATGAAAATAAATCCAGTGGCGTGATTAAAGTTTTTCCGGTGTCACGAACGGCTCAGAAAGTCGTGTGGGATGTCATACATGTAGTAGGTGTGTACGAGTATTGATTTTCGGTATCGAATCGAATAGGAATCATATAGTGCCATAAGCAAATCGAATAAAAAATTTCATACTTTTCTAATAGTATTCGAACCATGAACAGTGTATATTACAATTATTATAAAACGAAATTCACATCCCAGTAGTCTTAAAGTTAGGAAGTTTGTCATAATACGTTATGAAGCGTTGCTTTAATAAAGCACAAATGGAGCATTAGGAGGTACGAGAATAGTGTCTTCAGATGGACAGGCTCCTAAAAGAGTGCGAATGATCGCTGTAGAGCGTGTGAAGTATGGCTACCCAAGTAACGTAGCCTCATGTTCTCATGTGTTATGTCTGCACTATGCCAGCGCGGGTGAAAATTTAGTGTATTTTTGCTCCAATTTTATATTTATTTGGCTGCGGTTGACGTTCTCAAATATACGAAAATATTTTCATGAATAATCGCATTTACCAATCGCGACAATTCAACTCGGTCTTTGAATCGTATAGGACACTGATTCGTTATTCGAAAGCTTCGAATGTTCACACACCCTTAATACCTAGCGCACCTGACGGTTGTGAAAGTGCGACCGCGATACATAATCGACACTGCAGTATCGAGCCGGTCTGTCAAGTATCCCAAATAGGATACGGCATCTTTTAGAGCATACATAAACTAACCACGCATCAAAGAGACCCCATATGGTGCTGCGATGCTCCACAAGTGTTTAATAAGCCGTATGCGCCCGGCATTGGCATATTGAGAAACGTATATATGCGAGTGAAATAAGCCAAAACGAAAAAAAAAAAGGAAACTCAAGTCATATCTAAAGCTTGGTGAATGGCGCCTTGCACCGGAATGCTGCTGCAAACTCTGACAGCTGCTTAATGGGTTCGTTGCAACGGCGCCTCGCGTCTCCATACAACGGGTCCACGTAGTGGCCGCTTGAGCAAAGCGCGTAGCACGATGACACAAAGAAAAGTCTGTCTTGCGCGAGGCTCGACAGCCTGGCGTACGCACTGCTCAAGTCTTGCACGACAGCTACTCTATACGCAGACAGGGCGGCCAGGAGAGCCTTGGTGTCAACGTGGTACGGGGGCCAATCTGACGCCAGGGTGTAGTTCGAATGTTCAAAGAACCCTGTGCGGCCTCGGTTGTTGCGACTGCGGCTTTGGTTGTACGCCAGCTCGTGAAACAGGCCCCTGAGCACTTCGTCAGCAATTAGCCGGCCAGCGCCGCCGTAGTTGACAGCTGACGGCAGGTCCGAGTGGTAGAAAGGAAAGACAAAGTAGTCCTCCGTAACCGTGAGAGCACCATGAAAACTCCATCGATGGCTGAGCAAGGAGCCCGGCTTGAGAACATTGGTGATGCCTCGCTCTTGTAGCCGCCAGCGCCCGACCATCAGATTCAGCCAGTCGATGAAGAAGCGAGCTCGGCGTGACGGTTCTGGAAGCACGCTGGCCAGGAAGCTGTCCCTGTTCGACGGGGTAGCAGTACTATAGGCACGGAGCTGAAGAAACGCCTTACTTCGACGTGCCACGTCATCGATGAGAACGTCTCTCACGTCTCGAACGAAGGACTCGGCTTCCTGATGCTTGGGAAACAGACTGAGCCATCCGACACCCACGGTACTTTCGATCTGGACGAGGCAGCGGCGCGTGTGAGCCGACGGAGGCAGGCCTGAGAGCTCGAGCGTGACGTCCGCGATTTCTCTGTGCGCCATCCAGCCCAGCTCGTTGGCGACGCGAAGTCCCAGGCTCAGCGTTAACGCCTCTTGCGTCTCTGTATTGAGTCCCAGGATGTAGACGACAGACCGTAACAGACCCAGGTTTTCCACTTGCACGATATCGCTGGGCGAGAAGCGTCGTGCCCACATGAAGTGCTCGTTGAAGAGGAGGACCAGGCGACCGGTTCCGATGAGGAGAGTCGCCGTCTCGGTAAGGTTGCGGATGGACATGCGCACTATTCTCGGTTCAGGCACATTCATGGCAGGTCCCAGCGTTTCTAGTGTGAGCTTGTCCATTGCCTCGATGGTTGAGACGATTTCGCCAGAGGCCGACTCTGAACCGTCGAACAGGCGCAGCATCTGGCGAACGTACATGTGGTAGCGAAGCCACGGCGCCGACCCTGTTGGATGGCCGGCGAATGCACGCATGGTAGCCATCCACGAGCGAAAGGCGGCGCTGGGAACAATCTTCAGTACCGGCTCGGTGCTACCATAGTGAAGTGGAGACAGTCTGATGCTGACTTGAAACCAGAGATGAACGTTCCAGTTTCCAGACAGGTCGAGCAGAATCGCTAGTGGGTCCCAGCGAGATTTTTCGGGCCATGGCAGGTGACGCTCGAACATGAACCTTCTCAGATCTTGCAGGCTGCTCTCCGAAAGTTCAATACAGGACCTGGCTAGGGCGGTCACTTTTTTCTCGACGCTTGTGACAGACCAAACGGCTTGAGCCTTGTTGTGGCTGTCCTAGGAAGCCTGTTGGATAACGTTGAGCGCGTGTTTGTACATTGTATCTTCAGCCGCGTCCACAACAGAGAGCAGACGGTGTTCATGCTTCCAGCCGTCGCAGACATACCCGTAGAAGTCTTTGCAGGGGTCTTGAGACTTGTTGATGGAAGTTCTTATAGCTGCCAGGAAGAGTTGGCATGCCATTTCGTCGCAGCCTGAAAACAGGGGGAGGTCCGCATGTTCTGCATAAGCCCTTCGGGTGCTGGCACGGAGAATGTCGCGGTACTTTATGCGAATCCATAGAGTCGAGCCAAGATAAATCAGAAGAGCGACGCTGCAGAGGATGGCCGTGGTGGAAAGCACTGCTTGGAATCTCCGGTTCATGTACCAATTCCCTGGTCGAACCACTACTTCGACGTCGTTGCCTTCCTGCGAATGTAAATGTCGGCGCAGGGACTTCGCTTTATATAGCAGCTTATGAGAGCAGAGGCCTTTACTATAGCATCAGTATTACGTGTTTGGTAGCAGTAGTGATAGTCTAATAGTAGTAGCAATTGTATTGTTCGGGCGCACTCTATTGTTAATGGTGATGAATGTTAACAAATCAAATAACACAGAACACTATTTCGTTTCCCAATACGCCATGTCTATGCGACATTGTTGTGATACGGGCTCAAATTAAGAGCGGTGGCGTACAGCATCTATGCAGCTACACACTGGCCAAGGGTCGTGTTCACAAAGTTTCCTTAAGTAAATGCATTTCGTGATTGACCACAGCTGCGGGCATCATACCACCGCGGTAGACTATTATGGCTACCGCTGCTACCGTGCATATCTCAGGTCAGCTGGAAGCCTTGCATGCAGTCAGAACACATGGCTTCCTTGCGGACAACGTAGAGCAGACTCCACCAGTTCGGCGCCGTCTGTGTAGTGGCCCTTAACATAGTTGTTAACCGCGCCCCTCCAGATGAATAAAAGATGAAAGGTGCCTTTTCCAGATGGTAATGCTTTCGCGTTTTTCGTGTTCTTGAGTGGTCAAGAGACGCTCCGCCGCGGGCGAAGTGTCGAACAAAGCCACTCACGAACACGAAAAGCGCCGAAAGGCATTACCATCGGGAAACGCCGTCGCTACCAAGTCGTGGTGCAGGATGACACGAGGCAGGTACACAGTCCTGAATACTTGGCTGCGTGTGTTCAAAAAAAGATTTTGCGCTCACCGATGCACCGTTCTTGCTCAAATTATGCACAACGATCGCATTTTGGCGTCGACTTTGTTTAGTATAACACTTAGCACGATTAATCGCCTGTTTTTAAGACAAAAATGAGAAACTTTTTTTCCACTATGGGAAAAATGGCGTCTGAGAAGCCAGCCCTGGCATGGACTTGTACCGCCACTTGCCGTCATTTACAGAAAGCAGCGTTTCAGAGAGGGCTGCCGTGTGTTGCGCGCTCCTGGAACAGGCGACTACCCGTCCTGAAACTCTGCTTTATGCAGATGACGACAGATGACGACAGATGGCGAGACAAGTTTATGCTTGCGCCGTCGCCGTAGCAGCTCGCATCCCCTTAAGCGCCGACAAATTTCCACTTTTTTTCTTAGAAACCAGGCAGCTAACTATGCCAAGTGTTATACTAAATTACGTCGACGCCAACATGCAATCATTCTGCAAAATTTGAGCACTAACATGGCAGCGGTGAGCGGAAAATCTTTTTTTTTAATGCGCGCACCCAAAAATTCAGGACCCTGTATTTGCCTCCGGAAGCCTCATTGTAGTAGACATTGATGCGTTCCAGCTGCAAGTCGGAGTCACCATGGCAGCTTCCATTGAGATCGATGCCATGCTCATCCGCGATCACTTCCTGAAACTCTCCTACCATTTGGTTCCCACACAGACCGGTCTGGACTTAAACATTTTCACGCATCTTGGTGTAGACGAGGAGGACAATGATGACAGAACTGATGCTGTACGTAGTCCTCCCGACCGCAGAGACAGTGCACAGCGTCTAAACGGTTGAATGCTAACATTTTTTTTTAATTCACGGACGATTACGATACTCCTTAGCGCAAAATTTGAGCGAAGCTCTATATGTGTTTTCATTTCGTGATACAATTGACTGGCGCGGACAAGCTGTCTCGTGTGGCACGCTGCAAACGGAGCGAAGTGTAATGCAACTGCCTTGCTAATCAGGAAATCTAGAGAGGCAGCGCGTGGGTGACGAGTGGTTGCGATTCACACCAGCCGCCGTTGACAGACCTCCGCTCATGCAGCGCTTTGTTTTCATACATGTGTCAGTGGCGGCATTGGTGAACAAACGACGCACGCTACTCTGGCGCCATCTAGTAGCCATCGTCGTCGCAGAGCCCGTCTTGCGAGGCACTACGCATTCCGTCTCACGCGTTCGTCATAAACTCCTCCTCCGCTTTCGTCCTCGCGCTCTCTTCGTTACCACCGTCTTTCGTCCACCGCTGCGCTCCGTGTTCGATTTCATCCTTTGCCATTCTCTCTCGCTCGGTTACGAAGGACGCCGACGCTTGCGTTCTGGTACTATGGCGTCACCTCGTAGTCTCGTGCGGCACCCTGTTTTGCTCCTCACCCTTTCGCCGTACTCTCCTCCTCCCGCTTTCCACCTCATGCTTTCACTGTAACCTTCTCCTGCACTTTCCTCCTCGCGCTCTCTTCGCTATCTCCGCCTTTCGTCCACCGCTACACTGCGCATTTGCTCTGTTCTCTCTCGCTCTGCTCGTTTGCTCGGCTACGAGGGACTATGAGGGACGCCGAGGCACTCCGACGCTCAACGCATGAACGGGCGTCTAAGGGCTGCGCTCTAAATGTTTCCTGTGGGGGAAAGCACATTTCTAATCATTGAACTGGTTTGCTCGAGGAGGCGGACATCACTTGCGCAATAAATCAAAGTGCATAATAGACTTATTAAGAAAGCTTCATTTAATAAGTTTTTAACGGAAGAATTTGTCGTACATATTGCAATTTACGAACTGTAGCCCGCAATTGATCTTTTAGTTGATTGATGCATGGCGTTTAACGTCCCAAAGTAACACTGTGGCTGCGTCATTGAAGGGAACAGTGCAAAAGATGGGACAGGCAAACACGCAGTTCTCTCAAAGATGTTGCCTTACCAGCTATGGACCTTAATGAGTACGGCAGGGCTATGATGGGCGCCGCGTTAGAGGAGGCCTCTGCACCTCCTGGCGTTCACTTAACGTGCACCAAAACGTTTTTGCGCCAGAAACCATCGAATATTATTGTCAAAGTCAGCGATTGGGTTCTTGTGTAACCTTCTATATAACTCCACGCTATTCGTGGATCAAGAAACCTTACGGGTGCACCAGTACACACACGAAGTGGCAATCTCACTGTCAGTCACAATGCCGAATTATACTACGACACGTTGTATCTTGTTGTAATCACTGCTCCCCAGTTGAAACTCCCTATAGAATAACCTCCATTATCGCTAGTATCCTGGCTGTAACAACTTTGTTGCTATGGCTATCCATCAAGTGGTCCCGCTCGACGCAGAGTTGTCTGTACCAGAGATAGCGCTTTTGCTTTAATCCATTTAAACCTACATGCGCATTCCGTCACCTTGGTATATTATTTCTGTGGTATTGGCCGAGAATCGGCACATACCAATATAACATAAGCAGTGCCGAAATTGTCTACGAGGCCAGACAGCAGCTATCGGCAAGTTGTCTATCCGGGGCACATATATAACCAGAGCCCCATACATTGCTCATCAGCCAGCGCATATTTAGTGGCCCAATTTGCGTCACTGGGTATACTACCACTGTTTATTGTGCAAGATCGTCCAACCATTCAAGGTGGACGAAAAAGCTGAAGAAAACGATCGTTCTAATAAAAAATAATAATGATGTTATGTTCCTGGGTTCTTCATGCCAGACCCACGATCTGATTATGAGGCACGCTGTAGCGATAGACTCCAGATTAATTTATCACCCGCTGGGCCACTTTACCGTGCACTGAATGCACGGTACACGAGCTTTTTTTTTTGCATTTCGCCCCCATCGAAATGCGGCAGCCACCCGGGTTCGATCCCATGACCTCGGGCTTAGCAGCGCAACTGCGCATCGCTTCAGCGTAAACGCCCGATATCGTTACCCTACATACAGGGTGTTTCAGCGAACACTTTGAAACGTTTTTAAAGGTTGCCTGTGACAGATGACTCAATTCTAGTTTATGAGCCGGTCTACTCGAAGTTGCGGACACTACCTTACCAAAAACCTGAAATTGAAAATTGGCTCATTAACAAGAATCCGCTAACTAATCTTACCTAATTATCTTATGACCCATATTGCCATTCACAAATTCTAGCAGTCGACTTCACAAGGCGGATCCACTTGGAACCAATTCTCAGCACGGCACCAGTTTCGAGATATAAATTCCCGAACTTTGCTCAGAAATGCATTGGCATTCCAGTTAATTGCGTACTTCAGTGCATGAAACGACGTTGTCTTAACAATTTAACTGAAACGCCAATGCATTTCTCCACAATCTTCGGGAATTTATATATCGAAACTGATGTCATATTGGAAAGTCGTTGCAAGTGGATCGTTCGCCTTGCCAATTCCACGGCTATAATTTGTAAATTGCAATATGGGCCATATTGCAATTAGTTAAAACATAATGGATCTTTATTCATTAGCAGATTAGGCAAGCACAGGCACCTTTTAAAGATTTTTGAAAGTTCTCGCTGAAACACCCTGTGTATGCTCCAACATGCGCACACGACACACGCTGGTCTAACTTTCTCGGGCTCGACGTGCTTATCTGACCTGGTTCATCGGCGCCGGCTCTGCGGGGCCTAGCGTGTCCAGCGCGGTGCCTGCGCCATCGCCACGAGCCGCCGCATCGGCAGCACGGCGCGCCGCCGCCTGCATCTGGCGCACTTCGTGAAGCTCGTGCAACTCGAGGCGCTGCAAGCCCGGCCGCTTCGCCGGCCGCGCGACGCGGCTGCCGCCGCCCACCGGGTCCACGTCCGCGTCCGAAGAGCTCGAACTGCTGTCGCTGCTGCTGCTGCTGCTGCAGGAAGCCCTCGTGCCGGCCTCTAGCATCGCGACGCTCTTCAACTCGACCCGGCCTCCGGGGCGCCTGAACGTCGTTCTGCGGGTGAATGCGCGCTTCGGAAAGGACAAGTTGCTCCCGGGAGCTTTCAACAACCGGTGTGGCGAAGCCGATCCGATTTCGACGCCGGCGGTGCTGCAGCTGCTACACCGCGTGGCACGTTCGAAATGCAGAGCGTGACTATTCTTCTCTTCCTCGTGTGCCTCGATTGGCGGGTTCTATCGTCGCTCTTTGTTTAATAATTTATTCATTAGCTGCTACAGCGACACTCTTTATGGGTAGGGTTCCGTGCATTTTTCGTGTCCATCAAGAAATCGGTGTGAGCAAAAAATACTGTCACGGCTCACTGGACACAAGAGCGGAGAGCGGTATTTGTCTTGTCTTGTCTTGTGGCCTCGAGAGTGGCGCGTACCCACTATGGGGGATTGGCCAAGAAGCAGGCGGTTTTCCGTATGGTTAGAAGTAGAGACAATCTAGATTTGTATAGTGAAGCGTGGGACGATAGTACTGTAAATTAGAAGTTTAATTAATTATTGTTGGGAATTCCAATAAAATAAGTAAACGTGAAGAAATGAAATAATATAAATTATGGATAATTTTAGAAATTCAGCAAGGTACTCTTTTTGTGTCTCTGATGAAATTGTAAACTGCCACGCCTTATTTATCAAGCCCAATTCCAGCATTTGACGAGGGCACAATGGGATCGCCTTGAGGCTGTTAATCGCGAGGCAATGAGGGTCATCACTTGCCTTCCCCGAATCACCCCGATCGTGGCTCTCCAAGAAAATGCGCAGCTCAACACACTAGATGAGCTGGTGCAGCAGCGGCGTGATGCTCGCAGGCTTAAGGCCAACCTTTCACACGCAACGAGTGCTCTCAGGGCTTACGCTTTCTCGAACTCGCTTCTACCACCACCATCGCCAGTTCTTCCTCCCTGGAGTTTTGTACAGCTGAGTGACAACAAGCCAACTGATATACATCGCCCGACATCAACTCACGCGGCGGCATCGCTTCGTGACCGAATTGTAGATCAAGATGCCCACCTGCCGCTTGGCTCCATCGTCCTCTACGTTGATGCAAGCATTAAGGGCTGTGAAACAACCACTGCAATTTATTGCCCATGCGCACCTGCCCTTAATAAGACGACCCGGTTTCAAGTCCAAGAACCTCCTTCCTCCTTTTGTGCTGAGCTCCTTGCTGTCCGAGAAGCGTTGTGCTCTGTGGCCGCCTTTCCCTTGGTCCCCACGGCCCGCATCGTCATCCGCACTGATGCTCTCCAGGCGACGCGGCTTCTGCGACGCGTCAGTCGCAGCCCTGACATATGCCAACAGATCCATCTTCTGGCAGCACGCATCCCGCAGTCAATATCTGTCGAGTGGATCCCACGCGACCTTCTAAGCTTCCAAAGCCGTGCGGATTCTGCGACCCGTCTAACGACCTCTCCATCGTCACCGCCTCAACTCTTTCACCTAGATGATGCCACCGTCCTTTTAACAAGAAAGGAGCACCTCCGACGCCGCACACGTGCTCTCATACCTCCGTGTGCGGTAAACCTTCCCCGCGGTCTTACCCGTGCAGAGGAGGTTGCGCTTCGGAGGATCCGGGTCGGGGTTGCCCTCACTCCTGCCGTGACTAGGAAGTGGCCGCACTTTCGCCAGCTATATCCTCGTCCTGAGTGCCCACTCTGCAAGTCGGCAAACGTTGAAGCCGACATCCACCACCTGCTGTGGGTTTGCCCTGCTCTGAAACCGACGAGGCTCCGGCACCTCGCAGCAGCGGGACTCTCGCCGCATAATCTGAGCCATTACACTGCTTGGACGCAGGGACCGCATTATCGATCCCTCTTGGACTTCATTAGGTCAGCAAATCTATTTTCATTCATTTAATCATCCTTGTTCACCCCCATCCCATACCCTTGTATGCCCTGAGGCATTTATCCTCGCATTAAAAAAAAAAAAAATTGTAAACTGCCAGAAAAGCATCCCTGTGGCTGGATCCCAGTGGAGTCGCCCCAAAAGAAAGAATGGATGGCAAGGTTAGCGACAGGCTAAGTTTAGTAAATGAGTATTCTAATAGTTTCCTTTGTCTTAGAAAGCGGCGGCACGAGAGAAAGTAATGTTCGACAGTTTCAGGCTCACTATAAAAAGAACATAGAGGGGACACTGCGAGACCAGACCTGTGTAAGTAAAAATTTAGAGAGGTATGCGACATCTCAATTTTGTAAAGGAAACTTCCAATTGCCTTGAAGGACACCAATTAGTATTTCATGGGAAGCCAAGATGGTGGAAATCAGAAGAGGGTGTTAGCATGGATATTGCAGAGTTTTGAGATATAGCGAAATTTCTGTACCTAGCCGCGGTGACATAAGCCAATGTCGGCAAAACAGATATGATAGGGCCGTTCAGGGAAGTTCGTGCGAGAGAATCAGCCATTTCATTCAAATGCAACCCATGATGTCCGGGTACCCAAAGCAAACGTACTTTTCGTAAGTACGGAGGCACCATCGAACGAAATGTTCTTTGAATTGCTGAATTTAAAGATGCAGTTAGTGCTGTGCATACAGATAGCGAGTCGGTCACAATAACAGCTAATGGGTCATTTTGGGGCAGTTTTCGTAATGCTAGTGTTATCGCTAATAATTCTGCCTGAAATATAGGTGTGAAGTCGGGAAGATTAAATCTCGCCTTGGTAATAGCTTAGCATGATTTGGAAATATGTCATCGAACTGAATTTTGAGGTCTGGCAAGGCATCATTTGAATGGTAAACATGGTGTAGGGACACATCCAATTTTTGTAACTGTTCTTGAACGAATATTACCTGAGGACTGTGGAATCTCGACCACGATGAAAAACTCAGACGGTTCAGTGATAAATATATATTGCGTACGCCTTTTGAAATAATCATAAATTTTGAAAAATGTCTGAACCGTAAGTATGCGGAATCTGCAATCTAGGGTGGGTATATGAGCTTCCTGATAAAGAACAACGTTGGCAACAAATCTAGGTAGCCCAAGGCATGACCGTAGAGCTTCTCTTTCTAAAAGTACCAGAGGTTTAATTTTGTAGGCCGGGCCACCGGAAAATATTACGCAGCCGAATTCTAATATGGGCCGAATATACATTTTATAGATCATCAGTAAAGTATCCCTGCGTAGTCCAGAGCGTCGGTGGCTGAGCCGGTGGAGCATACCTACGGCTCGTTCTGCATTTGTTTTAATATATTCAATGTGACTGTGCCAGGTGAGTTTGCCATCGTAAATGACACCAAGGTACTTGACTTCGTCAACTTGGGGAATGATTTCCTGTCGGTATTGTAAAGATATATGCACCTGTGCAGTTAATGGGAAAACTAATACCGCACTTTTGCTAATATTTAACGACAAACGTAACCCCTCTAGCCATGTTTCCAGCATTCCTAAGTAATTCTGCAACGACTGTTGTAGTGAATGTATATTTTTTGCGGACGTAAAAAATGCGATATCGTCGGCATAAACATAAACACGTACTTCCGTAGACAAAGGAATTGTGCTTAGCAAAATGTCAAATAATATAGGAGAAAGAACGGAACCCTGTATTTAATCGGGTATTTAATTTATTTAATTTATTAAGCGGTATTTAATCGAGAGAATTAGGATAAGCGCTAAGTTCAGGCTTCTTCTCTAGCACCTCGCTTGCACACACGAGGTCGTCGTCTTTGTCGTGAGCGTGGTTGGGCACAGATGGGGTCGCGGCATTTGCCCCCCTCCAGAAGGAGCATCGTCCCTATGCTCGGCTGGTAGCATCCGGTGTCCAGCGAACCAGAGAGTGTCCATGTCATTCAGAAAAATAAGGTTTCATGCGCACCGCGTGCACAGTCTCAGGCAGGTCCTTACGGTGCCGCAAGCTGGAGGGGCTGTAAGGAACGACTTCATAGTTGACGTTGCTAAGGCGTCGTAGAACCTTGTAAGGTCCGAAGTATCGGCGCAGAAGTTTCTCCGCGAGGCCTCGGCGGCGTACTGTAGCCCATAACTAGACACTCTGGCCGGGCTGATAGACGACGCATCCATGGTGTTTATTGTAAGGTAGGCAATCACGGTCTTGCTGGCTAGTTACGGGCGCGGGTTGTCTTGCTTCTTCGACGCGCTCTGTAAGATCTGCGGCGTCTGTCTCGGAATCGTTGGAATCATGATGAAGTATAGCATCCAGCATTGTTGTCACATCTCGATCGTCTCCAACATCCTGCGTCGAAAGACGTTTTCTGAAGCCGTAAATGTACGCCGATAGAAGGTTCTGACTTTCGACATAATCGGTTAACCTGGCGAGTATCACTCTTTCAAACAGCTTCCCGAGAGATGACGTAAGTGAGATTGGCCACAGGTTCTCAATAGTTTTCTGTTTTCCCGGTTTAGTGATTGGAGAGATTACGGTGGCTTCCTTCCACTGCTTTGGAGCCGTGCCAGTTTCCCCATATGCTCTTCTTGACGTAGTCGACGAGTCGTCCGAGTTGCTCAGTGCTGTGGTTGCGCAGCATTGCGTTGGTGATCCCGCCTTCTCCGGGGGCTGTGCTTTGTTTGATCTCCTGTGCCGCTGCCTATAGTTCCGCAACCGTAACGGGCTCATCTAGGGAGTTGTTTGTCGACCCTTTGTAACTGAGTGATTCGACGCTATCGCCCCCTGTTTTTATGCCTTTGTCCCCGAGCGCTTGGATCAGTTTATCGGTGTTACGTTTGTGTTCACCTACTAGGGTGCATATCATTCTCGCTGTTGCCGTCTTTGTAAAGTCAGGGCCTATCGTGCTGCGTAAGATAGCCCATGTCTTAGCAGTGGATAACGTCCCTCTGAGTGAATCGCAAAATTGTAGCCAATTTTCCGCTCACAGCTGTCTGGCATACTCATTTCCTTGTTCCGTTACAGTTGCTATTTTTGCATTAAGTTTTCCATTCAGTCTTTGGTTTTTTCAGCGCTTGGTTAACCTGTGCCGTCCCTCCCACAGGTGCAGCAGCTGCGGGTCGACTGCAGTGGTTTTCCCGTTAACGGATATGTTTCTTGCGGCTTTGTGCGCGACTTTGAGTTTCTTTACGCAGCCCTCGGCTGTGTTTGGGGATGCTGTGGACATTGGACATTTTCTGTACGCCGTCCATTTTGTGGCTTTGCTGAAGTGACTAGCACAAGAGTACACACGCGGCACAAAAGGGCGGCAAGGACAATCGAAAACTTCCAACTGGTGTTTATTACACAAAAGGTTATCAATATATGTTCTTGCACACTTGATCGGAAACTGTTGCACACGTGCAAGACAAGATGGTTATCACAAGCAGACAAGAGCGCACCATGGCGGGGGCAGGCCTTAAGGTGGTCACCCAGGGACAGTCCCCAGGAATTCAAATTCTGCGATAGCCGCTGTCTTAATGTTGAGTCTGGTGTTTTCCTATCCGTGCCTTGCTATTATTTCAGTTTTTCTCAAAGAGCGGCTGAAATTCACATTGGGAGCAATGTATCCCAAGGGAACCTTCTCTCTCTTTTTGAACTTTCTGATTGTGCTCTTGCAGTCTCTCGTTTAAGCACCTTCCTGTTTCTCTTTGTCGCCCTTTTGTGCCCCGTGTCTACTTTTGCGCTAGTCACTTCAGCATGGAATACCACCTAGCCCGGTCTCGCACCTTGCTTGTGACTTTGGCCTGTTTTGGTGAACGTTTGAGCCATGGTGCGGTCATTGAATAGCTAATAACAAAGTGGTCACTACCCAGGTTTTCGTCTAAATTCCTCCATTGCCCATCCGCCGTGTTAAGCGTGAACGTAAGGTCGGGGTAGGTGTACCCGTACACGCTATTTCCCAGTCTAGTGGGTGTTAGTGGGAGGGTTACTAGGTCTAGATCATATTCGTCTGTAACTTCAACCAGGCCTTTGCTTTCGGGCGCATCTCATCCGCATCCGCAATTGGCGCGGGGAGCGTTGAAGTCACCTGGGAGTACAAATTTGACTTTTCGTTTTAGGTAGCCCAGTGCGTGCTCAATAATTGCCGCAAAGTCTGGTCAACGTTCCTTGGGAAGGCTGTATTTGTTGCAAATAAAGGTCTTTGCTCTCCCTTTCTTCCATGTGTGTATTTCGATGATTTGGTGCTCGGTTGTGCATTGAGCGGCATAGTGTGAGCTCACCGCTATCCCTTTGTGCACTCATCTAGCAACCCACGGGTACTGCTGATTTCTAACTGTGTAGTAATCCCTGAGCATGACTGTACGCTTTTCTATTTTTTTGGAGGCATATAATATCAGGTTTGCTGATTTATTTATTTATTTATTTATTTATTTATTTATTTATTTATTTATTTATTTATTTATTGCAGGCATACTCATGGCCCACACGGCATTATTGAGGGTAGTGTACACACATTTCAATAAGATGTTACAAAAGGCAAATTGTAAAACGTCCCCATTAGTACAATATGAACACAGCAAGTCTGGGGGAAAATATGTAAGAATGCCATGCTTACAGGAAAAAGGAGGAAAAAGGAAATGGAACCAAAGCTATGGCACGCAATAATGTGTTGACAATTTCTTCTTAAATTTATCAAAGCCTTTCGAAAGTGCAATATCCCGTGGTAGCTCGTTCCAGTCCAACGATGTTTTTGGAATGAATGAACTCCTGCAGGATGTTGTACGGCACTGTAGCAACACCAACTTTGCATGGATGATCTAAGCGGAATGAAACATATGTTGGCGGCGTGAGTAACGTATCTTTAAGGGTGGAATTCATGTGGTAAATTTTAAAAAACAGACACACGCGTGATATTTTCCTGCGCATTGAGAAAGAGGTTAGTGACAATGTGTTTTGAACTTCTCTGACGCTGGACAAACAATCATAGTTACGGAAGATGAAACGTGCTGCTCTGTTCTGTACGGCTTCGAGGGCGTCGCTAAGAGAGTTTGTGAAAGGGTCCCATACTGAGTTAGCATATTCTAATTTGGAGCGGACAAGCGATTTGTACAGAAATTTAACAGGTGTCGGGGTTAATGAAAAATTTCCGTTTCAGATATCCAAGCATGCGATTAGCGGACGCGATGATAGCAATGATATGTGCCTTCCAAGCTAGGTTTCACGTTATAATGACGCCGAGGTATTTGTGAGACGTTACCGGTGTCAGCAGGGAAGTACCAATAGTGTAGGAAGTGAGGCACGAATTGACACAACGCGAAAAACGCATTACTTTGCATTTAGTCTCGTTAAGTGTCACCTTCTATTGCGAACACCAGTTAGATATAGTAGCCAAGTCTTCCTGGAGTAGTACAGGGTCATTAGTATTCTTTCTTTCCCGCTAAACCACACAGTCATCCGCAAAAAGTCGCAGTGTAGATGTTACGTTGTTAGGCAAGTCATAAATATATACATGAAACAGCCAGGGACCGATAACAGAACCTTGTGGGACGCCTGAGGTCGCAGGAACCGATGATGAGTTCATGCCGTTAGCATGCACGTACTGGAACCTGTTAGACAAAAAGCATTCAATCCGTCGAAGTACATTTTGGTCGATGTTAAGTTCACTTAGTTTGTGAAGAAACAAGCTGTGAGAGACTTTGTCAAATTCTTTGGAAAAATCTAAATATATACAGTCAACCTCACTGCCACGATCAAGTATGAAGTTAATATCATTTGTAAAATTTATTAGCTGTGTTTCACAAGAAAAGTGCTTTCTAAAACTATGCTGTACACGAGTGAAAAAGGATGATGACTCATGAAAGTTCGCTAGGGATGACAAGAAAACATGTTTCATTATCTTGAAAGGAATGCTGTGATACTGGCCGATAGTTGAGTGATAGGTGCTTGTCGCCTGATTTAGGGGGTGGAACCACCTTAGCCGATTTCTTCAGACTTGTGACCTCCCTGACAAGTCTGAAGGGATTGCTCAAATATTTTCGACAGTATGATGGAAAAATATACTTTAATGTTTTTCAGCCTTTTAGTGCTGATATCATCGGGACCACATGAAGAGGATAACTTTAAACGATCTATGATACTTACAATGCCTTCAAAGTCAGAACGAATGGAATCCATTGTAAATACGATATTGGGAGTAGAGTCTGGTAGTGATGCGCTAAAAGGGACAGAAAATGCATTAGCAAAAGTCTCATTAAGCAGTTTAGCACTGTCACTGTTAGGAATGGGATTTGATTGAGAATCCAGGAGAGAGATTGATGGCTCATCTCACCCATTAACAACGTTCCAGAATTTTTTAGTATCAGTTAAAAGAAATGATGGCAGTGTGACAATAAAGAAATGTTGTTTAGCATGTTTTAACGATTCTTTATAAGTGCCAACTGCGGCTCTTAGAGCTGACCAATGCTCCGATCCTCCGGACGTCCTCGCCCTGACATATAACCGCCTTTTTCGGTTCCCGAGGCGTTTTAAGGAGCGAGTGAACCATGGGGACCTATGATCAGTCGTGATGATTTTACGAGGGACGTGCAATTCGATTAATTCATGCAGTTTTTCTTAAAAAATGCACCAGTTGTCGTTAACAGATCGTTCGGCAAATGCCAGGACGAAATCGACAAGAAAAAGCCGGAAGCCATCATTAATTGAAGAAAAATTGCTTTAGCATAATTGTAAATGGTTTTCGTTTTATTTGGCGTTTTATTCGACGGTAAATTCAACGTGATGTGCAGTAAAGAATGATCACTTTGGCCTGGCAAGTATTTTACCTCGAAAACAAAATCTGGGGTGCTCGTTAGCAAAAGGTCTGATACATTAGAGCTGGTAGCTTTCGTCCTTGTCGGCTGGGTAACCATTTGTGTTCGCGAGAAGAAGGAGCAGTGGGCCGAAAAACTTGCCGACTCGGAAGATCCGTCACCGTCTACCGCAGGGCTAGACCAGTTAATGTTCGGGAAATTGAAGTCGTCAAAAATAAAAATGGGACGATCAGGAAACGTTGTTTCAATTATGTTCAGAATATCATGAAGGTCGTTATAACAGCCGACGGGCGTAGATGGTGTGCGGTAGCATGCACAAAATAAGAGAGCTTTATTGGTAATTGTAACCTGTACACATCTGAACTCCAATGTAGTATCAACACTAACTTCAAAGCATTCTAGATTGTCGGACACAGTGATTAATACACCACCGCCGCGACCAAAAGAACGGTCACAGCGTAATTCACGGTAACAACACTAATGGCCGAATTGATGTGTCTGTAGCGCTGCCGCTCTTCTTTGGAAAGAGCGGCAGTTCCAGTGTCATATCTCAGCGCTGTGTTCGGTTCTGGGCGTTTTACTGGCCATTGTTGATTTCGCTTTCGACTTCCGTCGAGTCTGAGATTATACATTTCTTGGCTTTCCTAATCGACGGTGTGTTGGGGTTGCTATTTGCTCTTTTACGCAGTGGCCTTTATCGGGCTAGCGTTTCTTCTACGTATCCTTTAAGTCCCTCTAAATCAGCGTTGTTCTTGGAAGTTTTGGATGCTTTGCATCTGTTGTACTAGGAGTTGCAGTGTTTTGACCGTAGAGGGCGCCGCTTTCGTGTGTTCTTGTTGTTGTGCCGCATGTGTGGGTTTTGCTTGTGCCACCTTAAATTTGAGTTGTCTTTCTGAGTGTGGCGATTTCCAGCATAAGTTCCAGCCTAAGACTGAAGCACTGTACGGGCGCCTCTTGTTATAATGACTGTTCAAACATAAATATAATATCAGCTTGAAAAAGTACTCAATGCACACAATTATCGATTACCACTCGCAGACGTCGGCACCAACCTCTTCATCCGTTTATCGATCTTCAATGCAGTGACTCGGCCCCATCGAGACCCTCTCCACTTTAGTGTGCTCCTCGCCCTTTTCTGTCAATTAGATAAGACAAGCCACTCAGTGTAGGCAATGTTATTCGTTTTTCAAGCAAACATAAGTGGCCTCCTATGAAGGAGGAGAGCGTTTGGTTGGTCTCTTCAGACAACCCTGCGGGTGACCACGCGAAGCTTGCGTTGGCGGTTACGCAAATTTGACGCCAGGAGATTTGAATAAAACATTTTGGAATAGTTTCACGTTATAGCGCCCCTTATGTCATAAACTTCGCAGAATGCTAGTGGTTAACGTGGATGTATGCAGAAAATAAGTTTTTTTTGTGCGTGGCATGTAACCATTTTAGTAGAAGAATGACTGCAGGTCAAAATTGTAGACAAGCTCAGTGCATAAAGACGGCGTCATGTTTAGATGACACACGTGACCAGTCAGCTTCAGCAATCGTCTGCAAGAATATATTTTTGTGAAATATAGCTTTAGTTAACGTTGTGTTTAATTGCAGGTTAAAGTTCTCGCAAAAAGGTGCTTCAGAGTAATGATGTGCGATATGAGGTCAAACAACGAAAACTTGTGGGGGACACAAGAAAGGTTGGACAAAGAGTGGTCAATGAGCGAGCCTAAAAATACTTTTTTTTTTTGGACACGCCGTCATTCTCTGGAATCTACGGGACACCAGTTGTGGGGAGCGTACATACAACCACGTCCAAGCTCTGTCGACAAACCGTACGGCGCCCAGCGACCTAGGAAATCTCAAGACGGACAAATTTCGAGTAGCAGAAAAAGGCACCCCGCGAGGCTCAGTTATATCGCTCCTTCGGTTTAACATCGGTATGCCGAAACTCCCGAAGGTTCTTGATAAACTAGGCGGCATACGGCACTCCTTGTATGCCGACAATATAACAATCTGAATTCGAAGCGGCTCCCCGGAACAGCACCAGGACGCCCTCCGCGAAGTCGTAGACTACCCCAACGCTGACCTAAAAAATTGCGGACTTCTCTGCGCACCGGAGAAATGTGAACTCCTGGTACTTAAAATCCGAACTCGAGGAAGATCCCCAGTATGTAAAATTACGGAATCGGGAGTCTCTCTTGATGGCGTCCCTATCCGTCAAATCGACTCTCTCCGGATTCTTGGCCTAAACATCCCAAAAGACGGCTCAGGAGTCAGAACACTACGGAAGCTTCAGGCTACCGATACTCAAGTGGCACACCTTGTAAACCGCGCAGCCAACAGAAGAAGCGGTATGACAGAACAAGATACCGTCTGCACCATCCAGACAGTCCGAGGGACTCCGACGCTAAGCGCAGAAGCGGACGCCTAAGACCTGTGCTCTAAAACAGCTCAGCAGGGAAGCGCGCGGACGCCGCGTTGCTGATTGCTGCCGCAGCTGATCGCTCCGATCTACGCTGTATGGTCAAGGTCACTTCCCTTTCCTTGTGTTCACCCCTGTGGCCCTGTAACGTCATTCCGGAGCCATCGCAGAGCTCCGACAACGCAAGTACCTCTTCCATGTAGGCGCCCGGCGCCAACGTTGCCCGGCGCCACGTCTCCCCTCACCCCCCTCCGTCACCCCCATCACCTCCCTGCCCTGTGCTTCTTGTTTTCCATCTGTGTCCACTCTCCGCACCTCCGCGGCAAGACAGCGGTGCTTTCGAAGTATGGGAAGCCTCGCCGAGGAGAGCGACGCAATGGTAGCCATGCGAGCGAAGATTTCGCTTTTCGATCCATCCTTGAGGCGAGGGTCAAAGGTTGCCAGATATTCCGGCGCCAACGAGAGAAGCGAGCGTATCAACGTCGAGTGCCAACTTTAGTCGGTTCGGTTACCGTCCCTTTTCAGAGCTCTCTCGACTTTGCTTCTCTGAGCCGCGCGCGCGTGCTGTTTAAGTTGAGAGCAGTGATCTTAAGTGTATGGATGGATATTATGAGAATCCCCATTGAAAAGGGGCGATGCTTAATGCCACCACGCTCGTAATTTGCCTCCTGCTCTATACTAGGCTCTAAAACTCGCGGCTTGTGTTAACCAACCATCGAACCTGAAGGAATATATACTGCCTTAAAAACTAGTTTCTTTGCATACCTTGTGTTCCCTGTCTTTACGCCAGGAGTACTTCAGCTTCTCTACCACTGGTTCATTAAGTTTTCTTTCCTCTACTATAGACAGCTTAAATACCTCTTCATTTACCTCTGGATGAACGCTGCAACATGCTAATAACACGTGTCCTGCTGTCTCTGTGCTATTTTCACGCCGCTAAGCACATATTGCCGTAATTATTAAAAATTTCTCCTGGAACACAGTGCTCTCAGACATACTAATGAGACGTCGAACAGTACTTCATTGCCCTTTAAATCATTATAAACCATTTGTCGTATGATTCTTTCTTTTTTGCTGTTTCATGTAGTTTCAGGGCTGGCTTACTTCTCCATCGCGCCTATATAGTGTGCTGTTTCCGCAATTCTAATTTCACGTTTAACTCCCATTTTCTGGTCCCTTTGCACGTCTTTAACGTGGACAGCACTTTTAACGTGGAAGGACTTTCACTAACAGTTTCCAGGTTCATTCCTTTTTTTTCGCTGCGAGTCGATGTTTTTCCTTTATAGGTACTTCCTATCCTTAGTTTCCCATCTAATTTTCTTCAAATTCCTCAGTTGTTTTTCAAAACAGATTTTGCTTTGTTCCTTTCGTGCACCGAAGGACGCCCAGACCGCGTCTCCTTGTACCTCACGCGCTTCATTCGTATAGTCTCTGAAGCCAGCCTTGTAAAAGCTTTAGTCTAGTTTGCGCTTCGGATTTTATACGCAACGGCGAATTTCGATGCGCAAGTCCAGAAGCCAGGACTCCTTTCCACGCGCCTCGGTTTAACTTATACCGACCGCTACACTTGTCCTCCGCCATAGCACTCTATATCTAACCACAGCCGCAGTTGTCTTTTTATGCGAAGCATATTACTAGAGCTCAACCCAGCTCCTCAGGCGCGGCGGTGTCGCCTTCAATGACCTTTGACCCCATGCCATACCACGTGACACCGTGACGTCACGACAGAGGAGAAACGGGGCTCCAACTCGCGCCGTCGCTCGCGGCGTCGCGGCGGTATATAAGCAGCTGCGCTTGCCTCTGCTAGACACACACGAGGTAAGATGCCTCCTGGAGACATTCTAGGTGGCTTTGGCTCACCTCCTGCAAGATGGGCTAGGTGGGAATCAAACCAGGGTCTCCGGAGTGTGAGACGGAGACGCTACCACTGAGCGATGCTTCAAAGCGGTACAATAGCGCCTCTAGTGAATGCGGTGTTGCCTTAGAAACGAGCTGTTTCTAGGCGTGCGTCGCTTGCTCAGGCGCACACTTCGTTGCCGCGCCGAACGCTGCGTTGCTCGACGCTCGCCGCATCCAATGCGGGGCGCGTTGTCGCTGCGCGTAGCCCATTGTCTTACACCCCTTGGCGGGTCGACGGGAACGCTGTCGCGTTCCACTCTTGAAGGCGAAGCAGAGTAACGCACGAGTTGTTTCTTCGTCTAGCCGAACCAAATATAGCCAAGCAACAGCAGTTCACGAGGCTAAACAGTGGTTCAACAACTAAAATAAAGTTTAGTATGCTTCGCATCCTGGGCTTAACCTTAGCTAAGCCACAGCCATTTTTTTTTCGCATGGAGCACATGTGCTTCTGTAAGAAGGTGGCATGATATTAAACCGGCTAATCAATAGAAAACAATTGCCTGGCATAGACTGAACATCTATCGAGCACCGCGGATGTGATGTCCCGCCTTCCTCTCTCTCCTTTCCCGGCGCCTACCTGCTCCCTCGCTCGCTTCCTTGCAACCGCTGCGCATGCGCACTTGTTACATGCTCTGACGTCACCACAGGAGAGGGCGCGTAAGGTGCGCTTCGTGCGCTGCTCGCTAGGGGGCTACGCCCCGCCAGGCGACGCGCGCTGCTCTTCCCCCACGCCCTCCCTCCCTTCTCGCCCGCATATCGTGCCAGGCAAAAGGCTTTCACTCGCTTAACCTAAAGACCACCAACGCCCAGGTGCGAGTGCCACTAAGAGATACCTAAGTCAAAGATTAGCGTCGCCTACCATTTCTTTTATAGATTCATCAAAGCAAACCTTCTATTTTCGCAGCAATGCCAACTTATGTACCATGCTTTAGGCAGGGGTGGGTCATAGAGAATACTAACACCGAAAAGAATGAAAATAAGAATTTAAAACATCACACACACAGGCCAGATCGTGGTCTGGACATTAAACAATGTTTGCAATGAAAGAAGTTGAAACGACTGGGAACGGCAACACACCCTTCAAGAATTACTGCGGATACATGCGGCACGTTCCACAGGCTATCAAGCAGTTGCATAACAGGTGATTCAAGAAGGCATAACTCTAGCACCTAGGGCAAGCATAAGAGGATGTTGCATCTTGGTTTAACATACATGAAACGGCAGCTCACAAGTACTACGTCCATAGTAAAACACCACTGAAGTCATCATTCTAAAACACTGAAGTTCCCGAAACTGGCACGAAATAACTGAATCAATGCAAAACCAAAGTGGCAAAAATAGCTCATTAGAAAATCCAGAATCAAAGAGAACAATGTCGCGCGCGTTCACCGGATTCAAGTAGCAGTGTACGTGTTCGACACAGCAGGCGCACAAGAACAAAGCAGCTAAATAACGTGACAGACAAGGAGCACTTTGAGATCCTAACTGCAGTCTGAGTTCAAGTTACTTCCACAGAACAAACATGAAAAACGCCAATAACTACGATAGCATTTCACGAGGTACCGATGAAGAAAAATAGGGTGCGCGACAACTGGAAAGGTAAAACAAATGCTAGTTCTGTTTCTTTTGCATCCCTCGGCACCTCGCTACTAGCAAATGAAATGACGCGTGCACCCCGGCTAATGCACAGCTTTCGCGCGACGCTTCCGCGATAGGTGGGACTGAAGCCCAGTGCGTCTGTCTTCAGAAGGCTCTTCACAGACAGTGGGCCAGTCGATCTGCGGCTGCGACGCGCAACCAAAGGCATCGCAGAACTCTCCGATGTGCCGAATGGACTCCGACAGGCTCAGCCCATCATCGTCGTAGTTCAAGTCGAGAGCCTGACACGAGTGGTGCAGGACAAAAAGCATGAAGAATACTTGACTAGCCGAAAGGTGGTAGTAGCCGAACGCCAGCGCCCTCCGGTGCCAACCCGGAGCTGCAACGGCGCGGGCCGTGGATTGCAGCGACAGCAGAGCGTGCTTCAGATCGGGGGCCAGGTCGCGTCCGAGGATGTCTCTCATACAGTACGCGTGAAAGAACAGTTTTTCACCAGTCTTGAAATCCCAGTTCTTTCTGTCGATCAGCGCGTCCCAGAGAGCGTCGGCGAGCAGGACGCCGAGCACAGTGGCATTGTTCACAGCGGCGCCGTTGACTCGGGTGCGGTTGCCTCTGCGGGTGGCGTTGAAGTTGAGGAGCGTATAGACGCCGGCCGAGATGACGATATGACTGCCCGCTCTGCTGACAAACGCCTGGAACAAGTTATGTCGGAGCCTGTGCAGCCCTGAGAGACCCCGCGCCGCGTTGATGCGTCACACCTGAAAGAGTGAAAACAAACTTCCTCAGAGCACCGGAGGGCGACGGTATCGTTCTTGTATCTGTTAAAATGTTCTGTTATTCTCTCGTGCTGCCGCTGCGCCGCCCAACTTACACCTCCCGGCTTCACGTAAGCCATTTTAACGCGATAGCGTTAAGGAGCTCGTGTCGCAGAAAAGCCGGTGTCGTCGGCGTCGGGTGTCGGCGTCGGCGGCGTTGACCGTGAGCGATAAATCACGGCAGGCTTTTCATAAATAAAAAGCAACTTCCAAGAATGGCCCGGTGGGAATCGAACCCAGGTCTCCGGAGTGTGAGACAGAGACGCTACCACTCAGCCACGAGTTCGATGCTTCCAAGCGGTGCAAACGCGCCTCTAGTGAATGCGGTGTTGCCTTCGAAACCAGCCGTGGAAAGTTATACTGCGGTGTATATCGGTAATTATGAACATGTAACGTACAGAAGTCACAATTACACGAGTTGCGAAGTGCGTTTCCGCTGCATTTCTTTTGCGCTTTCCGCACATGCAGAGCCATCTTGCGGCAAACACAGAAGACCCCCTCCTCTCAATGTACGGCGCTGCCCCGACAGGAGGCGCGCCGCGCGCGCATTGGGACCGCTGCCAGGCGCGTCGCGGGACTCCCTCTCCCCTGACGACGCTTCGCCGTGCTTCCGGTTTAGATTACTATCTATCTCTCTGCGCGTGCCGATCACGACGTTTGGCTGGCGCAGATCGTTTTCCCTCCGAGACACCGAGTTCTTTGGTTCGTTTCGTTCGCTCAGGCGCACGTTTCGTTGTCGCGCCGAACGCTGCGTTGCTCGACGTTCACCGCGTGATAGGTGGGCGCTAAGTCCGATGCGGGGCGCATCGTAAGTGATTGCTGTGCCGTAGCGCATTGTCTTATACCCCTTGGCGGGTCGACGGGAACGCTGTCGCGTCCCACTCTTGAAGGCGAAGCTTAAGCGTCCTCCAATTTTAACGCGATAGCGTTAAGGAGCTCGTGTCGCAGAAAAGCCGGTGTCGTCGGCGTCGGGTGTCGGCGTCGGCGGCGTTGACCGTGAGCGATAAATCACGGCACGCTCTTCATAAATAAAAAGCAACTTCCAAGATTGGCCCGGTGGGAATCGAACCCAGGTCTCCGGAGTGTGAGACAGAGACGCTACCACTCAGCCACGAGTTCGATGCTTCCAAGCGGTGCAAACGCGCCTCTAGTGAATGCGGTGTTGCCTTCGAAACCAGCCGTGGAAAGTTATACTGCGGTGTATATCGGTAATTATGAACATGTAACGTACAGAAGTCACAATTACACGAGTTGCGAAGTGCGTTTCCGCTGCATTTCTTTTGCGCTTTCCGCACACGCAGAGCCATCTTGCGGCAAACACAGAAGACCCCCTCCTCTCAATGTACGGCGCTGCCCCGACAGGAGGCGCGCCGCGCGCGCATTGGGACCGCTGCCAGGCGCGTCGCGGGACTCCCTCTCCCCTGACGACGCTTCGCCGTGCTTCCGGTTTAGATTACTATCTATCTCTCTGCCCGTGCCGATCACGGCGTAGATCGTTTTCCCTCCGAGACACCGAGTTCTTTGGTTCGTTTCGTTCGCTCAGGCGCACGTTTCGTTGTCGCGCCGAACGCTGCGTTGCTCGACGTTCACCGCGTGATAGGTGGGCGCATCGTAAGTGATTGCTGTGCCGTAGCGCATTGTCTTATACCCCTTGGCGGGTCGACGGGAACGCTGTCGCGTCCCACTCTTGAAGGCGAAGCTTAAGCGTCCTCCAATTTTTTGCACTACTGCTGGATCGTCGTACATACACTGATATGATAGGCCTATACTGTCGCAGCCATGTACCTGGGTACGCACGACTCAAAACGCGTCGACGCCTTGAATTTCGGATTCACCGAGAGTTCTGTACAGCGCGCGCGCGCAGGAGAGCGTGGCTGTACTTACGAGGAGAGGTGCGTATTTCTCTGGCACAATGCACGGCTTGCGAATGCGGTGCCGAGGGTACTCGAGGACTGCGATAAAATAGCCCTGAAATTCGTAATGTAATTTTGTTGGGAAAACGCTCGGTATGTGTAACAATATACGCACGGCTCCTTCTTCGCCTCGATATCAGCTTCGCTAGATGATCGTTTTTTCTTCTTTTGCACAGAATCTTTTTTTTTTCACCATCAGGTAAGCAGGAAAAGCCCTGGCAATTTTCGCTTACATCTAATATCACGTACTATAGAAATGTGCTAATTAGGCCTCCTGATATACACGGTGCGATAATAATCGGGCTCACTAATATGCATTTAAGACAATCAAGAGTTGTTGAACAAGGATTGCCGCTGAAGTGCAGCTTTGGGCCAAGCAACATGTCTTGTCGGATGACTGTTGATTACTTCAAGCCTACGTGTACGTAGTGAACTTCTGTCCTCATTAATCGTCATTTGGATAATGCTCACCTGAAAATGGAAATCGCGGAATTCCAGCACGTTTTCGAAGTAGTTATCGCTGGCGTCGGGCAGGTGGTGCGAGTACGGTGACGTCATGTCCACGGCCAATACGACGCGAACGCCTCGCACCACCCTGCGAACCTCGCTCGAGTTTAGGTATGCGGAGAAGGTGACTTGAGCATCCGCAAGCACGGCGTCGGCGACTCTGTGGAATAACTGCAGCACGACAGCGTCTCGTTCGGGACTGGTCATCTGCTGCGTCAGCAACACGTCCCAGAGTGGAAACAGTTTCACGATCTCCTCACCACAGAAAGCCGCCCGGGCCACTAGGCTAGCGGCCGCGTCCATATTTGTGATTTCTCGGGCAAACATGGACCACGCCGTATGGACAGAAAAGTAGACGAGCGCCGCAGCCTGCACGGTGGCGTCCTTGTCGACGAGCACTTCTACGATGCCCACGATATTGGAGGGATCCTCCAGGCCAATCAGTGGGAAGGTTCTCAGAATTACCTTCCACGAGGACATGTCTGCGTTGGGAAACGCTTCGTCCAGGAGGGAAAACTTGCCCGTGTAGATATTCTCGTCGAAAACATTGCGTGCGGCTTGCAATCGCGCAATCAAAGCTGTCAAGGCGGCGCGAGTAAGGTTAAGACCCGTATAACTGTTCGCGCTGTCGAACATGACTTCCGTGAACTCTGTGGGATAGGAAGTGCCGGCAGCCAGTATGTGTGGCGCGGCTAGAGCGGCGATGACGAACAGCGTTTCGTTCCTTTCGTGCCACCGTACGCTGTCAGCTCTGAAGACGCTGAAGATGTAGTACCGGAAGTGTAGCAGACCGACGAGTTTGATCAGGTCCACGGCGTGCGGCGAGATCGTTCCCGACCAGCGCCGCAACAGGTCGACGACGGCTTTCACCGCGTGCTCCGCGGTGAACAGATTGCCGACGGCCGAGGCAAGGCAGCTCTCGTGGTGCATCCTGAGGATGTCGCTGACGGGCGAGCGCAGTTTGCCCTGAAGAGTCGGGTGAAGCACGGACGAGGCTAGCGCGCGCTCCACGATCGCCTGGCGGTCCACCTTGTTCTTCTTGTAGCAGGCGTATCCGATGAAGTTGTTGCAGGGGTCCACCGTCAGGTTGGACAGCATGATTATCGTTCCGATAGCTTCAGGGCAGCAGAAAGGCGGGACCTCAGGGCCCGGCTTGGACGAAGTGCCTATGATGGCGCGCACCAGGGCCCACAGGAGCGCCGCGAAGCCGAATAGAAACAGCGGTGTGAGCAGAATCAAGCACGCAACGAAAACTTGGTGACCGTGGGTGCACGAGGCTTCGTCACCGGGCATTTCATTGGGAAGCCCCTAAGAAAGCAAGGATTCGACGGAACGTTCAAGCTTCTTCTTCTTCTTCTTCTTCTTCTTCTTTGGGTCGTGGCAAGTACCAAAGATGCCGCAGTTACCGTTGTAGGACGCGGCAGTCTATGAAATGGCGAAAAGGAAGTTCCGTTATCACGCCTGCCCATATAAATTTAACTAGATTACTTTGGGTGTCTGGACATAAGGGATTATCCGTGAACGAAATGGCTGAAAACGTCGCGAGAGCGGCCCTCAGTGGCCCTGTCCTATCATTAATTACTTCCTACATCAGCTTACTTAACTACTGCTAGATTCAGTAGATATGCAATTGCTCAAGACATCTTGAACCCAACTACAGCAGTTTTTCCCGAATATCGACACGTCCTATCCCCTCGCCACAAAAATTCCTTTACCACCAGAAAAACTGAAGTGATGTTTACCTGATTAAGTTGGCAAACACCATTATTACATATTTATTATAACAGGGCTGGCCTGCGCCCTCCTCTCTGTGCCCAATCTGTGCAGAGGATGAGACCATAGATAATTTTAAATGCAAAGCACTTCATGGGCAACATTTGCCACTTTCACAGCATTTATCTAGCCGCCTTGGTCTTGGTGCTCTCATGGTCGTTCCGTGAACTTGATAAGTACGAAAATTGGCATAGTATGACAAGAGCGTATGATGAACATAAATGATAGGCATGACATGAATATCATGACATGCGTGTCATCTAGGCCATGAAACAGCCGCCTACGCCTTGGTGCTCTCATGGTCGTTTCGTTAACTTAATCGGTAGGCTTGCAGCGCACTGGTTCGCATAACATCGATTTCCATAGGGCGTGGGATCTGCCGCCTTTTTCATTATCTTCCCTTTTTATTATCTCCTCTTAGAATAAGAATTTCTTTTATTGAAGGCGGGTTAATAAATTAAAGTCTAGATTTTTCTGCGTGCCAATACCATGATGTGATTATGAGGCACGCCGTAGTGGGGGACTGCGGGTTAATTTTGACCACCTGACTTCTTTAATTAATGGGCATATAATGAAAAGTACAAGGGCGTTCTTTTGCGTTTCGCCCTCATCGAAATGCGGCCGCCACGGCCGGGATTTGATACCGCACGCCCTCCGGTTTAGCAGCAGAACGTCAAAACCACTACGCCGCGACAAGAGGTGGGCAAATGCCCTCATTTTTTTTTTCCTCCCTCACCCTCACTATGCCAGTGTCCTTCTCACCTCACCATTAGATTGAAAATTTTGACCGCCCTTCCTCACCCTCCATCCTCACCTATAAAAAAGTTATCCGCCCTCCCCAACCTCACCCTCTCGCTGAAAAGGCTACCGTCATTCTCTTACCATACGTTTTATACAATTTCAGTAAAACCATCTGCTTGATCCGCGAGCTTAGTTTGCAACACTGGTTGTCTAGTGCCATTCCTATTGTCAAAGCGTGCTACACTTCTTTCATTATAGGCGCTTGAACATAGGTCAGCAAAATAAACGGAGCTCACTCAGACTCACTCACAAATTATATATATATTGTAGCGGGTAATATGCATGTGGCACTGTAGTTGTAGTGGGTAATATGCATGTGGCACTGTGCGGACTGCCACCGCTGCGGCGCGAGACACGAGCGCGGGTTGTTGGTGCGAAGCGCTAGGACTCGTATCTAGAGCTACCTGCGATCCCTCGAACGAGCTACATAAACCCCACTTCATTTGGTGGAGCTGCGGGGTAACCTCAAAAACTGGAACTCCGAAGCCGGACGCTACCGACTGCTGCGACCATGCCTGACGAAACCACCCAGGAAGATGCACCCCAGCCTCCGACGGTCATCGTTTCCGGTGCATTGCGCCAGCGTGATCCTGCCATCTTTAGCGGCACCGATGATCATGACGTGGAGGATTGGTTGTCATCTTACGAAAGGGTGAGCCAGCATAACAAGTGGGACGACGTCACAAAGTTGCACAATGTGCTGTTTTACTTAACCGGCGTGGCGAACCTCTGGTTCCGAAACCACGAACACGATTTCACAACGTGGAGCAGATTCAAGACAAGTTTCACAGAAGTGTTCGGGCGCCCCGCTGTGCGCAAGCTTCGCGCAGAACAACGCTTACGGGGGCGCGCGCAACATCACGGTGAAACGTTCACAAGTTACATCGAAGATGTCATTGACCTGTGTAAGCGCGTGAATCCGTCAATGGCGGAACAGGACAAGATAAAACACATTATGAAAGGCATTGATGAGGACGCATTTCAAATGTTGCTAGCGAAGGATCCGCGTACGGTGGCCGAAGTTATCAACTTGTGCCAAAGTTTTGACGAGCTACGGAAACAACGCATCTTAGCTCGGCGCCCACCGCCTACGGAAGATTCGTTAGCAGCATTGGTTATTGGCGACAACCGCGCAACTTTGCTGACGCAAATAAAAGAATTTGTGCGCGAGGAGGTCGCGCGACAGCTCTCGATTTTGCCGACCACGGAGAAGCCTTCTCAATATTTGGCTCCAGCGATCCGACAGGTAATTCAAGAGCAAGTGACCGAAGCTCTTCCACCTCCGTGTCAGCCGGCTCCCGTGGCCGCGCCTCTGACGTATGCTGAAGCCGCTGCACGGGCGCCTCGTCTGCCGGGATTCTCTCCTCCGCCTTCAGCGCCTCTCCAGCCGGTGTTCTCTCATCCGCCCTCGCCTCGCCAGCAGGTCGCTCCCTTTTTCAGCGCACAGCAGCAAGGCACAAATCCTTGGCGTACTCCTGACAACCGCCCAATATGCTATGCCTGCGGTACACCGGGGCATGTAGCGCGCTTCTGCCGCCGGCGCTTGCCGGCCTTCGTGGGCACCGCGCGACCACCCAGCTCCGGATTCCGACCATACCGTATGCCTCAGCGACCACCATCGGAAGTCTACGCTGCTGATGACATACCAGCACCGCAGTCACAGCTCTACAATACTCGTCGCTCGCCTTCCCCTCGTCGGCGCTCACTCTCACCCATGCGTCGTAGGCCCAGTGCCAGTACTACTGAGGCGGAAAACTGATTTCCGCAGTTCCTGAGGCACGAACTGCGTCATCGTCGGAACATCAAAGTCCTCGTTTTTCCCCCGCTAACGTTATTGAAGTGTCTGTTGATAGCATCAAATGTCTTGCCCTCGTCGATACAGGTGCTGCTGTATCTGTGATTAGTGAGAAACTTTGCCGTAAATTACGGAAAGTGACCATGATGCCTTCGGTATTATTGCTTAGAACAGCCAGTGCACAGCAAGTTCAGCCAGTCGCTATGTGCACTGCCAGGGTGTTGATTCGAGACATTTTGTATCCGATTGATTTCTTTGTGCTAACTTGTTGCTCCCACGATGTGATTCTCGGTTGGGATTTTCTGTCGCGCCATCACGCCGTCATTGACTGTGCACGTGCTGAGGTTCAGTTCTCCGTTCTGTGCGATATGCCATCTCACGACGTTAAAGTTCATGATGTTACCAGGATCTGTGTAGCTTCCGATACTGACCTTCCCCCTCACAGCGCGGTATTTGTCCCTCTTTCATGCGCATCGCTTGCCGAAGCGACGGTCATGTTTTCACCCGCTGCCGTCTTCATTCGCCGCCAGCCTATATTGTTGCCTTTCGCTCTCCTCACGGTGCACCATGGGGCTGCAGAAATACTGATTTCTAACCCAAATTCGTACACTTTGGCTTTGCACTGTGGCGAGACTATTGGTACCATCCAGACTGTGGACGCTGACGTTATTGTGCATTTCCCTGTTCCCGACGACGTGGATACTGCCAACGTAACAGCACTGGCACCCCATGTGCCATCTAACCGAGTACCACCGGATGTTTTTTGTCGCTCTATTGCCGCTGACCTCGAGCCGACACAACGTGAGCGGCTTATTACTCTTTTAAATGATTTTCACGCCTCTTTTGACTGCAACCAAGCATCATTAGGCCGCACAAGTACCGTCTCTCACCACATTGATACGGGACATCACGCACCATTACGCCAGCGTCCGTACCGCGTGTCATCCACCGAGCGTCGTGTCATCGCCGAGCAAGTTGAAGACATGCTTGAACGTGGTGTTATCAAGCCATCCTGCAGCCCTTGGTCATCCCCTGTAGTACTCATTAAGAAAAAAGATGGCTCGATTCGTTTCTGTGTGGACTATCGTCGCCTCAACAAGATTACACGAAAAGATGTCTATCCTCTACCGCGCATAGATGACGCCTTAGATTGTCTTCATGGTGCCGAATTCTTTTCTTCTTTGGACTTGCGATCGGGCTATTGGCAAGTGCCAGTGGATGAATCCGACCGCTCCAAGACAGCTTTTATTACGCCTGATGGCCTGTATGAGTTTACCGTAATGCCATTCGGCCTCTGCAATGCACCCGCGACATTCGAAAGGATGATGGACAATCTTCTACGAGGCCTCAAATGGAAGACATGCTTATGTTATTTAGACGACGTGGTAGTTTTCTCCCCTGATTTCACCACTCACCTCTCTCGTCTACGCGAAGTCCTTACTTGCCTTACCACCGCCGGCCTTCAACTTAACTTGAAAAAGTGCCGCTTCGGAGCCCGCCAGCTGACCATACTTGGCCATGTCGTGTCCAAAGACGGCGTCCTTCCCGACCCTGACAAACTTCGTGCTGTCGCAGAATTTCCGCGGCCGACTACAGTGAAAGAGCTCCGCAGTTTCGTCGGTCTTTGCTCTTATTTTCGCCGCTTTGTGCGCAATTTTGCCTGCATCATCGCTCCCCTGACGAAGCTCCTGGCTGGCTCTGGTGACCTTCGCGACTGGACTCCGGCGTGTGACCAAGCCTTCACCACTTTGCGTCGTCGGCTTACCTCACCGCCTGTTCTACGCCACTACGACCCGAGTGCACCGACTGAAGTTCATACCGACGCCAGCGGCGTTGGTCTTGGGGCCGTCCTTGCACAACGGAAGCCTGGCTTTGCAGAATATGTGGTTGCATATGCGAGTCGTGCTCTCACGAAGGCAGAATCCAATTATTCTGTCACGGAAAAAGAATGTTTAGCTATTGTTTGGGCCTTAAACAAATTTCGCCCTTACTTGTATGGCCGTTCGTTCGACGTTGTGACAGACCACCACGCGCTCTGCTGGCTTGCGTCACTGAAAGACCCGTCGGGGCGTCTTGGACGTTGGGCTCTTCGGATCCAAGAATTTGACATTCGCGTCATTTATCGATCCGGGCGCCAACATTCTGATGCAGATGCGCTCTCCCGTGCGCCCATGCGATCCGACGAAAGGCCACCTTCATCCACAGAGTGCCCGGTTGCTACGCTTGCTTTTACTGACATGCCGTCTGAACAGAGAAAAGATCCGTGGATTGTTTCTCTTATTGACATTCTTAGCAGTTCTTCAACGTCTACATGCCCTCGAGCCATTCGTCGCCAAGCCACCCACTTCGTGCTACGGGACGCCATCTTGTACCGCCGAAACTATCAGCCCGACGGTCGCAAATGGCTACTAGTCATCCCTCGCCATTTGCGTTCCGACGTATGCACGTATTTCCATGCAGACCCACAACAAGCTCATGCTGGCGTCCTGAAAACCTACGAGCGGCTCCGCCAGCGGTACTACTGGCGCGGCATGTATTCTTATGTCCGCAAATACATTCGGTCATGTGCAGCCTGTCAGCGACGCAAGACATCTTCTCATACGACAGGCCCTCTGCAACCTTTACCGTGTCCTGCACGTCCTTTTGATCGGGTTGGCATCGACCTTTATGGGCCTCTTCCATGCAGCGCTACCGGAAATCGTTGGATAATTGTCGCAGTAGACCACCTGACAAGATATGCTGAGACTGCTGCACTTGCTTCGGCTGCTGCTCGCGACGTCGCCGCATTCATCTTACGGCATTTCGTCTTACGGCACGGCGCACCGCGAGAACTGCTCAGTGACCGAGGCCGTGTCTTCTTGTCCGAAGTTATTAATGAGCTACTCGCCGCGTGCCGCACTATTCACCGCACCACTACGGCGTATCACCCACAAACTAACGGTCTAACGGAACGATTCAACCGCACCCTTGGGGACATGCTCACCATGTATGTTGCGTCGGATCATTCCAATTGGGACGATGTCCTCCCTTTTGTGACGTACGCATACAATACCGCCGTTCAGGCTACCACAGGCTTCTCACCATTTTTCCTTCTTTATGGGCGTGAACCATCCACTACCCTCGACACCGTACTGCCATATCACCCGGATGCCTCTGAATTCACCCCTCTTTCCGAAGTTGCTCGCCATGCTGAAGAGTGCCGCCAACTGGCTCGTTCGTTCACGTCGGATACCCAAGGAATCCGCAAAGATCGCCACGACAACGATCAGCCCACACAGTCCTTCGCCGTGGACTCTCACGTCTGGCTTCGGCTGCCCTTCCAAGCTCCAGGCCTTAGCCCAAAGCTTGCCCCGAAATATCAAGGTCCGTACCGGATCGTCGCGTGTACTTCGCCTGTGAATTATGTGGTCGAACCGGTGACGCCATCTTCGGACAAACGCCGCCGTGGCCGCGAGACTGTTCACGTCAGCCGCCTGAAGCCGTACCACGACCCCCTTATCGTATCATCGCCTTAGGTCGCCAGGATGGCTCCTCTTCGCCCCGGGGGAAGTTGTAGCGGGTAATATGCATGTGGCACTGTAGTTGTAGTGGGTAATATGCATGTGGCACTGTGCGGACTGCCACCGCTGCGGCGCGAGACACGAGCGCGGGTTGTTGGTGCGAAGCGCTAGGACTCGTATCTAGAGCTACCTGCGATCCCTCGAACGAGCTACATAAACCCCACTTCAATATATATATATTTTTTTTTTGCTTAGAGCTCGCTGGGTCTCTGACTCACCGATATTCTACGTAGCCGCGATCACGCGGACTCAAACTCATCAGAACTATACTCAGTCAGGCTCACTGGTAATCAAGCTCGCCAGATCTATGCTTAGCTGGGCTCACTCGGACTGAGATTCACCAAATTCTACTCAGCCAGATTCACTCGACCTCACTTAGTCAGATCCGTAAAGATCTTCTGGGCCCACAGATCTCATGAACTCAGACACTTTTGAATTGGACATATCAATGACAAAAATGCCTTAATACCAGGTTAATATATAGGGGAATTCAGTGACCTTACAAAAGTTAGTAACATAGAAAAGAGTACGCACGAGAGTCTTTAATATACAAGAAATTTCCTTATTTGTTTATTCAATGTTGGTCATGATGTTTTGTAAGAACAAAATAAGTATGACGCTCGACTTTAGCAGTTCAGGATTTATTTCGCGTAAAGATAAAATGCGGAAAAGCGATCTTTAAAACATACGCATATTCTTATTTGTTTGTGTACACGCACGCGTTTGTTCCTTTGACGCATGTGTTCCTGTCATAGGCGTATCTACCGAGGGGGGAACACTTGCCTCCCCATATTCGAAAGTGTGGGGCAAAGTATTTCATTAGCCCCTCCCCCCCCCCCCATTTTTGAATGCAGCCACTCTCGGCGGAATGCTGGAAAGTCCAAAAAGTACAACTGAAGCAAAATTTTCTTAATATATACCATATAGGAGAGATAGGGAGGGAAAGGGGAAGGCTTGTCCCCTCCCCTGTCGAAAAGCAGTGATACGCCACAGGTGCAAATAATGCGACTTCCGAAATACTGTCACTACACAGCTTGAATGCTAATCGCATTGTCGTCGAGAGTCAACGTAAGGTGTGAGCTGCAATTTCTTTTTTAATTAGAAGAACGGGATGTTTCTGGAAAAAAGAATTTCTAGAAAAATAAGAAAGAATTCAAGAACAAGAAACCATCCGAATCTGAATCTAAAACATGAAAATAAATCCAGTGGCGTGATTAAAGTTTTTCCGGTGTCACGAACGGCTCAGAAAGTCGTGTGGGATGTCATACATGTAGTATGACATGTATGACATCCTGCCCCCTTTTTTAGTCCTTTTTTTTTTGAAATCCCCTCGACAACACATTCCGAAGTCAATATGCCTTTTTCGGCGCCTCAACCCGGAGTATCGCCTTCTGGATGCCGCCGTAACGACACCTACGTTAAGCGCGTGGGGCAGTGCCCCTTGAAAGACCATGCCGCTGCCTTTCAGCCACCCCCACACATTGCACCGCAGACTCCTCGCCGCCACCTTAACTATTTCAAAATTACTCGACCTATTGCTTGACCGGCCGTTCTAATGCCTCAAAAACATGCCGCCAACGACTCCCCTGATTACCTCCTAACCTTTCACATCCCCACACGCTCCCAAGCCCCCGTATTTCTTAAAAGATTTCATTTTTCTCTTTCTTTTTCTTTCACCCCCCCCCCTTTGTTGTGTCTTGGTACGGCCATGGCTCCCCCTGCTTTTTTTTTTCCTTTTTTCCCCCTTTTTTCTGCTTCTATTTCTTTTCTTTCCTCCCCGCGTGCCCACTCTCACGCTCTTGTCCCTTCGTCTTGAGAATGAGGCTCACAGACGTCGGACGACAACGCCTGTTCCCTCTTGTAATCTCTCTCTTTAAAACCAGCCGCCAGCGACAACACCCGCACGGGACGTCACTGCACTAACCCTTTAAAACTAACACGCCGAGGATGACGAGGCCGCCTTTGACGAAGATAGGTCCACCTATCGAAACGTTGGCCAGCCTGTCTGAGGCACTTCAACCCTGTTTTAAAAAAGTTTATACCACAATGTAGTAGGTGTGTACGAGTATTGATTTTCGGTATCGACTCGAATAGGAATCATATAGTGCCATAAGCAAATCGAATAAAAAATTTAATACTTTTCTAATAGTATTCGAACCATGAACAGTGTATATTACAATTATTATAAAACGAAATTCACATCCCAGTAGTCTTAAAGTTAGGAAGTTTGTCATAATACGTTATGAAGCGTTGCTTTAATAAAGCACAAATGGAGCATTAGGAGGTACGAGAATAGTGTCTTCAGATGGACAGGCTCCTAAAAGAGTGCGAATGATCGCTGTAGAGCGTGTGAAGTATGGCTACCCAAGTAACGTAGCCTCATGTTCTCATGTGTTATGTCTGCACTATGCCAGCGCGGGTGAAAATTTAGTGTATTTTTGCTCCAATTTTATATTTATTTGGCCGCGGTTGACGTTCTCAAATATACGAAAATATTTTCATGAATAATCGCATTTACCAATCGCGACAATTCAACTCGGTCTTTGAATCGTATAGGACACTGATTCGTTATTCGAAAGCTTCGAATGTTCACACACCCTTAATACCTAGCGCACCTGACGGTTGTGAAAGTGCGACCGCGATACATAATCGACACTGCAGTATCGAGCCGGTCTGTCAAGTATCCCAAATAGGATACGGCATCTTTTAGAGCATACATAAACTAACCACGCATCAAAGAGACCCCATATGGTGCTGCGATGCTCCACAAGTGTTTAATAAGCCGTATGCGCCCGGCATTGGCATATTGAGAAACGTATATATGCGAGTGAAATAAGCCAAAACGAAAAAAAAAAAAGGAAACTCAAGTCATATCTAAAGCTTGGTGAATGGCGCCTTGCACCGGAATGCTGCTGCAAACTCTGACAGCTGCTTAATGGGTTCGTTGCAACGGCGCCTCGCGTCTCCATACAACGGGTCCACGTAGTGGCCGCTTGAGCAAAGCGCGTAGCACGATGACACAAAGAAAAGTCTGTCTTGCGCGAGGCTCGACAGCCTGGCGTACGCACTGCTCAAGTCTTGCACGACAGCTACTCTATACGCAGACAGGGCGGCCAGGAGAGCCTTGGTGTCAACGTGGTACGGGGGCCAATCTGACGCCAGGGTGTAGTTCGAATGTTCAAAGAACCCTGTGCGGCCTCGGTTGTTGCGACTGCGGCTTTGGTTGTACGCCAGCTCGTGAAACAAGCCCCTGAGAACTTCGTCAGCAATTAGCCGGCCAGCGCCGCCGTAGTTGACAGCTGGCGGCAGGTCCGAGTGGTACAAAGGAAAGACAAAGTAGTCCTCCGTAACCGTGAGAGCACCATGAAAACTCCATCGATGGCTGAGCAAGGAGCCCGGCTTGAGAACATTGGTGATGCCTCGCTCTTGTAGCCGCCAGCGCCCGACCATCAGATTCAGCCAGTCGATGAAGAAGCGAGCTCGGCGTGACGGTTCTGGAAGCACGCTGGCCAGGAAGCTGTCCCTGTTCGACGGGGTAGCAGTACTATAGGCACGGAGCTGAAGAAACGCCTTACTTCGACGTGCCACGTCATCGATGAGAACGTCTCTCACGTCTCGAACGAAGGACTCGGCTTCCTGATGCTTGGGAAACAGACTGAGCCATCCGACACCCACGGTACTTTCGATCTGGACGAGGCAGCGGCGCGTGTGAGCCGACGGAGGCAGGCCTGAGAGCTCGAGCGTGACGTCCGCGATTTCTCTGTGCGCCATCCAGCCCAGCTCGTTGGCGACGCGAAGTCCCAGGCTCAGCGTTAACGCCTCTTGCGTCTCTGTATTGAGTCCCAGGATGTAGACGACAGACCGTAACAGACCCAGGTTTTCCACTTGCACGATATCGCTGGGCGAGAAGCGTCGTGCCCACATGAAGTGCTCGTTGAAGAGGAGGACCAGGCGACCGGTTCCGATGAGGAGAGTCGCCGTCTCGGTAAGGTTGCGGATGGACATGCGCACTATTCTCGGTTCAGGCACATTCATGGCAGGTCCCAGCGTTTCTAGTGTGAGCTTGTCCATTGCCTCGATGGTTGAGACGATTTCGCCAGAGGCCGACTCTGAACCGTCGAACAGGCGCAGCATCTGGCGAACGTACATGTGGTAGCGAAGCCACGGCGCCGACCCTGTTGGATGGCCGGTGAATGCACGCATGGTAGCCATCCACGAGCGAAAGGCGGCGCTGGGAACAATCTTCAGTACCGGCTCGGTGCTACCATAGTGAAGTGGAGACAGTCTGATGCTGACTTGAAACCAGAGATGAACGTTCCAGTTTCCAGACAGGTCGAGCAGAATCGCTAGTGGGTCCCAGCGAGATTTTTCGGGCCATGGCAGGTGACGCTCGAACATGAACCTTCTCAGATCTTGCAGGCTGCTCTCCGAAAGTTCAATACAGGACCTGGCTAGGGCGGTCACTTTCTTCTCGACGCTTGTGACAGACCAAACGGCTTGAGCCTTGTTGTGGCTGTCCTGGGAAGCCTGTTGGATAACGTTGAGCGCGTGTTTGTACATTGTATCTTCAGCCGCGTCCACAACAGAGAGCAGACGGTGTTGATGCTTCCAGCCGTCGCAGACATACCCGTAGAAGTCTTTGCAGGGGTCTTGAGACTTGTTGATGGAAGTTCTTATAGCTGCCAGGAAGAGTTGGCATGCCATTTCGTCGCAGCCTGAAAACAGGGGGAGGTCCGCATGTTCTGCATAAGCCCTTCGGGTGCTGGCACGGAGAATGTCGCGGTACTTTATGCGAATCCATAGAGTCGAGCCAAGATAAATCAGAAGAGCGACGCTGCAGAGGATGGCCGTGGTGGAAAGCACTGCTTGGAATCTCCGGTTCATGTACCAATTCTCTGGTCGAACCACTACTTCGACGTCGTTGCCTTCCTGCGAATGTAAATGTCGGCGCAGGGACTTCGCTTTATATAGCAGCTTATGAGAGCAGAGGCCTTTACTATAGCATCAGTATTACGTGTTTGGTAGCAGTAGTGATAGTCTAATAGTAGTAGCAATTGTATTGTTCGGGCGCACTCTATTGTTAATGGTGATGAATGTTAACAAATCAAATAACACAGAACACTATTTCGTTTCCCAATACGCCATGTCTATGCGACATTGTTGTGATACGGGCTCAAATTAAGAGCGGTGGCGTACAGCATCTATGCAGCTACACACTGGCCAAGGGTCGTGTTCACAAAGTTTCCTTAAGTAAATGCATTTCGTGATTGACCACAGCTGCGGGCATCATACCACCGCGGTAGACTATTATGGCTACCGCTGCTACCGTGCATATCTCAGGTCAGCTGGAAGCCTTGCATGCAGTCAGAACACATGGCTTCCTTGCGGACAACGTAGAGCAGACTCCACCAGTTCGGCGCCGTCTGTGTAGTGGCCCTTAACATAGTTGTTAACCGCGCCCCTCCAGATGAATAAAAGATGAAAGGTGCCTTTTCCAGATGGTAATGCTTTCGCGTTTTTCGTGTTCTTGAGTGGTCAAGAGACGCTCCGCCGCGGGCGAAGTGTCGAACAAAGCCACTCACGAACACGAAAAGCGCCGAAAGGCATTACCATCGGGAAACGCCGTCGCTACCAAGTCGTGGTGCAGGATGACACGAGGCAGGTACACAGTCCTGAATACTTGGCTGCGTGTGTTCAAAAAAAGATTTTGCGCTCACCGATGCACCGTTCTTGCTCAAATTATGCACAACGATCGCATTTTGGCGTCGACTTTGTTTAGTATAACACTTAGCACGATTAATCGCCTGTTTTTAAGACAAAAATGAGAAACTTTTTTTCCACTATGGGAAAAATGGCGTCTGAGAAGCCAGCCCTGGCATGGACTTGTACCGCCACTTGCCGTCATTTACAGAAAGCAGCGTTTCAGAGAGGGCTGCCGTGTGTTGCGCGCTCCTGGAACAGGCGACTACCCGTCCTGAAACTCTGCTTTATGCAGATGACGACAGATGACGACAGATGGCGAGACAAGTTTATGCTTGCGCCGTCGCCGTAGCAGCTCGCATCCCCTTAAGCGCCGACAAATTTCCACTATTTTTTTATAACACCAGGCAACTAACTATGCCAAGTGTTATACTAAATGAAGTCAGCGCCAACATGCAATCTTTCTACAAAATTTGAGCATGAAGAGGGAAGCGGTAAGCGCAAAATCTTTTTATCTTTTTTAACACGCACAGCCAAATATTCGTGACCCTGTATTTGCCTCCGGAAGCCTCATTGTAGTGGACATTGATGTCTTCCAGCTGCAAGTCGGAGTCACCATAGCAGCTTCCACTGAGATCAATTCCATGCTCATCGGCGATCACTTCCCAAAACTTTCCTACGATTTGGTTCCCGCACAGACCGGCCTGGACATCAACATTTTCACGCATCTTTGTGTAGACGAGGAGGACAATGATGACAGAACTGATGCTGTACGTAGTCCTCCCGACCGCAGAGACAGTGCACAGCGTCTAAACGGTTGAATGCTAACATTTTTTTTTAATTCACGGACGATTACGATACTCCTTAGCGCAAAATTTGAGCGAAGCTCTATATGTGTTTTCATTTCGTGATACAATTGACTGGCGCGGACAAGCTGTCTCGTGTGGCACGCTGCAAACGGAGCGAAGTGTAATGCAACTGCCTTGCTAATCAGGAAATCTAGAGAGGCAGCGCGTGGGTGACGAGTGGTTGCGATTCACACCAGCCGCCGTTGACAGACCTCCGCTCATGCAGCGCTTTGTTTTCATACATGTGTCAGTGGCGGCATTGGTGAACAAACGACGCACGCTACTCTGGCGCCATCTAGTAGCCATCGTCGTCGCAGAGCCCGTCTTGCGAGGCACTACGCATTCCGTCTCACGCGTTCGTCATAAACTCCTCCTCCGCTTTCGTCCTCGCGCTCTCTTCGTTACCACCGTCTTTCGTCCACCGCTGCGCTCCGTGTTCGATTTCATCCTTTGCCATTCTCTCTCGCTCGGTTACGAAGGACGCCGACGCTTGCGTTCTGGTACTATGGCGTCACCTCGTAGTCTCGTGCGGCACCCTGTTTTGCTCCTCACCCTTTCGCCGTACTCTCCTCCTCCCGCTTTCCACCTCATGCTTTCACTGTAACCTTCTCCTGCACTTTCCTCCTCGCGCTCTCTTCGCTATCTCCGCCTTTCGTCCACCGCTACACTGCGCATTTGCTCTGTTCTCTCTCGCTCTGCTCGTTTGCTCGGCTACGAGGGACTATGAGGGACGCCGAGGCACTCCGACGCTCAACGCATGAACGGGCGTCTAAGGGCTGCGCTCTAAATGTTTCCTGTGGGGGAAAGCACATTTCTAATCATTGAACTGGTTTGCTCGAGGAGGCGGACATCACTTGCGCAATAAATCAAAGTGCATAATAGACTTATTAAGAAAGCTTCATTTAATAAGTTTTTAACGGAAGAATTTGTCGTACATATTGCAATTTACGAACTGTAGCCCGCAATTGATCTTTTAGTTGATTGATGCATGGCGTTTAACGTCCCAAAGTAACACTGTGGCTGCGTCATTGAAGGGAACAGTGCAAAAGATGGGACAGGCAAACACGCAGTTCTCTCAAAGATGTTGCCTTACCAGCTATGGACCTTAATGAGTACGGCAGGGCTATGATGGGCGCCGCGTTAGAGGAGGCCTCTGCACCTCCTGGCGTTCACTTAACGTGCACCAAAACGTTTTTGCGCCAGAAACCATCGAATATTATTGTCAAAGTCAGCGATTGGGTTCTTGTGTAACCTTCTATATAACTCCACGCTATTCGTGGATCAAGAAACCTTACGGGTGCACCAGTACACACACGAAGTGGCAATCTCACTGTCAGTCACAATGCCGAATTATACTACGACACGTTGTATCTTGTTGTAATCACTGCTCCCCAGTTGAAACTCCCTATAGAATAACCTCCATTATCGCTAGTATCCTGGCTGTAACAACTTTGTTGCTATGGCTATCCATCAAGTGGTCCCGCTCGACGCAGAGTTGTCTGTACCAGAGATAGCGCTTTTGCTTTAATCCATTTAAACCTACATGCGCATTCCGTCACCTTGGTATATTATTTCTGTGGTATTGGCCGAGAATCGGCACATACCAATATAACATAAGCAGTGCCGAAATTGTCTACGAGGCCAGACAGCAGCTATCGGCAAGTTGTCTATCCGGGGCACATATATAACCAGAGCCCCATACATTGCTCATCAGCCAGCGCATATTTAGTGGCCCAATTTGCGTCACTGGGTATACTACCACTGTTTATTGTGCAAGATCGTCCAACCATTCAAGGTGGACGAAAAAGCTGAAGAAAACGATCGTTCTAATAAAAAATAATAATGATGTTATGTTCCTGGGTTCTTCATGCCAGACCCACGATCTGATTATGAGGCACGCTGTAGCGATAGACTCCAGATTAATTTATCACCCGCTGGGCCACTTTACCGTGCACTGAATGCACGGTACACGAGCTTTTTTTTTTGCATTTCGCCCCCATCGAAATGCGGCAGCCACCCGGGTTCGATCCCATGACCTCGGGCTTAGCAGCGCAACTGCGCATCGCTTCAGCGTAAACGCCCGATATCGTTACCCTACATACAGGGTGTTTCAGCGAACACTTTGAAACGTTTTTAAAGGTTGCCTGTGACAGATGACTCAATTCTAGTTTATGAGCCGGTCTACTCGAAGTTGCGGACACTACCTTACCAAAAACCTGAAATTGAAAATTGGCTCATTAACAAGAATCCGCTAACTAATCTTACCTAATTATCTTATGACCCATATTGCCATTCACAAATTCTAGCAGTCGACTTCACAAGGCGGATCCACTTGGAACCAATTCTCAGCACGGCACCAGTTTCGAGATATAAATTCCCGAACTTTGCTCAGAAATGCATTGGCATTCCAGTTAATTGCGTACTTCAGTGCATGAAACGACGTTGTCTTAACAATTTAACTGAAACGCCAATGCATTTCTCCACAATCTTCGGGAATTTATATATCGAAACTGATGTCATATTGGAAAGTCGTTGCAAGTGGATCGTTCGCCTTGCCAATTCCACGGCTATAATTTGTAAATTGCAATATGGGCCATATTGCAATTAGTTAAAACATAATGGATCTTTATTCATTAGCAGATTAGGCAAGCACAGGCACCTTTTAAAGATTTTTGAAAGTTCTCGCTGAAACACCCTGTGTATGCTCCAACATGCGCACACGACACACGCTGGTCTAACTTTCTCGGGCTCGACGTGCTTATCTGACCTGGTTCATCGGCGCCGGCTCTGCGGGGCCTAGCGTGTCCAGCGCGGTGCCTGCGCCATCGCCACGAGCCGCCGCATCGGCAGCACGGCGCGCCGCCGCCTGCATCTGGCGCACTTCGTGAAGCTCGTGCAACTCGAGGCGCTGCAAGCCCGGCCGCTTCGCCGGCCGCGCGACGCGGCTGCCGCCGCCCACCGGGTCCACGTCCGCGTCCGAAGAGCTCGAACTGCTGTCGCTGCTGCTGCTGCTGCTGCAGGAAGCCCTCGTGCCGGCCTCTAGCATCGCGACGCTCTTCAACTCGACCCGGCCTCCGGGGCGCCTGAACGTCGTTCTGCGGGTGAATGCGCGCTTCGGAAAGGACAAGTTGCTCCCGGGAGCTTTCAACAACCGGTGTGGCGAAGCCGATCCGATTTCGACGCCGGCGGTGCTGCAGCTGCTACACCGCGTGGCACGTTCGAAATGCAGAGCGTGACTATTCTTCTCTTCCTCGTGTGCCTCGATTGGCGGGTTCTATCGTCGCTCTTTGTTTAATAATTTATTCATTAGCTGCTACAGCGACACTCTTTATGGGTAGGGTTCCGTGCATTTTTCGTGTCCATCAAGAAATCGGTGTGAGCAAAAAATACTGTCACGGCTCACTGGACACAAGAGCGGAGAGCGGTATTTGTCTTGTCTTGTCTTGTGGCCTCGAGAGTGGCGCGTACCCACTATGGGGGATTGGCCAAGAAGCAGGCGGTTTTCCGTATGGTTAGAAGTAGAGACAATCTAGATTTGTATAGTGAAGCGTGGGACGATAGTACTGTAAATTAGAAGTTTAATTAATTATTGTTGGGAATTCCAATAAAATAAGTAAACGTGAAGAAATGAAATAATATAAATTATGGATAATTTTAGAAATTCAGCAAGGTACTCTTTTTGTGTCTCTGATGAAATTGTAAACTGCCACGCCTTATTTATCAAGCCCAATTCCAGCATTTGACGAGGGCACAATGGGATCGCCTTGAGGCTGTTAATCGCGAGGCAATGAGGGTCATCACTTGCCTTCCCCGAATCACCCCGATCGTGGCTCTCCAAGAAAATGCGCAGCTCAACACACTAGATGAGCTGGTGCAGCAGCGGCGTGATGCTCGCAGGCTTAAGGCCAACCTTTCACACGCAACGAGTGCTCTCAGGGCTTACGCTTTCTCGAACTCGCTTCTACCACCACCATCGCCAGTTCTTCCTCCCTGGAGTTTTGTACAGCTGAGTGACAACAAGCCAACTGATATACATCGCCCGACATCAACTCACGCGGCGGCATCGCTTCGTGACCGAATTGTAGATCAAGATGCCCACCTGCCGCTTGGCTCCATCGTCCTCTACGTTGATGCAAGCATTAAGGGCTGTGAAACAACCACTGCAATTTATTGCCCATGCGCACCTGCCCTTAATAAGACGACCCGGTTTCAAGTCCAAGAACCTCCTTCCTCCTTTTGTGCTGAGCTCCTTGCTGTCCGAGAAGCGTTGTGCTCTGTGGCCGCCTTTCCCTTGGTCCCCACGGCCCGCATCGTCATCCGCACTGATGCTCTCCAGGCGACGCGGCTTCTGCGACGCGTCAGTCGCAGCCCTGACATATGCCAACAGATCCATCTTCTGGCAGCACGCATCCCGCAGTCAATATCTGTCGAGTGGATCCCACGCGACCTTCTAAGCTTCCAAAGCCGTGCGGATTCTGCGACCCGTCTAACGACCTCTCCATCGTCACCGCCTCAACTCTTTCACCTAGATGATGCCACCGTCCTTTTAACAAGAAAGGAGCACCTCCGACGCCGCACACGTGCTCTCATACCTCCGTGTGCGGTAAACCTTCCCCGCGGTCTTACCCGTGCAGAGGAGGTTGCGCTTCGGAGGATCCGGGTCGGGGTTGCCCTCACTCCTGCCGTGACTAGGAAGTGGCCGCACTTTCGCCAGCTATATCCTCGTCCTGAGTGCCCACTCTGCAAGTCGGCAAACGTTGAAGCCGACATCCACCACCTGCTGTGGGTTTGCCCTGCTCTGAAACCGACGAGGCTCCGGCACCTCGCAGCAGCGGGACTCTCGCCGCATAATCTGAGCCATTACACTGCTTGGACGCAGGGACCGCATTATCGATCCCTCTTGGACTTCATTAGGTCAGCAAATCTATTTTCATTCATTTAATCATCCTTGTTCACCCCCATCCCATACCCTTGTATGCCCTGAGGCATTTATCCTCGCATTAAAAAAAAAAAAATTGTAAACTGCCAGAAAAGCATCCCTGTGGCTGGATCCCAGTGGAGTCGCCCCAAAAGAAAGAATGGATGGCAAGGTTAGCGACAGGCTAAGTTTAGTAAATGAGTATTCTAATAGTTTCCTTTGTCTTAGAAAGCGGCGGCACGAGAGAAAGTAATGTTCGACAGTTTCAGGCTCACTATAAAAAGAACATAGAGGGGACACTGCGAGACCAGACCTGTGTAAGTAAAAATTTAGAGAGGTATGCGACATCTCAATTTTGTAAAGGAAACTTCCAATTGCCTTGAAGGACACCAATTAGTATTTCATGGGAAGCCAAGATGGTGGAAATCAGAAGAGGGTGTTAGCATGGATATTGCAGAGTTTTGAGATATAGCGAAATTTCTGTACCTAGCCGCGGTGACATAAGCCAATGTCGGCAAAACAGATATGATAGGGCCGTTCAGGGAAGCTCGTGCGAGAGAATCAGCCATTTCATTCAAATGCAACCCATGATGTCCGGGTACCCAAAGCAAACGTACTTTTCGTAAGTACGGAGGCACCATCGAACGAAATGTTCTTTGAATTGCTGAATTTAAAGATGCAGTTAGTGCTGTGCATACAGATAGCGAGTCGGTCACAATAACAGCTAATGGGTCATTTTGGGGCAGTTTTCGTAATGCTAGTGTTATCGCTAATAATTCTGCCTGAAATATAGGTGTGAAGTCGGGAAGATTAAATCTCGCCTTGGTAATAGCTTAGCATGATTTGGAAATATGTCATCGAACTGAATTTTGAGGTCTGGCAAGGCATCATTTGAATGGTAAACATGGTGTAGGGACACATCCAATTTTTGTAACTGTTCTTGAACGAATATTACCTGAGGACTGTGGAATCTCGACCACGATGAAAAACTCAGACGGTTCAGTGATAAATATATATTGCGTACGCCTTTTGAAATAATCATAAATTTTGAAAAATGTCTGAACCGTAAGTATGCGGAATCTGCAATCTAGGGTGGGTATATGAGCTTCCTGATAAAGAACAACGTTGGCAACAAATCTAGGTAGCCCAAGGCATGACCGTAGAGCTTCTCTTTCTAAAAGTACCAGAGGTTTAATTTTGTAGGCCGGGCCACCGGAAAATATTACGCAGCCGAATTCTAATATGGGCCGAATATACATTTTATAGATCATCAGTAAAGTATCCCTGCGTAGTCCAGAGCGTCGGTGGCTGAGCCGGTGGAGCATACCTACGGCTCGTTCTGCATTTGTTTTAATATATTCAATGTGACTGTGCCAGGTGAGTTTGCCATCGTAAATGACACCAAGGTACTTGACTTCGTCAACTTGGGGAATGATTTCCTGTCGGTATTGTAAAGATATATGCACCTGTGCAGTTAATGGGAAAACTAATACCGCACTTTTGCTAATATTTAACGACAAACGTAACCCCTCTAGCCATGTTTCCAGCATTCCTAAGTAATTCTGCAACGACTGTTGTAGTGAATGTATATTTTTTGCGGACGTAAAAAATGCGATATCGTCGGCATAAACATAAACACGTACTTCCGTAGACAAAGGAATTGTGCTTAGCAAAATGTCAAATAATATAGGAGAAAGAACGGAACCCTGTATTTAATCGGGTATTTAATTTATTTAATTTATTAAGCGGTATTTAATCGAGAGAATTAGGATAAGCGCTAAGTTCAGGCTTCTTCTCTAGCACCTCGCTTGCACACACGAGGTCGTCGTCTTTGTCGTGAGCGTGGTTGGGCACAGATGGGGTCGCGGCATTTGCCCCCCTCCAGAAGGAGCATCGTCCCTATGCTCGGCTGGTAGCATCCGGTGTCCAGCGAACCAGAGAGTGTCCATGTCATTCAGAAAAATAAGGTTTCATGCGCACCGCGTGCACAGTCTCAGGCAGGTCCTTACGGTGCCGCAAGCTGGAGGGGCTGTAAGGAACGACTTCATAGTTGACGTTGCTAAGGCGTCGTAGAACCTTGTAAGGTCCGAAGTATCGGCGCAGAAGTTTCTCCGCGAGGCCTCGGCGGCGTACTGTAGCCCATAACTAGACACTCTGGCCGGGCTGATAGACGACGCATCCATGGTGTTTATTGTAAGGTAGGCAATCACGGTCTTGCTGGCTAGTTACGGGCGCGGGTTGTCTTGCTTCTTCGACGCGCTCTGTAAGATCTGCGGCGTCTGTCTCGGAATCGTTGGAATCATGATGAAGTATAGCATCCAGCATTGTTGTCACATCTCGATCGTCTCCAACATCCTGCGTCGAAAGACGTTTTCTGAAGCCGTAAATGTACGCCGATAGAAGGTTCTGACTTTCGACATAATCGGTTAACCTGGCGAGTATCACTCTTTCAAACAGCTTCCCGAGAGATGACGTAAGTGAGATTGGCCACAGGTTCTCAATAGTTTTCTGTTTTCCCGGTTTAGTGATTGGAGAGATTACGGTGGCTTCCTTCCACTGCTTTGGAGCCGTGCCAGTTTCCCCATATGCTCTTCTTGACGTAGTCGACGAGTCGTCCGAGTTGCTCAGTGCTGTGGTTGCGCAGCATTGCGTTGGTGATCCCGCCTTCTCCGGGGGCTGTGCTTTGTTTGATCTCCTGTGCCGCTGCCTATAGTTCCGCAACCGTAACGGGCTCATCTAGGGAGTTGTTTGTCGACCCTTTGTAACTGAGTGATTCGACGCTATCGCCCCCTGTTTTTATGCCTTTGTCCCCGAGCGCTTGGATCAGTTTATCGGTGTTACGTTTGTGTTCACCTACTAGGGTGCATATCATTCTCGCTGTTGCCGTCTTTGTAAAGTCAGGGCCTATCGTGCTGCGTAAGATAGCCCATGTCTTAGCAGTGGATAACGTCCCTCTGAGTGAATCGCAAAATTGTAGCCAATTTTCCGCTCACAGCTGTCTGGCATACTCATTTCCTTGTTCCGTTACAGTTGCTATTTTTGCATTAAGTTTTCCATTCAGTCTGGTTTTTTCAGCGCTTGGTTAACCTGTGCCGTCCCTCCCACAGGTGCAGCAGCTGCGGGTCGACTGCAGTGGTTTTCCCGTTAACGGATATGTTTCTTGCGGCTTTGTGCGCGACTTTGAGTTTCTTTACGCAGCCCTCGGCTGTGTTTGGGGATGCTGTGGACATTGGACATTTTCTGTACGCCGTCCATTTTGTGGCTTTGCTGAAGTGACTAGCACAAGAGTACACACGCGGCACAAAAGGGCGGCAAGGACAATCGAAAACTTCCAACTGGTGTTTATTACACAAAAGGTTATCAATATATGTTCTTGCACACTTGATCGGAAACTGTTGCACACGTGCAAGACAACATGGTTATCACAAGCAGACAAGAGCGCACCATGGCGGGGGCAGGCCTTAAGGTGGTCACCCAGGGACAGTCCCCAGGAATTCAAATTCTGCGATAGCCGCCGTCTTAATGATGAGTCTGGTGTGTTCCTGCCCATGCCTTGCTATTATTTCAGTTTTTCTCAAAGAGCGGCTGAAATTCACATTGGGAGCAATGTATCCCAAGGGAACCTTCTCTCTCTTTTTGAAGTTTCTGATTATGCTCTTGTAGTCTCTCGTTTAAGCACCTTCCTGTTTCTCTTTGTCGCCCTTTTGTGCCCCGTGTCTACTTTTGCGCTAGTCACTTCAGCATGGAATACCACCTAGCCCGGTCTCGCACCTTGCTTGTGACTTTGGCCTGTTTTGGTGAACGTTTGAGCCATGGTGCGGTCATTGAATAGCTAATAACAAAGTGGTCACTACCCAGGTTTTCGTCTAAATTCCTCCATTGCCCATCCGCCGTGTTAAGCGTGAACGTAAGGTCGGGGTAGGTGTACCCGTACACGCTATTTCCCAGTCTAGTGGGTGTTAGTGGGAGGGTTACTAGGTCTAGATCATATTCGTCTGTAACTTCAACCAGGCCTTTGCTTTCGGGCGCATCTCATCCGCATCCGCAATTGGCGCGGGGAGCGTTGAAGTCACCTGGGAGTACAAATTTGACTTTTCGTTTTAGGTAGCCCAGTGCGTGCTCAATAATTGCCGCAAAGTCTGGTCAACGTTCCTTGGGAAGGCTGTATTTGTTGCAAATAAAGGTCTTTGCTCTCCCTTTCTTCCATGTGTGTATTTCGATGATTTGGTGCTCGGTTGTGCATTGAGCGGCATAGTGTGAGCTCACCGCTATCCCTTTGTGCACTCATCTAGCAACCCACGGGTACTGCTGATTTCTAACTGTGTAGTAATCCCTGAGCATGACTGTACGCTTTTCTATTTTTTTGGAGGCATATAATATCAGGTTTGCTGATTTATTTATTTATTTATTTATTTATTTATTTATTTATTTATTTATTTATTTATTTATTTATTTATTTATTGCAGGCATACTCATGGCCCACACGGCATTATTGAGGGTAGTGTACACACATTTCAATAAGATGTTACAAAAGGCAAATTGTAAAACGTCCCCATTAGTACAATATGAACACAGCAAGTCTGGGGGAAAATATGTAAGAATGCCATGCTTACAGGAAAAAGGAGGAAAAAGGAAATGGAACCAAAGCTATGGCACGCAATAATGTGTTGACAATTTCTTCTTAAATTTATCAAAGCCTTTCGAAAGTGCAATATCCCGTGGTAGCTCGTTCCAGTCCAACGATGTTTTTGGAATGAATGAACTCCTGCAGGATGTTGTACGGCACTGTAGCAACACCAACTTTGCATGGATGATCTAAGCGGAATGAAACATATGTTGGCGGCGTGAGTAACGTATCTTTAAGGGTGGAATTCATGTGGTAAATTTTAAAAAACAGACACACGCGTGATATTTTCCTGCGCATTGAGAAAGAGGTTAGTGACAATGTGTTTTGAACTTCTCTGACGCTGGACAAACAATCATAGTTACGGAAGATGAAACGTGCTGCTCTGTTCTGTACGGCTTCGAGGGCGTCGCTAAGAGAGTTTGTGAAAGGGTCCCATACTGAGTTAGCATATTCTAATTTGGAGCGGACAAGCGATTTGTACAGAAATTTAACAGGTGTCGGGGTTAATGAAAAATTTCCGTTTCAGATATCCAAGCATGCGATTAGCGGACGCGATGATAGCAATGATATGTGCCTTCCAAGCTAGGTTTCACGTTATAATGACGCCGAGGTATTTGTGAGACGTTACCGGTGTCAGCAGGGAAGTACCAATAGTGTAGGAAGTGAGGCACGAATTGACACAACGCGAAAAACGCATTACTTTGCATTTAGTCTCGTTAAGTGTCACCTTCTATTGCGAACACCAGTTAGATATAGTAGCCAAGTCTTCCTGGAGTAGTACAGGGTCATTAGTATTCTTTCATTCCCGCTAAACCACACAGTCATCCGCAAAAAGTCGCAGTGTAGATGTTACGTTGTTAGGCAAGTCATAAATATATACATGAAACAGCCAGGGACCGATAACAGAACCTTGTGGGACGCCTGAGGTCGCAGGAACCGATGATGAGTTCATGCCGTTAGCATGCACGTACTGGAACCTGTTAGACAAAAAGCATTCAATCCGTCGTAGTACATTTTGGTCGATGTTAAGTTCACTTAGTTTGTGAAGAAACAAGCTGTGAGAGACTTTGTCAAATTCTTTGGAAAAATCTAAATATATACAGTCAACCTCACTGCCACGATCAAGTATGAAGTTAATATCATTTGTAAAATTTATTAGCTGTGTTTCACAAGAAAAGTGCTTTCTAAAACTATGCTGTACACGAGTGAAAAAGGATGATGACTCATGAAAGTTCGCTAGGGATGACAAGAAAACATGTTTCATTATCTTGAAAGGAATGCTGTGATACTGGCCGATAGTTGAGTGATAGGTGCTTGTCGCCTGATTTAGGGGGTGGAACCACCTTAGCCGATTTCTTCAGACTTGTGACCTCCCTGACAAGTCTGAAGGGATTGCTCAAATATTTTCGACAGTATGATGGAAAAATATACTTTAATGTTTTTCAGCCTTTTAGTGCTGATATCATCGGGACCACATGAAGAGGATAACTTTAAACGATCTATGATACTTACAATGCCTTCAAAGTCAGAACGAATGGAATCCATTGTAAATACGATATTGGGAGTAGAGTCTGGTAGTGATGCGCTAAAAGGGACAGAAAATGCATTAGCAAAAGTCTCATTAAGCAGTTTAGCACTGTCACTGTTAGGAATGGGATTTGATTGAGAATCCAGGAGAGAGATTGATGGCTCATCTCACCCATTAACAACGTTCCAGAATTTTTTAGTATCAGTTAAAAGAAATGATGGCAGTGTGACAATAAAGAAATGTTGTTTAGCATGTTTTAACGATTCTTTATAAGTGCCAACTGCGGCTCTTAGAGCTGACCAATGCTCCGATCCTCCGGACGTCCTCGCCCTGACATATAACCGCCTTTTTCGGTTCCCGAGGCGTTTTAAGGAGCGAGTGAACCATGGGGACCTATGATCAGTCGTGATGATTTTACGAGGGACGTGCAATTCGATTAATTCATGCAGTTTTTCTTAAAAAATGCACCAGTTGTCGTTAACAGATCGTTCGGCAAATGCCAGGACGAAATCGACAAGAAAAAGCCGGAAGCCATCATTAATTGAAGAAAAATTGCTTTAGCATAATTGTAAATGGTTTTCGTTTTATTTGGCGTTTTATTCGACGGTAAATTCAACGTGATGTGCAGTAAAGAATGATCACTTTGGCCTGGCAAGTATTTTACCTCGAAAACAAAATCTGGGGTGCTCGTTAGCAAAAGGTCTGATACATTAGAGCTGGTAGCTTTCGTCCTTGTCGGCTGGGTAACCATTTGTGTTCGCGAGAAGAAGGAGCAGTGGGCCGAAAAACTTGCCGACTCGGAAGATCCGTCACCGTCTACCGCAGGGCTAGACCAGTTAATGTTCGGGAAATTGAAGTCGTCAAAAATAAAAATGGGACGATCAGGAAACGTTGTTTCAATTATGTTCAGAATATCATGAAGGTCGTTATAACAGCCGACGGGCGTAGATGGTGTGCGGTAGCATGCACAAAATAAAAGAGCTTTATTGGTAATTGTAACCTGTACACATCTGAACTCCAATGTAGTATCAACACTAACTTCAAAGCATTCTAGATTGTCGGACACAGTGATTAATACACCACCGCCGCGACCAAAAGAACGGTCACAGCGTAATTCACGGTAACAACACTAATGGCCGAATTGATGTGTCTGTAGCGCTGCCGCTCTTCTTTGGAAAGAGCGGCAGTTCCAGTGTCATATCTCAGCGCTGTGTTCGGTTCTGGGCGTTTTACTGGCCATTGTTGATTTCGCTTTCGACTTCCGTCGAGTCTGAGATTATACATTTCTTGGCTTTCCTAATCGACGGTGTGTTGGGGTTGCTATTTGCTCTTTTACGCAGTGGCCTTTATCGGGCTAGCGTTTCTTCTACGTATCCTTTAAGTCCCTCTAAATCAGCGTTGTTCTTGGAAGTTTTGGATGCTTTGCATCTGTTGTACTAGGAGTTGCAGTGTTTTGACCGTAGAGGGCGCCGCTTTCGTGTGTTCTTGTTGTTGTGCCGCATGTGTGGGTTTTGCTTGTGCCACCTTAAATTTGAGTTGTCTTTCTGAGTGTGGCGATTTCCAGCATAAGTTCCAGCCTAAGACTGAAGCACTGTACGGGCGCCTCTTGTTATAATGACTGTTCAAACATAAATATAATATCAGCTTGAAAAAGTACTCAATGCACACAATTATCGATTACCACTCGCAGACGTCGGCACCAACCTCTTCATCCGTTTATCGATCTTCAATGCAGTGACTCGGCCCCATCGAGACCCTCTCCACTTTAGTGTGCTCCTCGCCCTTTTCTGTCAATTAGATAAGACAAGCCACTCAGTGTAGGCAATGTTATTCGTTTTTCAAGCAAACATAAGTGGCCTCCTATGAAGGAGGAGAGCGTTTGGTTGGTCTCTTCAGACAACCCTGCGGGTGACCACGCGAAGCTTGCGTTGGCGGTTACGCAAATTTGACGCCAGGAGATTTGAATAAAACATTTTGGAATAGTTTCACGTTATAGCGCCCCTTATGTCATAAACTTCGCAGAATGCTAGTGGTTAACGTGGATGTATGCAGAAAATAAGTTTTTTTTGTGCGTGGCATGTAACCATTTTAGTAGAAGAATGACTGCAGGTCAAAATTATAGACAAGCTCAGTGCATAAAGACGGCGTCATGTTTAGATGACACACGTGACCAGTCAGCTTCAGCAATCGTCTGCAAGAATATATTTTTGTGAAATATAGCTTTAGTTAACGTTGTGTTTAATTGCAGGTTAAAGTTCTCGCAAAAAGGTGCTTCAGAGTAATGATGTGCGATATGAGGTCAAACAACGAAAACTTGTGGGGGACACAAGAAAGGTTGGACAAAGAGTGGTCAATGAGCGAGCCTAAAAATACTTTTTTTTTTTGGACACGCCGTCATTCTCTGGAATCTACGGGACACCAGTTGTGGGGAGCGTACATACAACCACGTCCAAGCTCTGTCGACAAACCGTACGGCGCCCAGCGACCTAGGAAATCTCAAGACGGACAAATTTCGAGTAGCAGAAAAAGGCACCCCGCGAGGCTCAGTTATATCGCTCCTTCGGTTTAACATCGGTATGCCGAAACTCCCGAAGGTTCTTGATAAACTAGGCGGCATACGGCACTCCTTGTATGCCGACAATATAACAATCTGAATTCGAAGCGGCTCCCCGGAACAGCACCAGGACGCCCTCCGCGAAGTCGTAGACTACCCCAACGCTGACCTAAAAAATTGCGGACTTCTCTGCGCACCGGAGAAATGTGAACTCCTGGTACTTAAAATCCGAACTCGAGGAAGATCCCCAGTATGTAAAATTACGGAATCGGGAGTCTCTCTTGATGGCGTCCCTATCCGTCAAATCGACTCTCTCCGGATTCTTGGCCTAAACATCCCAAAAGACGGCTCAGGAGTCAGAACACTACGGAAGCTTCAGGCTACCGATACTCAAGTGGCACACCTTGTAAACCGCGCAGCCAACAGAAGAAGCGGTATGACAGAACAAGATACCGTCTGCACCATCCAGACAGTCCGAGGGACTCCGACGCTAAGCGCAGAAGCGGACGCCTAAGACCTGTGCTCTAAAACAGCTCAGCAGGGAAGCGCGCGGACGCCGCGTTGCTGATTGCTGCCGCAGCTGATCGCTCCGATCTACGCTGTATGGTCAAGGTCACTTCCCTTTCCTTGTGTTCACCCCTGTGGCCCTGTAACGTCATTCCGGAGCCATCGCAGAGCTCCGACAACGCAAGTACCTCTTCCATGTAGGCGCCCGGCGCCAACGTTGCCCGGCGCCACGTCTCCCCTCACCCCCCTCCGTCACCCCCATCACCTCCCTGCCCTGTGCTTCTTGTTTTCCATCTGTGTCCACTCTCCGCACCTCCGCGGCAAGACAGCGGTGCTTTCGAAGTATGGGAAGCCTCGCCGAGGAGAGCGACGCAATGGTAGCCATGCGAGCGAAGATTTCGCTTTTCGATCCATCCTTGAGGCGAGGGTCAAAGGTTGCCAGATATTCCGGCGCCAACGAGAGAAGCGAGCGTATCAACGTCGAGTGCCAACTTTAGTCGGTTCGGTTACCGTCCCTTTTCAGAGCTCTCTCGACTTTGCTTCTCTGAGCCGCGCGCGCGTGCTGTTTAAGTTGAGAGCAGTGATCTTAAGTGTATGGATGGATATTATGAGAATCCCCATTGAAAAGGGGCGATGCTTAATGCCACCACGCTCGTAATTTGCCTCCTGCTCTATACTAGGCTCTAAAACTCGCGGCTTGTGTTAACCAACCATCGAACCTGAAGGAATATATACTGCCTTAAAAACTAGTTTCTTTGCATACCTTGTGTTCCCTGTCTTTACGCCAGGAGTACTTCAGCTTCTCTACCACTGGTTCATTAAGTTTTCTTTCCTCTACTATAGACAGCTTAAATACCTCTTCATTTACCTCTGGATGAACGCTGCAACATGCTAATAACACGTGTCCTGCTGTCTCTGTGCTATTTTCACGCCGCTAAGCACATATTGCCGTAATTATTAAAAATTTCTCCTGGAACACAGTGCTCTCAGACATACTAATGAGACGTCGAACAGTACTTCATTGCCCTTTAAATCATTATAAACCATTTGTCGTATGATTCTTTCTTTTTTGCTGTTTCATGTAGTTTCAGGGCTGGCTTACTTCTCCATCGCGCCTATATAGTGTGCTGTTTCCGCAATTCTAATTTCACGTTTAACTCCCATTTTCTGGTCCCTTTGCACGTCTTTAACGTGGACAGCACTTTTAACGTGGAAGGACTTTCACTAACAGTTTCCAGGTTCATTCCTTTTTTTTCGCTGCGAGTCGATGTTTTTCCTTTATAGGTACTTCCTATCCTTAGTTTCCCATCTAATTTTCTTCAAATTCCTCAGTTGTTTTTCAAAACAGATTTTGCTTTGTTCCTTTCGTGCACCGAAGGACGCCCAGACCGCGTCTCCTTGTACCTCACGCGCTTCATTCGTATAGTCTCTGAAGCCAGCCTTGTAAAAGCTTTAGTCTAGTTTGCGCTTCGGATTTTATACGCAACGGCGAATTTCGATGCGCAAGTCCAGAAGCCAGGACTCCTTTCCACGCGCCTCGGTTTAACTTATACCGACCGCTACACTTGTCCTCCGCCATAGCACTCTATATCTAACCACAGCCGCAGTTGTCTTTTTATGCGAAGCATATTACTAGAGCTCAACCCAGCTCCTCAGGCGCGGCGGTGTCGCCTTCAATGACCTTTGACCCCATGCCATACCACGTGACACCGTGACGTCACGACAGAGGAGAAACGGGGCTCCAACTCGCGCCGTCGCTCGCGGCGTCGCGGCGGTATATAAGCAGCTGCGCTTGCCTCTGCTAGACACACACGAGGTAAGATGCCTCCTGGAGACATTCTAGGTGGCTTTGGCTCACCTCCTGCAAGATGGGCTAGGTGGGAATCAAACCAGGGTCTCCGGAGTGTGAGACGGAGACGCTACCACTGAGCGATGCTTCAAAGCGGTACAATAGCGCCTCTAGTGAATGCGGTGTTGCCTTAGAAACGAGCTGTTTCTAGGCGTGCGTCGCTTGCTCAGGCGCACACTTCGTTGCCGCGCCGAACGCTGCGTTGCTCGACGCTCGCCGCATCCAATGCGGGGCGCGTTGTCGCTGCGCGTAGCCCATTGTCTTACACCCCTTGGCGGGTCGACGGGAACGCTGTCGCGTTCCACTCTTGAAGGCGAAGCAGAGTAACGCACGAGTTGTTTCTTCGTGTAGCCGAACCAAATATAGCCAAGCAACAGCAGTTCACGAGGCTAAACAGTGGTTCAACAACTAAAATAAAGTTTAGTATGCTTCGCATCCTGGGCTTAACCTTAGCTAAGCCACAGCCATTTTTTTTTTCGCATGGAGCACATGTGCTTCTGTAAGAAGGTGGCATGATATTAAACCGGCTAATCAATAGAAAACAATTGCCTGGCATAGACTGAACATCTATCGAGCACCGCGGATGTGATGTCCCGCCTTCCTCTCTCTCCTTTCCCGGCGCCTACCTGCTCCCTCGCTCGCTTCCTTGCAACCGCTGCGCATGCGCACTTGTTACATGCTCTGACGTCACCACAGGAGAGGGCGCGTAAGGTGCGCTTCGTGCGCTGCTCGCTAGGGGGCTACGCCCCGCCAGGCGACGCGCGCTGCTCTTCCCCCACGCCCTCCCTCCCTTCTCGCCCGCATATCGTGCCAGGCAAAAGGCTTTCACTCGCTTAACCTAAAGACCACCAACGCCCAGGTGCGAGTGCCACTAAGAGATACCTAAGTCAAAGATTAGCGTCGCCTACCATTTCTTTTATAGATTCATCAAAGCAAACCTTCTATTTTCGCAGCAATGCCAACTTATGTACCATGCTTTAGGCAGGGGTGGGTCATAGAGAATACTAACACCGAAAAGAATGAAAATAAGAATTTAAAACATCACACACACAGGCCAGATCGTGGTCTGGACATTAAACAATGTTTGCAATGAAAGAAGTTGAAACGACTGGGAACGGCAACACACCCTTCAAGAATTACTGCGGATACATGCGGCACGTTCCACAGGCTATCAAGCAGTTGCATAACAGGTGATTCAAGAAGGCATAACTCTAGCACCTAGGGCAAGCATAAGAGGATGTTGCATCTTGGTTTAACATACATGAAACGGCAGCTCACAAGTACTACGTCCATAGTAAAACACCACTGAAGTCATCATTCTAAAACACTGAAGTTCCCGAAACTGGCACGAAATAACTGAATCAATGCAAAACCAAAGTGGCAAAAATAGCTCATTAGAAAATCCAGAATCAAAGAGAACAATGTCGCGCGCGTTCACCGGATTCAAGTAGCAGTGTACGTGTTCGACACAGCAGGCGCACAAGAACAAAGCAGCTAAATAACGTGACAGACAAGGAGCACTTTGAGATCCTAACTGCAGTCTGAGTTCAAGTTACTTCCACAGAACAAACATGAAAAACGCCAATAACTACGATAGCATTTCACGAGGTACCGATGAAGAAAAATAGGGTGCGCGACAACTGGAAAGGTAAAACAAATGCTAGTTCTGTTTCTTTTGCATCCCTCGGCACCTCGCTACTAGCAAATGAAATGACGCGTGCACCCCGGCTAATGCACAGCTTTCGCGCGACGCTTCCGCGATAGGTGGGACTGAAGCCCAGTGCGTCTGTCTTCAGAAGGCTCTTCACAGACAGTGGGCCAGTCGATCTGCGGCTGCGACGCGCAACCAAAGGCATCGCAGAACTCTCCGATGTGCCGAATGGACTCCGACAGGCTCAGCCCATCATCGTCGTAGTTCAAGTCGAGAGCCTGACACGAGTGGTGCAGGACAAAAAGCATGAAGAATACTTGACTAGCCGAAAGGTGGTAGTAGCCGAACGCCAGCGCCCTCCGGTGCCAACCCGGAGCTGCAACGGCGCGGGCCGTGGATTGCAGCGACAGCAGAGCGTGCTTCAGATCGGGGGCCAGGTCGCGTCCGAGGATGTCTCTCATACAGTACGCGTGAAAGAACAGTTTTTCACCAGTCTTGAAATCCCAGTTCTTTCTGTCGATCAGCGCGTCCCAGAGAGCGTCGGCGAGCAGGACGCCGAGCACAGTGGCATTGTTCACAGCGGCGCCGTTGACTCGGGTGCGGTTGCCTCTGCGGGTGGCGTTGAAGTTGAGGAGCGTATAGACGCCGGCCGAGATGACGATATGACTGCCCGCTCTGCTGACAAACGCCTGGAACAAGTTATGTCGGAGCCTGTGCAGCCCTGAGAGACCCCGCGCCGCGTTGATGCGTCACACCTGAAAGAGTGAAAACAAACTTCCTCAGAGCACCGGAGGACGACGGTATCGTTCTTGTATCTGTTAAAATGTTCTGTTATTCTCTCGTGCTGCCGCTGCGCCGCCCAACTTACACCTCCCGGCTTCACGTAAGCCATTTTAACGCGATAGCGTTAAGGAGCTCGTGTCGCAGAAAAGCCGGTGTCGTCGGCGTCGGGTGTCGGCGTCGGCGGCGTTGACCGTGAGCGATAAATCACGGCAGGCTTTTCATAAATAAAAAGCAACTTCCAAGATTGGCCCGGTGGGAATCGAACCCAGGTCTCCGGAGTGTGAGACAGAGACGCTACCACTCAGCCACGAGTTCGATGCTTCCAAGCGGTGCAAACGCGCCTCTAGTGAATGCGGTGTTGCCTTCGAAACCAGCCGTGGAAAGTTATACTGCGGTGTATATCGGTAATTATGAACATGTAACGTACAGAAGTCACAATTACACGAGTTGCGAAGTGCGTTTCCGCTGCATTTCTTTTGCGCTTTCCGCACATGCAGAGCCATCTTGCGGCAAACACAGAAGACCCCCTCCTCTCAATGTACGGCGCTGCCCCGACAGGAGGCGCGCCGCGCGCGCATTGGGACCGCTGCCAGGCGCGTCGCGGGACTCCCTCTCCCCTGACGACGCTTCGCCGTGCTTCCGGTTTAGATTACTATCTATCTCTCTGCGCGTGCCGATCACGACGTTTGGCTGGCGCAGATCGTTTTCCCTCCGAGACACCGAGTTCTTTGGTTCGTTTCGTTCGCTCAGGCGCACGTTTCGTTGTCGCGCCGAACGCTGCGTTGCTCGACGTTCACCGCGTGATAGGTGGGCGCTAAGTCCGATGCGGGGCGCATCGTAAGTGATTGCTGTGCCGTAGCGCATTGTCTTATACCCCTTGGCGGGTCGACGGGAACGCTGTCGCGTCCCACTCTTGAAGGCGAAGCTTAAGCGTCCTCCAATTTTAACGCGATAGCGTTAAGGAGCTCGTGTCGCAGAAAAGCCGGTGTCGTCGGCGTCGGGTGTCGGCGTCGGCGGCGTTGACCGTGAGCGATAAATCACGGCACGCTCTTCATAAATAAAAAGCAACTTCCAAGATTGGCCCGGTGGGAATCGAACCCAGGTCTCCGGAGTGTGAGACAGAGACGCTACCACTCAGCCACGAGTTCGATGCTTCCAAGCGGTGCAAACGCGCCTCTAGTGAATGCGGTGTTGCCTTCGAAACCAGCCGTGGAAAGTTATACTGCGGTGTATATCGGTAATTATGAACATGTAACGTACAGAAGTCACAATTACACGAGTTGCGAAGTGCGTTTCCGCTGCATTTCTTTTGCGCTTTCCGCACACGCAGAGCCATCTTGCGGCAAACACAGAAGACCCCCTCCTCTCAATGTACGGCGCTGCCCCGACAGGAGGCGCGCCGCGCGCGCATTGGGACCGCTGCCAGGCGCGTCGCGGGACTCCCTCTCCCCTGACGACGCTTCGCCGTGCTTCCGGTTTAGATTACTATCTATCTCTCTGCCCGTGCCGATCACGGCGTAGATCGTTTTCCCTCCGAGACACCGAGTTCTTTGGTTCGTTTCGTTCGCTCAGGCGCACGTTTCGTTGTCGCGCCGAACGCTGCGTTGCTCGACGTTCACCGCGTGATAGGTGGGCGCATCGTAAGTGATTGCTGTGCCGTAGCGCATTGTCTTATACCCCTTGGCGGGTCGACGGGAACGCTGTCGCGTCCCACTCTTGAAGGCGAAGCTTAAGCGTCCTCCAATTTTTTGCACTACTGCTGGATCGTCGTACATACACTGATATGATAGGCCTATACTGTCGCAGCCATGTACCTGGGTACGCACGACTCAAAACGCGTCGACGCCTTGAATTTCGGATTCACCGAGAGTTCTGTACAGCGCGCGCGCGCAGGAGAGCGTGGCTGTACTTACGAGGAGAGGTGCGTATTTCTCTGGCACAATGCACGGCTTGCGAATGCGGTGCCGAGGGTACTCGAGGACTGCGATAAAATAGCCCTGAAATTCGTAATGTAATTTTGTTGGGAAAACGCTCGGTATGTGTAACAATATACGCACGGCTCCTTCTTCGCCTCGATATCAGCTTCGCTAGATGATCGTTTTTTCTTCTTTTGCACAGAATCTTTTTTTTTTCACCATCAGGTAAGCAGGAAAAGCCCTGGCAATTCTCGCTTACATCTAATATCACGTACTATAGAAATGTGCTAATTAGGCCTCCTGATATACACGGTGCGATAATAATCGGGCTCACTAATATGCATTTAAGACAATCAAGAGTTGTTGAACAAGGATTGCCGCTGAAGTGCAGCTTTGGGCCAAGCAACATGTCTTGTCGGATGACTGTTGATTACTTCAAGCCTACGTGTACGTAGTGAACTTCTGTCCTCATTAATCGTCATTTGGATAATGCTCACCTGAAAATGGAAATCGCGGAATTCCAGCACGTTTTCGAAGTAGTTATCGCTGGCGTCGGGCAGGTGGTGCGAGTACGGTGACGTCATGTCCACGGCCAATACGACGCGAACGCCTCGCACCACCCTGCGAACCTCGCTCGAGTTTAGGTATGCGGAGAAGGTGACTTGAGCATCCGCAAGCACGGCGTCGGCGACTCTGTGGAATAACTGCAGCACGACAGCGTCTCGTTCGGGACTGGTCATCTGCTGCGTCAGCAACACGTCCCAGAGTGGAAACAGTTTCACGATCTCCTCACCACAGAAAGCCGCCCGGGCCACTAGGCTAGCGGCCGCGTCCATATTTGTGATTTCTCGGGCAAACATGGACCACGCCGTATGGACAGAAAAGTAGACGAGCGCCGCAGCCTGCACGGTGGCGTCCTTGTCGACGAGCACTTCTACGATGCCCACGATATTGGAGGGATCCTCCAGGCCAATCAGTGGGAAGGTTCTCAGAATTACCTTCCACGAGGACATGTCTGCGTTGGGAAACGCTTCGTCCAGGAGGGAAAACTTGCCCGTGTAGATATTCTCGTCGAAAACATTGCGTGCGGCTTGCAATCGCGCAATCAAAGCTGTCAAGGCGGCGCGAGTAAGGTTAAGACCCGTATAACTGTTCGCGCTGTCGAACATGACTTCCGTGAACTCTGTGGGATAGGAAGTGCCGGCAGCCAGTATGTGTGGCGCGGCTAGAGCGGCGATGACGAACAGCGTTTCGTTCCTTTCGTGCCACCGTACGCTGTCAGCTCTGAAGACGCTGAAGATGTAGTACCGGAAGTGTAGCAGACCGACGAGTTTGATCAGGTCCACGGCGTGCGGCGAGATCGTTCCCGACCAGCGCCGCAACAGGTCGACGACGGCTTTCACCGCGTGCTCCGCGGTGAACAGATTGCCGACGGCCGAGGCAAGGCAGCTCTCGTGGTGCATCCTGAGGATGTCGCTGACGGGCGAGCGCAGTTTGCCCTGAAGAGTCGGGTGAAGCACGGACGAGGCTAGCGCGCGCTCCACGATCGCCTGGCGGTCCACCTTGTTCTTCTTGTAGCAGGCGTATCCGATGAAGTTGTTGCAGGGGTCCACCGTCAGGTTGGACAGCATGATTATCGTTCCGATAGCTTCAGGGCAGCAGAAAGGCGGGACCTCAGGGCCCGGCTTGGACGAAGTGCCTATGATGGCGCGCACCAGGGCCCACAGGAGCGCCGCGAAGCCGAATAGAAACAGCGGTGTGAGCAGAATCAAGCACGCAACGAAAACTTGGTGACCGTGGGTGCACGAGGCTTCGTCACCGGGCATTTCATTGGGAAGCCCCTAAGAAAGCAAGGATTCGACGGAACGTTCAAGCTTCTTCTTCTTCTTCTTCTTCTTCTTCTTCTTTGGGTCGTGGCAAGTACCAAAGATGCCGCAGTTACCGTTGTAGGACGCGGCAGTCTATGAAATGGCGAAAAGGAAGTTCCGTTATCACGCCTGCCCATATAAATTTAACTAGATTACTTTGGGTGTCTGGACATAAGGGATTATCCGTGAACGAAATGGCTGAAAACGTCGCGAGAGCGGCCCTCAGTGGCCCTGTCCTATCATTAATTACTTCCTACATCAGCTTACTTAACTACTGCTAGATTCAGTAGATATGCAATTGCTCAAGACATCTTGAACCCAACTACAGCAGTTTTTCCCGAATATCGACACGTCCTATCCCCTCGCCACAAAAATTCCTTTACCACCAGAAAAACTGAAGTGATGTTTACCTGATTAAGTTGGCAAACACCATTATTACATATTTATTATAACAGGGCTGGCCTGCGCCCTCCTCTCTGTGCCCAATCTGTGCAGAGGATGAGACCATAGATAATTTTAAATGCAAAGCACTTCATGGGCAACATTTGCCACTTTCACAGCATTTATCTAGCCGCCTTGGTCTTGGTGCTCTCATGGTCGTTCCGTGAACTTGATAAGTACGAAAATTGGCATAGTATGACAAGAGCGTATGATGAACATAAATGATAGGCATGACATGAATATCATGACATGCGTGTCATCTAGGCCATGAAACAGCCGCCTACGCCTTGGTGCTCTCATGGTCGTTTCGTTAACTTAATCGGTAGGCTTGCAGCGCACTGGTTCGCATAACATCGATTTCCATAGGGCGTGGGATCTGCCGCCTTTTTCATTATCTTCCCTTTTTATTATCTCCTCTTAGAATAAGAATTTCTTTTATTGAAGGCGGGTTAATAAATTAAAGTCTAGATTTTTCTGCGTGCCAATACCATGATGTGATTATGAGGCACGCCGTAGTGGGGGACTGCGGGTTAATTTTGACCACCTGACTTCTTTAATTAATGGGCATATAATGAAAAGTACAAGGGCGTTCTTTTGCGTTTCGCCCTCATCGAAATGCGGCCGCCACGGCCGGGATTTGATACCGCACGCCCTCCGGTTTAGCAGCAGAACGTCAAAACCACTACGCCGCGACAAGAGGTGGGCAAATGCCCTCATTTTTTTTTCCTCCCTCACCCTCACTATGCCAGTGTCCTTCTCACCTCACCATTAGATTGAAAATTTTGACCGCCCTTCCTCACCCTCCATCCTCACCTATAAAAAAGTTATCCGCCCTCCCCAACCTCACCCTCTCGCTGAAAAGGCTACCGTCATTCTCTTACCATACGTTTTATACAATTTCAGTAAAACCATCTGCTTGATCCGCGAGCTTAGTTTGCAACACTGGTTGTCTAGTGCCATTCCTATTGTCAAAGCGTGCTACACTTCTTTCATTATAGGCGCTTGAACATAGGTCAGCAAAATAAACGGAGCTCACTCAGACTCACTCACAAATTATATATATATATATATATATATTTTTTTTGCTTAGAGCTCGCTGGGTCTCTGACTCACCGATATTCTACGTAGCCGCGATCACGCGGACTCAAACTCATCAGAACTATACTCAGTCAGGCTCACTGGTAATCAAGCTCGCCAGATCTATGCTTAGCTGGGCTCACTCGGACTGAGATTCACCAAATTCTACTCAGCCAGGTTCACTCGACCTCACTTAGTCAGATCCGTAAAGATCTTCTGGGCCCACAGATCTCATGAACTCAGACACTTTTGAATTGGACATATCAATGACAAAAATGTCTTAATACCAGGTTAATATATAGGGGAATTCAGTGACCTTACAAAAGTTAGTAACATAGAAAAGAGTACGCACGAGAGTCTTTAATATACAAGAAATTTCCTTATTTGTTTATTCAATGTTGGTCATGATGTTTTGTAAGAACAAAATAAGTATGACGCTCGACTTTAGCAGTTCAGGATTTATTTCGCGTAAAGATAAAATGCGGAAAAGCGATCTTTAAAACATACGCATATTCTTATTTGTTTGTGTACACGCACGCGTTTGTTCCTTTGACGCATGTGTTCCTGTCATAGGCGTATCTACCGAGGGGGGAACACTTGCCTCCCCATATTCGAAAGTGTGGGGCAAAGTATTTCATTAGCCCCTCCCCCCCCCCCCCCCCATTTTTGAATGCAGCCACTCTCGGCGGAATGCTGGAAAGTCCAAAAAGTACAACTGAAGCAAAATTTTCTTAATATATACCATATAGGAGAGATAGGGAGGGAAAGGGGAAGGCTTGTCCCCTCCCCTGTCGAAAAGCAGTGATACGCCACAGGTGCAAATAATGCGACTTCCGAAATACTGTCACTACACAGCTTGAATGCTAATCGCATTGTCGTCGAGAGTCAACGTAAGGTGTGAGCTGCAATTTCTTTTTTAATTAGAAGAACGGGATGTTTCTGGAAAAAAGAATTTCTAGAAAAATAAGAAAGAATTCAAGAACAAGAAACCATCCGAATCTGAATCTAAAACATGAAAATAAATCCAGTGGCGTGATTAAAGTTTTTCCGGTGTCACGAACGGCTCAGAAAGTCGTGTGGGATGTCATACATGTAGTATGACATGTATGACATCCTGCCCCCTTTTTTAGTCCTTTTTTTTTGAAATCCCCTCGACAACACATTCCGAAGTCAATATGCCTTTTTCGGCGCCTCAACCCGGAGTATCGCCTTCTGGATGCCGCCGTAACGACACCTACGTTAAGCGCGTGGGGCAGTGCCCCTTGAAAGACCATGCCGCTGCCTTTCAGCCACCCCCACACATTGCACCGCAGACTCCTCGCCGCCACCTTAACTATTTCAAAATTACTCGACCTATTGCTTGACCGGCCGTTCTAATGCCTCAAAAACATGCCGCCAACGACTCCCCTGATTACCTCCTAACCTTTCACATCCCCACACGCTCCCAAGCCCCCGTATTTCTTAAAAGATTTCATTTTTCTCTTTCTTTTTCTTTCACCCCCCCCCCCCCTTTGTTGTGTCTTGGTACGGCCATGGCTCCCCCTGCTTTTTTTTTTCCTTTTTTCCCCCTTTTTTCTGCTTCTATTTCTTTTCTTTCCTCCCCGCGTGCCCACTCTCACGCTCTTGTCCCTTCGTCTTGAGAATGAGGCTCACAGACGTCGGACGACAACGCCTGTTCCCTCTTGTAATCTCTCTCTTTAAAACCAGCCGCCAGCGACAACACCCGCACGGGACGTCACTGCACTAACCCTTTAAAACTAACACGCCGAGGATGACGAGGCCGCCTTTGACGAAGATAGGTCCACCTATCGAAACGTTGGCCAGCCTGTCTGAGGCACTTCAACCCTGTTTTAAAAAAGTTTATACCACAATGTAGTAGGTGTGTACGAGTATTGATTTTCGGTATCGACTCGAATAGGAATCATATAGTGCCATAAGCAAATCGAATAAAAAATTTAATACTTTTCTAATAGTATTCGAACCATGAACAGTGTATATTACAATTATTATAAAACGAAATTCACATCCCAGTAGTCTTAAAGTTAGGAAGTTTGTCATAATACGTTATGAAGCGTTGCTTTAATAAAGCACAAATGGAGCATTAGGAGGTACGAGAATAGTGTCTTCAGATGGACAGGCTCCTAAAAGAGTGCGAATGATCGCTGTAGAGCGTGTGAAGTATGGCTACCCAAGTAACGTAGCCTCATGTTCTCATGTGTTATGTCTGCACTATGCCAGCGCGGGTGAAAATTTAGTGTATTTTTGCTCCAATTTTATATTTATTTGGCCGCGGTTGACGTTCTCAAATATACGAAAATATTTTCATGAATAATCGCATTTACCAATCGCGACAATTCAACTCGGTCTTTGAATCGTATAGGACACTGATTCGTTATTCGAAAGCTTCGAATGTTCACACACCCTTAATACCTAGCGCACCTGACGGTTGTGAAAGTGCGACCGCGATACATAATCGACACTGCAGTATCGAGCCGGTCTGTCAAGTATCCCAAATAGGATACGGCATCTTTTAGAGCATACATAAACTAACCACGCATCAAAGAGACCCCATATGGTGCTGCGATGCTCCACAAGTGTTTAATAAGCCGTATGCGCCCGGCATTGGCATATTGAGAAACGTATATATGCGAGTGAAATAAGCCAAAACGAAAAAAAAAAAGGAAACTCAAGTCATATCTAAAGCTTGGTGAATGGCGCCTTGCACCGGAATGCTGCTGCAAACTCTGACAGCTGCTTAATGGGTTCGTTGCAACGGCGCCTCGCGTCTCCATACAACGGGTCCACGTAGTGGCCGCTTGAGCAAAGCGCGTAGCACGATGACACAAAGAAAAGTCTGTCTTGCGCGAGGCTCGACAGCCTGGCGTACGCACTGCTCAAGTCTTGCACGACAGCTACTCTATACGCAGACAGGGCGGCCAGGAGAGCCTTGGTGTCAACGTGGTACGGGGGCCAATCTGACGCCAGGGTGTAGTTCGAATGTTCAAAGAACCCTGTGCGGCCTCGGTTGTTGCGACTGCGGCTTTGGTTGTACGCCAGCTCGTGAAACAGGCCCCTGAGCACTTCGTCAGCAATTAGCCGGCCAGCGCCGCCGTAGTTGACAGCTGACGGCAGGTCCGAGTGGTAGAAAGGAAAGACAAAGTAGTCCTCCGCAACCGTGAGTGCGCCTTGAAAGCTCCATCGATGGCTGAGCAAGGAGCCCGGCTTGAGAACATTCGTGATGTCTTGCTCCTGCAGCCGCCAGCGCCCGACCATCAGATTCAGCCAGTGGATGAAGAAGCGAGCGCGGCGTGATGGTTCTGGAAGCACGCTGGCCAGGAAGCTGTCCCTGTTCGACGGGGTAGCGGTACTATGGACACGGAGGTGAAGAAACGCTTTACTTCGACGTGCCACGTCATCGATGAGAACGTCTCTCACGTCTCGAACGAAGGACTCGGCTTCCTGATGCTTGGGAAACAGACTGAGCCATCCGACACCCACGGTACTTTCGATCTGGACGAGGCAGCGGCGCGTGTGAGCCGACGGAGGCAGGCCTGAGAGCTCGAGCGTGACGTCCGCGATTTCTCTGTGCGCCATCCAGCCCAGCTCGTTGGCGACGCGAAGTCCCAGGCTCAGCGTTAACGCCTCTTGCGTCTGGGTATTGAGTCCCAGGATGTAGACGACAGACCGCAACAGACCCAGGTTTTCCACTTGCACGATATCGCTGGGCGAGAAGCGTCGTGCCCACATGAAATGCTCGTTGAAGAGAAGGACCAGGCGACCGGTTCCGATGAGGAGAGTCGCCGTCTCGGTAAGGTTGCGGATGGACATGCGCACTATTCTCGGTTCAGGCACGTTCATGGCAGGTCCCAGAATTTCTAGTGTGAGCTTGTCCATTGCCTCGATGGTTGAGACGATTTCGCCAGAAGCCGACTCTGAACCGCCGAACAGGCGCAGCATCTTGCGAACGTACCTGCGGTAGCGAAGCCACGGCGCCGACCCTGTTGGATGGCCGGCGAATGCACGCATGGTAGCCATCCACGAGCGAAAGGCGGCGCTGGGAACAATCTTCAGTACCGGCTCGGTGCTACCGACGTGAAGTGGAGACAGTCTGATGTTGACTTGAAACCAGAGATGAACGTTCCAGTTTCCAGACAGGTCGAGCAGAATCGCTAGTGGGTCCCAGCGAGATTTTTCGGGCCATGGCAGATGGCGCTCGAACATGAACCTTCTCAGATCTTGCAGGCTGCTCTCCGCAAGTTCAATACAGGACCTGGCTAGGGCGGCCACTTTCTTCTCGACGCTTGTCACAGAAGAAACGGCTTGAGCCTGGTTGTGGCTGTCCTGGAAAGCTTGTTGGATAACGTTGAGCGCGTGTTTGTACATTGTATCTTCAGCCGCGTCCACAACAGAGAGCAGACGGTGTTGATGCTTCCAGCCATCGCAGACATACCCGTAGAAGTCTTTGCAGGGGTCTTGAGACTTGTTGATGGAAGTTCTTATAGCTGCCAGGTAGAGTTGGCATGCCATTTCGTCGCAGCCTGAAAACAGGGGAAGGTCCGCATGTTCTGCATAAGGCCTTCGGGTGCTGCCGCGGAGAAGGTCGCGGAACTTTATGCGAATCCATAGAGTCGAGCCAAGATAAATCAGAAGAGCGACGCTGCAGAGGATGGCCGTGGTGGAAAGCACTGCTTGGAATCTCCGGTTCATGTACCGATTCCCTGGTCGAACCACTACTTCGACGTCGTTGCGTTCCTGCGAATGTAAATGTCGGCGCAGAGACGTCGCTTTATATAACAGTTTACGAGAGCAGAGGTCTGTAGCATGCCATCAGTATTACGTGTATGGTAGCCGTAGTGATAGTCTAATAGTAGTAGCAATTATATTGTTTGGGCGTACTCTACTGTTAATGGTGATGAATGTTAACAAACCAAATAACATAGAACACTTTTTCGTTTCCCACTATGCCATGTCTATGCGACATTGGTGTGATATGGGCCCAATTAAGAGCTGTGGCGTAAGGCATCTATGCAGCTACACACTGGCCAAGGGTCGTGTTCAAAAAGTTTCTATTAAGCAAATGCCTTTCGTGACTAACCACAGCCGCGGGCATCATATCGTCACGGTGCCTATTATGGCTACCGCGGCTACCGTGCATATCTCAGGTCAGCTGGAAGTCTTGCAGGCATTCAGAGCCCACGGCTTCCTTGCGGACAATGTCGAGCAGAGTCCACGAGTTCGGCGCCCTGTGTGTAGTGGCCCTTAACATAGCTGTTACCCGCGCCACTCCAGATGAATGAAAGATGAAAAATGCCTTTTCCCGATGGTAATGCCTTTCACGTTTTTTGCGCTCCTGAGTGGTCTAGAGACGCTCCGCCGCGGGCGAAGTGTCGAACGCGGCCACTCACGAACACGAAAAGCGCCGAAAGGCATTACCATCGGGAAACGCCATCGCTACCAAATCGTGGTGGAGGGGCCCTGTAACGTAAAACTATTCGAATATGTTTCTATTCCAATCTCCTGACGTCAAATTTGCGTAACCACCAACGCAAGCACCGGGCGCTCACCCGCAGGGTTGTCTGAACAGACTAATCAAACGCTCTCCTAGTTCATAGGAGGTCACTTTTGTTTCTTTGAAAAACGAATAACATTGCCTACAGTGAGCGGCTTGTCGTATCTAATTGGCTGACAAGAGGCGAGGAGAACGCTCAAGTGGAGAAGGATTCGATGGGGCTGAGCCACTGCACTGAAAGTCGATAACCGGATGAAGAGGGTGGTGCAGGCGTCTACGATTGGTCGGATTTCCCTTACTTAGCTTGCGGTGGCTGGTCGAAAATCGCGGCGGCATGCAACGGAAGCTCAATAATGACGCTAAAACGGACCCTCAGCAAGGAAGAGTTGGCAGAATGAGGAGGTAAACGTACCGAAAGTGCTCGAAAACGTTACACGGCAACGCAAGACGTTTTATTATACGCAAATACACTCATGCTCTCCGGCTGGTGCGAGTAGCCAACGTCTCAGCGATCGGCGGCAGCCAGCTTCTATTCCTTCCGGAACGGGCAGCCTGCGGCTATTCCGAAGAAAATGCAGTTTTGTTCGGCATATTAATGCATCTTTATCGCGTACACATAATTTTGACGCGGTGAGTTTGTGCGGTTTCGTGACGTCGCGTGACAGGCAGGTGAAGTGGCTGCAGCCCGAAAACTTTTTACCAATAGCCGTGGGTTAATGGCGAAAAGGGGTCGAATCAGAAATAACAGTTTATCTTTTTTCTGTCATATCAAGCATAATCAGTGTGTACACATCTTATCAGATGGGGAGGTATCGCGGTTTTCGTGACCTCGCGTGACAGACAGGTGAAGTGGGGGTGGTCGAAAAAAGTTTTTGACCAATCGTGGAGGGCTGATAGCAGAATTGGAATAGAAAAGTTTGGAATAGTTTTATGGTATAGCGCCCCAGGATGTCACGCGGCGGATACAGGGTCCTGAATATTTATTTGGCTGCGCGTGTAAAAAAAAAAAAGCTTTTGCGCTCACCGATACACTGTTCTTGCTCAAATTTTGCACAACGATCGCATTTTGGCATCGACTTTGTTTAGTATAGCACTTAGCACAATTGATCGCCTGTTTTTAAGACAAAAATGAGAAACTGTTTTGGTGTATGGGAAAAATGGCGACTGAGAAACCAGCCCTGGCATAGACTTGTTTCGCCATTTGTCGTCATTTGCAAGAAGCAGCGTTTCTGAGAGGGTTGCGTGTGTTGCGCGCTCCTGGAACAGGCGACTGCCCGTCATGAGACGCTGCTTTATGCAGAAGACGACAGCTGGCGACACAAGTTTATGCTTGCGCCGTCGCCTCAGCAGCTCGCATCCCCATAAGCGCCGACAAATTTCCACTTTTTTCTTAGAAACCAGGCAGCTAACTATGCCAAGTGTTATACTAAATGACGTCGACGCCAACAAGCAATCTCTCTGCAAAATTTGAGCAAGCACAGGGCAGCGATGAGCGCAAAATCTCTTTTTGAACGCACGCTGCCAAAAATTCAGGACCCTGTATTTGCCTCCGGAAGCCTCATTGTAGTAGACATTGCTGCGTTCCAGCTGCAAGTCGGAGTCACCATAATGTTTCCTACAAAAATTACTAGAGGGAACTATGGTGCTGCAGCCGTTGTCCTTCCATGGGAATGAATGAAAGTACATGGATTTGTATGATCATCGTGCTTGTGGATTCAGACGTTATTGTGGCTTTGTATAAGGCGCTATATAAATCATATTGTATATTTCAGCGCAATCTATATTCTTCGAAGTGCAGAAGAGGCCGGGAACGCGTACAATTGATATTAATTGCAACGATTGAGTTTGTCCAGGTGGCCAATTTGAAACGCGCCTAGCGTCTCAAGGCACTGGCATGCCCGCGATAAATTCATAAGTGCGTTTCATTCGCTTGTCGATACATGCGTCCGTGGCTTAATGGTTTCAATATCAGGCTTCTGTGCTAAAGTCCGTGTGTCCGATTGCTGCCGTCGGGCAAATTTAATGATGTTTATATAATTATTTATTACGCAATACACTGCTCAAAATGACGAGTTTACAAAGTCACAAAGCCGTTTGAAGCCAAAAGGACGAAGTTTAGGCAAATCCATGTATTTCCCATAATTCCCATGCAGGGAAAACCGCTCCCATTGCAGCTCCCGTAGACACTAGCGCCAGAGTTCCCTCTAGTAATTTTTTTTTTTGTAGCACCTGCCGTGGTTGCTCAGTGGCTATGGTTTTGGGCTGCTGAGGACGAGGTCGCGGGATCGAATCCCGGCCACGTCGGCCGCATTTCGATGGGGGCGAAAACACCAGTGCACTAAGATTTAGGTGCACGTTAATAATCACCAGGTGGTCGAAATTTCCGGAGTCCTCCACTACGGCGTGCCTCATAATCAGAAAGTGGTTTTGGCACGTAAAACCGCATAACTTCTTAATTTTTGTAGGAAATTCTATGGGAGTCACCAGGCAGCTTCCACTGAGATCGATACCCTGCTCATCGGCGATCACTTTCCAAAACTTTCCTACGATTTGGTTCCCGCACAGACCGGCCTGGACATAAACACTTTCACGCATTTTCATGTAGACGAGGAGGACAATGATGACAGAACTGATGCTGCACGTAGTCCTCACGCCCGCAGAGACTGAGTGCACAAGGTCTCAAAGGCCGTATTTTAACATTCTTTTTTAAATTCAGGGACGATTACAATACTCCCTAATGCAATATTTGAGCGCAGCTCTACACGTGTTTTCACTTCGTCATTCAATTGGCTGGCGCAGAAAAGCTGCCTTGTGCGGCACGCTGCAAACGGAGCGAAGTGGCAGGATGGAGAGAAGGTGTACCACCGCTCGTTTTGAAAAGCGGAACCTGCCAAGAAACTCGCCGTCGTTGTACATCTCCATGACATTCTGAGGGTCCCTGAGTACACGCCGGATGAGCTTTACATAAGGAAGGGCTTCGCGAACATCGGCTTCCCTTAATAGGGTGACAAAATCGACTAGCTCCGAAAAGCTGCTTGCGTGGTCGGCCATAATAAGTGGCGCCTTAAGGTAGCTGCCGGGCTACCTTAAGGAACGCTCCTTTTCCGAGCCGGTAAGGTTAAGGAAAGGTTCGATTTAAGCATAAGGTTTGTTTATGAAACGCGTTAAGGCGCTGAAAAGGTAAGGAAGGCAAAAGATAAGTATAAGGTTGGTTTGTGAATACGGGCCTAAGGGCTGCGCTCTAAAAGTTTCCCGTGGGAAAAAGCACATTTCTGAGCATTGAACTCGATTGCTCGAGGAGGCGGACATCACATGCGCAATAAATCAAAATGCATAATTTACTAATTAAGAAAGCTTCATTTTTAACGTAAAACTGTCGTACATATTGCAATTTACGAACTGTAGCCCGCAATTGATCATTTAATTTATTGATGCATGGCGATAACATCCCAAAGTAACACTGGGGCCGTGTCATTGAAGGGAACGGAGCCAAAGAGGGGACAGGCAAACACGCAGTTCTCTGAATGATGTTGCCTTACCAGCTGTGGGCCTTAATGGGTACTGCAGGGCTATGATGGGCGCCGCGTTAGAGGAGGCGTCTGGACCTCCTGGCGTTCACTTAACGTGCACCTAAACGTTTTTGCATTTCGCCCCACCTCCCCCCCCCCCCCCCCCTTGAAGAGACCACGGCTGCGAATCGGACCCGCGAATTTGTGCTCAGCAACAGAACCACGTGGCCACTAAGCCATCGCGGCGGCTGCACATCAACTTGGGCCAAATTCTAAGAATGACACCGTGGTCTCATGATGTGCGCCGTCAGACATTCGGTAAACAAAAAATGCCCTTGTTGTTCCACTTGCTTTTCTAGCGAAACTCATTTTTAAGCACTTCTTATGACAATAATAAGTGGAAGTCAAATTTCTTTTCTCGTATGCTTTGGGGATTATCGAAGGAACTTCATCCTCCGAATTCGTTCCATGTGGTTAGTAAATTATGCCTTTAATGTGCAAGCAAGGTTCGCCTCTGTGATTAATCCAGCCTGCTGTCTGCCGTCCACCACACCAGATGTGTCTCTCTTTAAATTTAGTGAAAAAAAGAAATTGTGCCAGAAACCATCGAATATTATTGTCAAAGTCAGCGATTGCGTTCTTGTCTAACTTGCTGCAAGTAAATCTCGATGCTATTCGTGGATCAAGAAACCTTACGGGTGCACCAATACTCATGAAGTGTTAATCTCACTGTAACTCACAATGCCGAATGATACTACGACACACTGTATCTTGTTGTAATCACTGCTCCCCAGTTGAAACTCCGTATACCACAACCTCCATTATACCTAGTATCCTGGCTGTAACAACTTCGTTGCTCGATGCGGAGTTGTCTCTTCCAGAGACAGCGCTTTCAATTTAAAGCTACATGCGCATTCCGTCACCTTGGTACATTAGTTATGTGGTATTGGCCAAGAATTGGCACATACCAATATCACATAAGCAGTGCAGAAGTTGTCTACGACGCCAGACAGCCGCTATCGGCAAGTTGTCCATCCGGGGCACATATATAACCAGGGCTGGTATTTTGTAGCGATGCCTTTTCCGATGCTATGCTTTTTCTGGCTTTTCGCGCTTGGCCAGTGGTCAGAGCGACGGTCTGCCCACATTATCAACGGGATCAGGCGGCCGTGTGTAGTGGATGATAAGAATAGCATAGAATAAGGCATAAGGCATCCCTACAAAATAGCGGCCCAGGGCCCCATATATTGTCTGCTAGGCAAAACTTCAGCAAGCGCATACTTAGTGGCCCAACTTAGTAGACAAGTTGCGTCACTGGGTATGGTGCCACTATTAACTGTTCAAGATCGTCCAGTCATTCAAAGTGGCCAAAGAAGCTGAAAAACAACTATCGTCTTAAGAAAAAGTAGTAATAAAATTAAATTGATGAGTTTTAAACGCCAGATCCGCCGTCTGATTACGAGGAACGCTGTAGCGAGAAACTCCAGATTAATTTTTGAGCCACTGGGCCCCCTTAACGCGCACTCAATGCACGGTACACGAGCTTTTTTTTTGCATTTCGCCGCCATCGAAATGCGACAGCCGCCCGGGTTCGAACCCATGACCTCGGGCTCAGCAGCGCAAGTGCGCATCGCTTCAACGTAAACGCCCGATATCGTTACCCTACAGACAGGGAGTTTCAGCGAACACTTTCAAACATTATTAAAGGTTGCCTGTGACAGATGGCTCAATTCTAGTTTATGAGCCGGTCTACTCGAAGCTGCGGACACTACCTTATCAAAAACCTGAAATTGAAGATTGACTCATTAACAAGAATTCACTAATTAACTTTTAGCTTATTATCTTATGACCCATATTGCAATTCACAAATTCTAGCAGTGGACTTCGCAAGGCGGATCCACTTGGAACGAATTCTCAGGACGACACCAGTTTCTGGATATAAATTCCCGAACTTTGCTGAGAAATGCATTGGCATTCCAGTTACTTGTGTGCTTCAGTACATGGAACGACGTTTTCTTAACCATTTAACTGAAACGCCAATGCATTTCTCCGTAATGTTCGGGAATTTATATCTCGAAACTGATGTCATCTTGGAAATTCGTTCCAAGTGGACCATTCGCCTTGCGAATTCCAGGGCTATAATTTGAAATTGCAATATGGGCCATAATGCAATTAGATAAAACATAATGCATGTTTATTAATTAGTAGATATTGCATCCCAATTTTCTGTGCAAGTATTGTCCACCGCTTCGAGTATAGACCAGCTCATGAACTAGAATTGTGATATCTGCCACAGTGAACTCCTAACAATTTTTGAAAGTGCTCGCTAAAACACACTGTGTATGATCCAACATGCGCACACGACACACGCTGGTCTAACTCTCTCGGGCTCGACATCTGACTCCCACCTGGTTCATCGGCGCCGGCTCTGCGAGGCCTAGCGTGTCCAGCGCGGTGCCTGCGCCATCGCCACGAGCCGCCGCATCGGCAGCACGGCGCGCCGCCGCCTGCATCTGGCGCACTTCGTGAAGCTCGTGCAACTCGAGGCGCTGCAAGCCCGGCCTTCTCGCCGGCCGAGCGACGCGGCAGCCGCCGCCCACCGGGTCCACGCCCGCGTCCGAAGAGCTCGAACTGCTGTCACTGCTGCTGCTGCTGCTGCAGGAAGCTCTCGTCCCGGTCTCTGGCATCGCGACGCTCTTCAACTCGACCCGGTCTCCGGTGCGCCTGAACGTCGTTCTGCGAGTGAATGCGCGTTTCGGAAAGGACAAAGTTGCTCCGGGAGCTTCTAACAACCGCTGTGGCGAAGCCGATCCGCTGCAGCTGCTACACCGCGTGGCACGTTCGAAATGCAGAGCGTGACTGTTCTTCTTCTCTTCCTCGTGTGCCTCGATTGGCGGGTTCTAGTCGCTCTTTGTTTAATAATTTCTTAATTAGCTTTTACAGTGACGCTCTTTATGGATAGGGCTCCGTGCATTTTTCTTGTCCGTCAACCAATCAGCGTGAGCAAACAATATTGTCACGGCTCGCTGGAGACAAGAGCGGAGAGCGGTACTTAGTCGAGAGAATCAGGACAAGCGCTCAGTTCAGGCTTCTTCTTCTCTAGCACCTCGCTTGCACGCACGAGGTCGTCGTCTTCGTGGTCACAGTGGTTGGGCACAGATGGCGCCGCGGCGATATCATCATCAGCAATGGCCCGGGCCACTCCTCGCGCGCTCGTTGTCGTCGCCTTCCACAGCTGCCTCCGTTCCGCTGCCGCTCGTATTTTGGATTGTAAAACTTTATATGTCCAACAGATGTAGGGAAGGCTTTAAGTCTTCCCACCTAGACGACGGCCAGGAGTCCTTGGACCCTAGCGGCGATTTCGGCCAGTTGGACGGTCTTCAATTGAATCTCCGGATCGGAGCTGAGTAATAAGGTCTCCCATTGTCAGCTTTTCCATACTGCCCCTCCCTATAAGAAAGCGCTGACGGCACTGGCCCATTGCCGGTCGGTGCAGTGATTTCGTTCCCAAATTATTTGCCTCAATATGTGAGAAATGAAAACACGAATACCTATAACGAATTTATAGCACGAATGAACGCGGTTTTATAAAAATAAATATCTGTGCCTACCTTTGTTAACGATGACAACCGATCAAGACAATAAATGTGTTCGTACCTTCATTCAAAACTCTGTGTCAATTCTTTGACGTGTGCTACAAAGCTTCGCTGGACCTCCACCTTCACGCATTGGAATGGTTCAGGATATATTTTTTCCTGTACCTCCATATAGCTGAAGTTCTCTCTATCACCCATAATAAAGTTGCGCAATATATTTGGTAGCGTCGCCACAGTGCAGTATTTTCTGAAGAGGACAACATATACCAAAGCCAGAAGTATCGGCAGATCAATATATAGATAGCTGGAAGAAGTCGAATGATGATGATGATGACGATGATGACGATGATGACGATGACGACGACGACAATGATGATGAAAAATGGCTGTGGCTTAGCTAAGGTTAAGCCCAGGATGCGAAGCATACTAGTCTTTATTTTAACGCGACAGCGTTAAGGAGCTCGTGTCGCAGAAAAGCCGGTGTCGTCGGCGTCGGCTCAGGCGTGCGGCGCTTGCTCAGGCGCACATTTCGTTGTCGCGCCGAACACTGCGTTGCTCGACGCTCACCGCGTCCGATGCGGGACGCGTAGTCGCTGCGCCGTAGCAAAGCCACCTAGAAACAGTCTCTGTAGCACGCCGCAACCTTCGCTTCTCATTCCAACGAGCAGCTCTCTCTCCAGGAGGCATCTCACCTCGTGCGTGTCTAGCAGAGGCAAGCGCAGCTGCTTATATACCGCCGCGACGCCGCGAGCGACGGCGCGAGTTGGAGCCCCGTTTCTCCTCTGTCGTAGCGTCACGGTGTCACGTGGTATTGAAGGCGACACCGCCGCGTCTGAGGAGCTGGGTTGCGCTCTAGTAATATGCTTCGCATAAAAACAGCAGCTGTATTAGGCATAATGAAATGGGGAGCAAGAAGAGGTTACGAACAAGTGCCTGGCCTGTCGGCCAGACTGTTCAAGCTGGCCAGTTGCTCCTGATGTTTCCAGCAAACGGGAAAAGTACTCCACCCTAATGTATTAAAGTCTTGCCCAGTTACAACCGTAGATAACGTAAAGTACTGCCTTTGAAGTAGCGCGTTCAAACCCAGTGCTTTCCCTTGTGAACCGAAGCAGTACAAGGAGCTGATTCCTCTTGTTTGTAGACATCTGAGAACCCAGTGACGACGGAAGCGAGAAATTTTCATTCACAGCCCTGAAACAATTAGGATTCGTGAAGTTCCGTAGGTTAGAAACTCAAAGACAACATTCTTCTACATAAACAGTGAAAAAAATCATATGACAGTGTAAAAAAGAAGGCATAATTTAGGTAGCGAGTAGCACTTTTCAGCCCCAAATACACGTGAAGACACCAAAACACTCTAGAATGCCAGTTCTTGAGCTGTTTCCTTATAGGTACCCTCGGCACCTGGACACTGTTGCTTCATTATTGCTCCTTGCATTTTCTGATAATGTTTTTACTGTTATTGGCGCACACTCACAGCAAAAATACTGAGCGCTCATTTGTTATAATAATGAGACGCTTAGAACAAAACAGCGAAATTCGGTACAAGAAGGCTGCTTTTGTACTGTTAGATGGTACAAACTTTGTCTCATTGGTTTCTCTAAAGTTCAGATGTGCCGTAATTATAAGAGAAACTGTTAATATAAGGAAACAGAAACGGGTGTGCCTGAAAGATTAGCAGAGAAGCCAGGCATCGATCATTATTTTCCTTATACACACGCAAGAACTCATTGCGGCTGCCTGGAGGAACAATTCACGGTTATCGGAATCTAACCGCTTTGGTCGCTTTCGAGTGACGTGTTGTGCGTAGAGGCGAAAGACGTTAGCACAGTCCACAAGCTGTCATTTATTACGTGGTATTACGCACCCACCCTTGCAAAAATCGAGCATAAAATTCAGTTGCATCCGAGCGCAATGCCTATTTATTGCAACAAAAATTACACAGAAAGACAACAGACTTTTGTATACATTCACAATTGGGCGCCAGATGCACGTGTTATTTGTCGAGAGAAATATGCTACAACGTTTCGCTGGAACTTCGTAGCCTTTCGCCGTGATATATACATGCCTGTGGTAACTCAGTCGACCGATGTTTGTGTTCTTTTGCAAGTGGCAAGCAGGCTGCCTTACAACATGTGCAATGCACATAGCGAAGCTACGTGTTAAAACCAGAATAGCCATGCGTCTTCTTATTTCATGCCTATAGCGAAAGCATATAGTATGTCAGAGCTATATTTCAATTGCTGGTGCAGTTCTGATGCACCACGCGTGTGCACAAATTATGGATGGGAAGAGTTACCGACCACTCTTCCTATACAGTTTGAAATATGAGCAGGTTGTTTTTAGAAGGCGAGCGGATAGAAAAGTGAAAAATTGCACTTGCAAACAGCAATGGGTGCAGGACACCAAAAGGAACTAAATATGCCACTATAGGAGATAATGCATTTATTTGGTGGTGTCAACTTTTTTAAACAGGGTTGAAGTACCTCAGACAGGCTGGCCAACGTTTCGATAGGTGGACCTATCTTCGTCAAAGGCGGCCTCGTCATCCTCGGCGTGTTAGTTTTAAAGGGTTAGTGCAGTGACGTCACGTGCGGGTGTTGTCGCTGGCGGCTGGTTTTAAAGAGAGAGATTACAAGAGGGAACAGGCGCTGTCGTCCGACGTCTGTGAGCCTCATTCTCAAGACGAAGGGACAAGAGCGTGAGAGTGGGCACGCGGGGAGGAAAGAAAAGAAATAGAAGCAGAAAAAAGGGGAATCAGTGAGTTGAAAGGTTGCCTTTTTCCGACGAAGACTAGTACGGGCACCAAGGTCATGCGGACGGTGCCAACAGTCCTTGTATACAGCCTGTTTGCTATGTCCATACGGTCTTCAGTTCTTAAAGTGGAGTGCACTGTGTTGAAGTAGCATTGGTTCCGTTGTAATGTCATCATAACACAGCTCAAGACGGCTGCCATTACTGTCTGTAATTATTCTGTGCCGCAGGAATCATTCTTACACTTTCAAGGGTTATGTGCCTAAAGAACGCGTAGGAAAGCTTACTTAGTTTTTGTTCAACTTAGGAGGTTAGCGTAGACTCGAAAATAGAGTGCTCATCAATGTGAGGCTTCGATGGAAAGAACAAATTTCACGAAATGAGGCATCCTCTGACCGGTTCGTGCATGACAACTGGAAGCAAAAGAGACGATGGGATGACGCAATGTGCGTTGTTAGACTTGTTGGTACACATTCTTTTTATTTTTTTTTATTTATACATACTGCAGCCCACACATTGAATCCTAATCATGCAAAATTAACTGAAACCGCACAGTGTACGGGGATATTACAAAACAAAAATGCAATATTTTGAGGGTGGGAACGAGTACAAAACTAACAGGGAAGAGGTAGCACCCCTGTTCTGTGTCATCCCTCGTCCCCCCTACCAAATTCTTGCTAGTTTCTACTCTCCAATTAAACGGACTGATTGTTCTCCTACTGTTGCTAGTCGCACAGAACCGCGACTAGCAATCATGCGCTGCAGGAAGATTCGATTATTTGCACGTACAGAAAACCCCAGGAGAACTTGACTCACTCAGCGACGCTCATTTCAACGCAATTTTTTGTTCAAGCATGTGAATCGGGGACCACGCAAATAGCACAGGCGACCTAATTGAAAATAACCTGTTGCTCGCATTGCGTAAGTAATATATTGTTGCCGTTGAGCAAGAAGAGCTGTACCAAAAAAGTCATGTTATGTCTCGTTTGAGTTAAGCTAGTCATGTCTCATAAGTGGATAATGAAAGTTCCACAAAACAACATACCTCATACAATGAAGCTGTTGCTGTAATTGGCAACAAACAGAGAGGAATCTGTAGAATACAAACCCGTTTCACCTTCGTGCCAGAACCAAGCCTGAATGTCAACGAGTAGCTTTGCACCTAAAGCATACAGCATCGAGAAACATGGACACGTTGGTCCTGTTCAATTCACCGTGTAAATGTCGTTGTTAGCAAAGTCATCATGAAAGGAAAGTACGCTAACTTCTCGTTGTTTTGGTTCTCAGCTCGCATCTAACCTAAGTCCACATGCAGTGAGGGCGCGTCGCCGTGGAAACGTGACCTCAAACAAGCGTCATCTTCGTGGGCAAATATTTTCCTAAAAGGAACCAGGAGAAATTTAATATCACAAATTTGTCATTCAATATAAGGTGTTGCTTTCCAGCCATACAGCGCGTTATGTAGAATAAGTTGCCCAACTCTTTCACACGTCCACCAAATGTGGGATAGGGTTGGTCTACCGCCACACCACGGGCATCTAGCTCGATATTGTGTAGGGTAGAGTGCGCGAAATTTTAAGAGGTGCGGATAAACATCATTCAGCCGAACAGAAACCAACAACAATCGTTAGCGGAGCAGGGGGAGGTACAGCTTGCCAGCTAGGACCTGGTGGTTCAGAGGACAGTCCTCCAGCAAGTCCACAGGGAGGCCAATATCAGTGAAGCCCTAGACTATAGGGGAGCCACCCATCACTCTTTGACCCCTTTTCCCCCAATCCCTGTCTTAATAAAGCTTTACTACTACTACTACTACTACCACCCAACTCTGTTCTTATACTAAAGCGTTCCTATGCCAACGGTTGTCAGTACACCTGACCCAAACTAAATGAGGTAAAAAAAGTTTTGACTATAATCTGCTTGAATATCTAGCCGCCACACAGAAAACTTTGACTAATAGTAAGCTATTCTTAATCTGCATTGATGCAGTTACCTTTGCATTCCAGACCGCATCGCTTCGAACCGCAAGTTAGACCTGTAAAGAAAATCGTTGCGTCTCCCTCCATTGGGCATCTCGTGACAATATTAGTCTGCCGCTCCCTTTTTTTTCTTTGTTCGTTCTTTTGCAAGGTAAAGCTGTACAATTTAAGAAATACTGTACCAAAATGCCAACTACTTTGCTTCGGATTGTAAGGTTTTGACCGATGTAACTGGTGCACCACCTTGCCAGCTAAACGTGTTTTGTAATTTAGTTGTTTTTTTCTACTGTAGTTGTAGTTGTTGTGGTTCAGCATAACGATAGCATTCAAAGAATAACGCCCGGTAAGAATTTTAATAAGCCACGCTTGTGGATTTGTCTAAATAATAAGCCAGATCAATTATGGATTTCTTTATATATTCCTTTTAAGGCCAGGTGGGTTTCGTTACGTTGTAGAGGGCATTCGAAAACGACCGATCTAACCTTTCGTGGCAACGTACATGCTGCGTGGCGATTTTTTTCGGCGTTGAAAGATAGCCCGCGAAATAGGAAATAAAACCACGTGACTGCGCTCGTACGCTAACGTATTGCAGCGCTCTCAACCATGCCTCGAGCCTATCGCTTATCAGGGACGATGGCGCTTCCTTTCCGTGTGCCATCGCCAGAGATGCTGACACACGGTAAAGCCGACGCCTACACACTCTTAGACAAAAGTTACACCATTTAGGGTGCATATCTTGCCACGCAACATTATTCGTCATCTGTCTTGCTTGCGTTTCCTTTCTCGAAAACGCCGCACCCGCTACTTTCCTGTCGGCAGAAAAATTTACACCTATTGGAGTGCATATTTGGCACACAAGGATAATCGCCATCCGTCTTTCCCGCAATTCCTTTCTTGAAAACGCTGCACTCGTTACTTTCCTGCCAGGAATGCTATGTCATGCTGATAATGCGCATGCCGTTCGTTACTGGGAAGCACCGGGCTCATCGCGTTAAAGAAAGGAAATGCAGTCAAGATAGATGACGATAATCGGTGTGTGGCAAATATACACCCCAAAGGGTGCAACTGTTTTTAGAGTGTCGACGAAGGTACGCCCTTTGGGTTATATACCTGCCACACAACAATAATCGTTATCTGCCTTGTTTGCCTTTCCTCTCTTGAAAACACTGCGCCCGCTACTATCTTGTCGGGAATGCTATGCCATGCTGATAACGCGCATGCCGTTCGTTACTGGGAAGTACCGGGCTCGCAAGCGTTAAAGAAAGGAAATGCGGACAAGACGGATGACGTTTATTGTTGTGTGACAAGATAAAACCCAAAGGGGGTAATTTTGTTTTACACTCTTCGAAACATTTACACCCTTTGGGGCGTATCTTGTGCCACAACAATAATCGTCATCCGTGTTGCCCGCGTTTCCTTTCTCTAACGCTGCGAGCCCGGTACTTCCCAGTCACGAACGGCATGCGCGTTATCAGCGTGACGCAGCATTCTCGACAGGAAAGTAGCGAGCGCCGAGTTTTCAGGAAAGGAAACGCAAACAAAGCAGATGACGATTATTGTTGTGGGACAAATATACACCCCAAAGGGTGCAACCGTTTTAAGAGTGTAGTGCGTAAAGCCGCGGCCGCTCACTTCGCCCCGGTGGGGGGAACGCGACTGCGAGGCGAGCGGAGCGGACGCGCTTCACATGGGCTCTGCGCATTTCCTACTTTCTTCACCAACTTACCTCTTTATAGTGCCCGAAATTTCGACCTTGAACCTTCGTGAACACCTAAGAAACCTCTACGACGACTTCTTTGCCCGTGAGTGGCCCTTGTGTTTGCACAAGCGGCTTACGAAGACCTCCGACGCGACGCCACCGCACTAAGCCTACCGCCGCCTTGGCGGCGCACGGCGGAGCAGCGACGCACGTCAGCACATCATATGGCCAACACAGCTGCCTGCCCAGCCGGCCCCGGCGAGTCACACTCGTTGCCCACGGGGACCACAACCACCACCATGGCCACAGGAAGTGCACACGGTGAAGCCGGCACATCCAGCGGTATTTCACATCAAGCGTTCGTGGACGCACCCCTCCCCGAGGACTACGACTCCATGGACGAGACCCCAGAACCCGACGCCGCTAACTATGAATCCTTCATCGAACACGGACCCCAGCCGTCGGCCGAAGACCCAGGGCCGAGCGACCCAGCATGGGAATACGCCATCAGCACAACCCGGGCGAAGAAGCTCCGTAGAACGGCCCGCAAACAAGAGAACATCACAGACGCCAACCAACCCGTGAGTGGCCAGACTTTTTTCAACAACACCTCGGAGCAAACCCGTAAACAAGGCCCGGCTCGCCGGCCAAGACTCCATCCTTTGCCTAAAGGAGACATCAAAATCGTCATTCGTCCTACAAGAAAGCTAAACCTAAGAGAGTTTCCCAACCACGTCATCGCAGCAGCCGTCACCCACTCCTGCCAACCAACCCTCATTGAAGGAAAATACATCATAAGGCCACACCTGGGCTCTAACATTATCGTGGTCAGAACTCAATATGAAGACGTGGCAGCGACACTCCGTCAGCTTACTTACCTAACGCTCGGCAACAAAATTTATCCAGTGCGGGTCTACGATCCGTTCTCTCCCCAACTGCTACGTGCGGTCATACATGGGCTCAACCCCCGCAACACACGCGAAGCGCTGATGCAAGGCCTTCTGACCCCAGATACAAGAACCAAGATCCTTGACGCCAGGATTCTGGGGTCCTCAACGACTGCCCTCCCTACGATGGACGGCCCGAACCTGCCGAAGATCGTGTACCACGGCGGTTGCGAGTATCCCTGCTACCAGTACAGGCCTGCACGACAGTTCTGCCAATATTGCATGCAGGCAGGGCACAGACCGGACGTCTGCCCAAATCCAAATTTGTAAATATGCCGAGGTTGCGGAATGCCGAGCCCCCTGGAAGACCACACGTGCCAGCCCAAGTGTGGATTCTGCGGAGGCCCGCACGTCACCAGCAGCAGGGAATGCCATCAACGCCTCAAGCCGGCCCGTTCAAACAAGCCACAAGAACAGCAAAAGAGACACGTCTCCCGCAAGGACGCGTCACAAACGAAAAACAGACAACGGTGGTTCAGCTCCGAGGACCAAGACGGGTCCACTCAACATCGCAACGTGGCCGACACCCGAAGCGCCAGCAGAAAGCGGGCCGCAAGCAAACAACGCAACGAGAGCGCAACGAGGAGTCACGCGCCGAACCAGTCCAAGGTCACGGCCAACACCGGATCGCGGGAGCAGCAACCCCCGCAGCGTCCGATTACACCGCCGCGGCTGACGCAGCAACATGACACGCAGCTGGCGTCGAAGCAGAAGCAAGCCCCCCAGGTGCCGGGAGGCGCCAACCACTCAACGCTGAGCCACAGGTCGCCGCAGCAGGGGCCACGGCCAACGGAGCAAGAACAGGACGAACGGGTGAGCTGGTCAGAGAGACTTAAGCAACGTACCCCACTAGCTGACCCCAGAGTTCCACAACTCCAAGCCATGATTGCCAAACAAAACAAACAGCTTGCAGAACAAAGCGCTACAATAGCACGAATGCAAGCACAGCTCGAGCAATTCAAGCAAAGCCGCAGCACGAACACCCAAAGCGAACAAATCCCAGTGCCACAAGCACCACAGCCAACACAACGGAACGATAACTTTGAGGCTACAATCACACCTGAAGTCATTCAACTTCTTCACCATAAGACTGAACACGCAGTGCAGATTCACAAAGTCCAGAACGTAGCAGAAATGCATCAGGCCATCCGGGAATCAGAAGAGCAGATGATGCAACACATGAAACAACTCATACAGGAGCTCCACTCCCACCTAAACCGTAAAAGGGGCGCCAACACGGAAGCAGGGCCGTCCAAAATGAGGCACCGCACAGACTCTCTCGGTAGCGAGACCAGCTACGCGAGCGCCTCTACATTTGCTTAATATGGCGAGACACCCCCGTACAGCCGTAAACGATAACATCGAAATCTGGCAATGGAACTGTAGGGGATACGAGCGAAAACAAGGCCTACCCAAACAGTTCATAGCCAATACACTAATCAAACCGGACGCAATATGCCTGCAAGAGATAGGTGCCGAGAAGACCCCATCCCTATCAGGATATTACACAATCTGTCAACCTCGCATGCCTACGGTGGCCATCCTCGTAGCAAAGAACATTACAGCCATCGAACACACCCTTCCGCACCCGAACATCGAGCACCTCGTTGTTGAGATTGTTCCGAACAAAACGGGCCGGAAGAGTACATTCATAACGAACATCTATAAACAGCCTAAACCCATGAGGCTAGATTTCACCAACATCATCACTGAAGCCTACAACCTCGCAGAAACAAACCAAATGGTCATTGTAGGCGACTTTAAACTCCCCCCACACAGAATGGGGGTACCGTTCAAATTCGCACAGAGGAGATTCCATCCTTAATGCACTCACTGTGCTGGACATGCAACTCCTCACCAATCCGCTATACCCAACAAGGGAGGGAAACAGCGTCACCCGCGACACATGCCCCGACCTCACCATAGTCAAAAATGTCAAAGAAGCTACGTGGTCCAACCTAGGGGAGACCCTTGGGAGCGACCATTGCATCATAAGCACCTCTATCTCAACTACAAAATTCAGAAGAAATCTTGGCCTAGCAAGAATCACTGATCGGACCCAATTCCGTGCAATCACCACAGACAAGTGTCAAAAGATCACATCTATCACAGAATGGACTGACGGTATCTGTAAGGCACACGAAGAGACCGCGGAGACTATACAACGTACTCCAGAAACTCCAGAAGTCGACACACACCTCATTCAGCTATGGCAGCAACGTCTCCGGTTAATACGAAGGTGGAAACGTCAAAAACTAAACAGACAACTACGCTTACGAATCGCAAACATCACGGAAGAGGCGCAAAACTACGCCACTGAATTGGCACACCAAAATTGGCACCATGCAGTTCTGTGAATCTCTCAAAGGGACATTAGGAACCTCAAAAACATGGACCGTCTTAAGGAACCTAATTGATCCCGCAAAATCGAAATCCGAAGCAAACAGAACTCTCAAACGCATCGCTCACACCTTCCCAGGCGACGATGGAGCTTTATTAAAAGCATTACAAGACAAATACATTGGTGCAACTGGGACGACTATTCCTCCATGCACACAGCGATACGCAGGACGCGCCAACAAAGAGCTGGACGCCCCCATAACCGAATCCGAAGTATACACAGCCGCACGAGCCTGCACCAAGAACACCGCAGCCGGCGCTGACAAAATTAACAACGCCATGATTCGCAACCTCAGCCAGGAGCAAACCGAAAAGCTAACCCAATATATAAACGACTCTCTGTGGCAAAAGAACATCTTACCACCAGAGTGGAAGCATGCCGAGATCATAATCATACCCAAACCAGGGAAGCGACCAACCATCGATGCCCTGCGACCCATCTCATTAACATCATGTATGGACAAACTCTATGAAAGAGTAATACAGAAACGCCTCCAAAATTACGTTGAAGACAACAACCTCTTTCACCCATCCATGATCGGCTTCAGATCGGGGTTATCCACATAGGACGCCTTCCCACTCATCCCAGAGGAGGTCTTGACCAACATACCAAGAGGCGGGGAACATCTAATCATGGCACTCGACCTCGAAGGCGCCTTTGATAACGTATCGCACCAAGCCGTACTCGAGGAGCTATCTAACATCAACTGCGGCGAGCGCATATATGAATACGTCCGAATGTTCCTGTCAAACCGAACAGCCACCATAGGCATGGGAGAAACACGATCTGACCCACAGGCTATGCCTAACAAAGGCACACCGCAGGGGTCAATTATATCACCCCTCCTATTTAACATCGCCATATTCAGAGTCGCTAGGGCATTACAGGCCATACCCAACATAGGGTTCACCTTATATGCCGACGACATCACGGTGTGGACAAGGACAGGCTCCCTCGCGGAGCAGGAGCACTATCTCCAACAAGCCGCCACTTGTGTTGAAACAACAGCACACCAGTGTGGCTTGAAATGCTCTCCGGAGAAATCCCAAGTAATTCGCATCAAGGGGTACAATTACAAGACCCAAGACCCCATCCACATTAAACTTCAAGGAGAAATCATCCAAGAAGTATCACTCTCCAAATACTCGGCATTTGGCTACAATCTGACCGCAAGGCCACACACGCCATCAAACTACTCATAATATCGGCCACACAAGTATCGCACATGATACGGCGCGTGGCAAGAACCCGTAAAGGCATGAAGGAACAAGACACCATGAAATTGGTTCAAGCTCTTATCATCAGCCGTCTGTCCTACGGCCTTCCATATCTTCCACTTCTTAAAGCAGAACGAAGCACGATTGATGCCATCATTAGGACAGCTGTTAAAACTGCACTAGGCCTCCCACCATATACCGCCAACCACAAGCTTGAAGCTCTGGGAGCGCATAACACTTTCGACGAAATCCAAGAAGCAGTTCTCCTATCTCAGCGGGAACGCCTACTCAGGACAGAAACGGGTAGACTAAGACTTCAGCGAGTCGGCTACCCAGCGGACTTACGCGTCATACACTCTACCACTAACATTCCAACAGAAGACAGAGCACGCCTGCATGTAGCTCCCATCCCAAAGAACATGTCGTCCCACTTCTGCGAAGGCAGAAGAACAGCAAGAGTGAACTACATAAGACGGACAATGGGAAGAAGCGGCAGGGCCGTCTAAGTAGATGGAGCCTTGTACGGACCTCGCAATGGACGTGCAGCGGTAGCAACTGTGGTGGGATCCAATCATCCAGAAATCACAAGTCTAACCATATCAAACTGCTCCGTCCTGGAAGCAAAAGTGGCTGCGATAGCACTCGCCATACAACACGGGAATGCTATCAACCAATCTCTTCATATTATCGCCGACTCACAGGCGGCTTGTCGGCTCCTCCTAGCAGGAAGAATCCATGAAAGACTGCTCCACCTTGTTCAAAGCAGCCCAGGATGAAAGACTCTCGTTAAACACCAGATCACTTGGACCCCCGCACGCTCTGGGTTGGAAGGGAACGAGATAGCTGACGGTCTAGCTCGAGGTTGCACTAGCCGAGCGGATCCAAACACAATCTCCCCCGACCACTCACTACTTCAACCAATGTCAACAGTTTATAATATTGGGCTCCATCATCATCGCCTCATGCGCCAGTTCCTACCACCACCACATAGACAACTTACTGCGCAGGAAGCCCGCGACTGGAGACAACTCCAGACGGACACTTTCAAGAGCCTGTATAAATATCACATTCTGTTTCCAGAACGCTACAGACCTACCTGCCCATGGTGCGACGGTCACCCCACCACCTTCCATGTCACGTGGGGGTGCACGAGGGATAAACCCATACACTTACGAACACTTCAAACGAAGTAGCTATGGGAGGCCCCTCTGTCCAGCTCGGACCTGACAACCCAGCGCAGCCTGGTACAGCAGGCAAGGGCAGCAGCACAGGCCACACGGGCTCTGAAATGAGTTCTCCATCCGCCGCCCAAGTCTTCGACAACTACTTCTTTCCCTTCGAAATCAATGTTTCTACTACTACTATACTACTACTCGCCACGGTGCGCGCGCGCGGTTCTTTCGCACGAAGCACGCTTGAGAGCGCTGCAATACCATAGCGCATCAGCGTAGTCACGTTGTTTTTATTTCATACCTCGCGGGATTTCTTTAGCCATGCAGCATGTACGTTGCCACTAAAGATTAGATCGGTCGTTTTCGAATGCCCTCTACAACGTAACGAAACGCACTCGGCCCTAAGTGAATATATAAGAAATCGCATAATACAGTGAAAGCTCGTTAATTCGAACTTCAATAATTCGAATTTATGGATAATTCGAACTGTACGATTTGGTCCGGCCAAGCTCCACAGAAGTCTATGTATAAAGAAGTCCGTTAATTCGAACGCGAGATGGTTCCCTCACGGATAATTCGAACTACGCTCGCCTGGCACACGGCCAGAGAAACGCGCCTACTGCCTACACACAAGGCTGTATTGCCTCTGAAACGGAGAGAATGGCGTGAGAAGGCAAAATCGGAAAAAATCTAACCGACGCGGGGTCAGCCAGAAGGCAGCGGCGGCTGCCGCCTCTCCGTTCTACGTAACCTCCGAGACTTCTTGCCTGTTGCGAATCTCGGAGGCTTTGCAAATCTTGTACAGCTGCTAATGCTGTGCAGAGATGGCACGGCAAGCGCCAAAACACAGCGTATCAAGTACGTCGCAGCTGCGCTTGCAATCAAGAACCAACGAATCAGGGCCTTCGCCACCTTCACATGTTCAGCGTGTTTGTCTCGGCAGTCTTCGTCGGTTGTGCACCTCTGTTTTCAGCTTAGGAGGTATCGGCCGTCGCGATTCATTGTGATGGTGTTAAGCCTCGGCTAACGTTCGTTTCGGTGGACATCGGTGGTGTAGCACAGTCGGACCCACCCACGAAACACGCAAGCAGCTATTTGATGTCTAAAAGATGTCTTCAACGGCTAATTCAAAAGCCTAGTAGCTGTCTTGATCAAGACATTTTGTAGCCATGGACGTCTAGAAGTACTTCAGTTAGCCCTGCTAACGTTACGCTAAAAGTTGGCTAATGGACAGCTTGACAAGAACAACTGAAGACTTTTATTAGACATTCCCTCAAATTTTTGCGGCAGCTCTTACAGTAACACGACATTTGGCCACAGTTACAATTTATTTTAAACGAGGCATGGACATCAGAAAAAAAAAAGTTTATATTGTCGGATAGAGTGATGCAGAGGTAGTTTTTCCAGATGTGAAACATGGGAATAGTGTAGTACAGCCTCATTGGTCAATTTGTGCTTTTTAATTAGACCAATCAATTAAATGCCACCTGTCAGAATTATTTTGCAAATCAAACAAGATCTGTATTGTATGCTGATATACTTCCAATGTTCACTCATTGACCTAAACAAGAACATCTCTGCGTGAAACACACCATTATCGACAAAACTTCGCCCTGCTGGGTCTCCACCAAATTGAAATAGTTTCTAGCAAAGAAAAATTTTGTCAGTGATGCTGCAGTTCAGGCAAAAATTATATCCTGGTTTCAGCTACAGGGGGCATAATAGCCTTACACCAGTATACGAAACAGAACACTGTGCTGCAATGAGTTAAGAAATAAAGGATAGTACACATCTGGAAAAACACTCTGCGAACCACTCTAACTAGCAATATAAATATATTTTTTCTGATGTCCATGCTTCATTTAAAAGTAAATTGTAACTTACTTTCCGGGTGCCTCTTGTAAGGTAACGTCAAATGCTTGCACAGCATCACGCAGAAATAATGGCCAGTTCTTCGGCATACCATCCATTAGTGAATTCCTTGTATGTTGCATGTTACAAGATACTGAAAGATAAATCATAATATGCTGTTATTTTTTTTTTCATAAATTGTATGATGAGCTTTTCATGTATAAAAGGTGATTGCAAGCTAAAATGCAGCAAGGCATCAACTTCGCACCATGTCACATACTCATACTTTATTACCTAATAGATTAGAAAAGATGCAGAAAGTGTAATTAAGAAGAGTGACAAATAGCAGCAAAGGTGATCATCGATAAATCTTGAAGATGATTGCCGCCGCTGCCAGAGTAGGTCAGCCTTCGTAGGAGAGCACTGGCTGCCCACAAAAGCTTGCTGTCACAGGCCACCCATGACGGTTCTTGTAGACATAGGAAAGCAATACCTGCACAGAACAGGAAAAAAAGGGCAAGGGAGGAAATGGGAATGTTGAAATTGGAACTTCAATTAGCAATATGTGCTACGTAAGAAGTTTGGCTCACATTAAAAATAAATTTAAGCATTCCTTTCTCTTAAATTACGGGTATCTTAAGGTATGTATGCGATGATGTTTAAAATGACTAGTATATTTCCTATCATGAGAAGCCAACAAACACTGACACCAAGGACAACATAGGGGAAATTACTTGTGCTTAATAAATTAAATAAACGATAAATTAATGGAAATTAAAGTGGATGAAAAAACACCTTGTCGCAGGTGGGAACTGAACCCACAACCTTCGCATTTCGCGTGCTATGCTCTACCAATTGAGCTACAGCGGCGTCGTTTTCCCATCCACTTTCTTGGGTATTTATGTGTCCTAGTAGAACACTGGGAGTGTTAGCCAGCGCCCCAACTCAGACGCCTTGTTCCTGGCATATAGTCATTAAGTTGCATAGCAGAGTCAAAGTCAGCCTTTAAATTATTGTATGGTGTTTTGTGGCTAAAAAGCCACTTATCAACCTGTCAAACAAGTCTGAGAAGCTTCCTGCAAAATATAATCAGTTTAAAACAGTAATTCACTCTGCAGGTAAATGATGTACTAACTTAATTAAGTTAAATAGCGTCTTATATTGTTGAACTAAAAGCAAGTTTGGCATTTTGCGCTGCCTAGCTGTTGCCTTTCTTTCAAACTTAAACATGACACAGTACAGAGTAAGGAGGTAGCTTGCAAAGGAGGACTGGTGATAAAGTAGTGTTCCAAAGTAACACTCCTAGCTGGATCAATCACTTTTGTTGATATATTTTCAAGTGACCCTAATTGGCTTCGGGCAATACCTCACACAAATGATGCAACACCTTGGATGATGCTTCATACAAAGTTGAAAGTATCTCATGATGTGATCAAACGATAACATTGCCCGCTGACTTGGAAGTGTTAACATGCTGTTTGCGTGAGAAAGTGCGAAGTGATTCGTATAGGTGGCAAATTATCAGTGTATCTATACTCTCAGGTAATTCTGAGCATCTATGCTGACTTGCAACTGAGAAGCTACTGCACACAAAAAGGTGTATTCAAGTAATGGTCCATGCAGAATAATTGCCCACCTAGTGAAGAGGCAAATGTGGCAGGCTAATGGGCCAGGGCAAATAGATTGATAAATTCTGATAACACATCCAATGATATTATTGAAATAGGTGATAAAAAACAGCACAGGTAAAATTGCAGTCATGACAAAATTTTAAAAGCACCTCTGCAAACTGCTGGAACCCTCAGCATCATGCCTGTTCTACACGCACATATGTTGCAGCGCAATCTATATCTCAGACGCAGGCGCATCCACAGATCACTTTGTGATCTCCTCAAAATAAGGTTAAAAAACAGTCTGGTACAAGCTACTTGATGCGATTCATTTTGCAAGCACCAGCCAAGTGCTCATGGTGGTAGAACGAAACTGAAGTTTGTCCTTGTATGGAAGCCTTGGCCCATGTTTTATCAATTCTAGCGGCAAAGCACACCTTTTACAGCACACATAAATCTTAAATAAGACTGCTTGCTGATGCTGTACGGTAAGTTCCTGTAAAGAAACTAAATCACACAGAAAACATTTAGAATACCAAACTAATCAAATACTGGCTTGAATACATTTGTGCATTAGGGAAGCAAGGTGTAATGTACACTGTTGTAGAAAATTTTTACTCATGTATGGAATACTTCTATGACACAGCAGAGTTAATTTGTGAGTTCTTACATAGCAATGACTACCTACAGGTAAATTTTGTAAGGCTTAGGGAAACTAATTATTAGTAGAACTGTGTATGTACACTGGCACTGAGAAATTGGTTATAATAGTGGCAGCTTATAATGGACCAGAGCTAAAAAATGGCCGTTGGTGAGACACCAACTAGCTATTTTACCACGAAGCGCTCCCTGGCCTTAACCCACATAAAAAGCACTGGGAGGACCAGAGAGGGTACAGTACATTGGCTTACACTGATCATGATGAGGTCCCGTCATCCAGCTAGCGCCAAGGTACAAGAAGGATGTCCAGCCGTCTATAGAGTGAAAGGGACAAAATAAGATAGCATCAAGTCAGTTGAAAGGCAGATTTGCAATTACACATAAGGTGACCCAGTCACAGTCATTCATTAATAAATGCCAAGCTGTCGTGATTTCACTCCCAGATGAAGCACCTACTAGGTTAAAGGTTTTGCTGCTTATTTAGAACAAAACAAGTGAAATTTGTACATCAGCAGACGATTTAATTGGAATTGCATAGATGAAGTAAACATTGCAGTTATATTTTTTGCTTTGCTATAAAGTGGGATAGCTACAAACTGCATAGTCACTGACACACGCGCGCACACGTAAGTACAAAAGGACACAAAATAAGGCGAGTTCAGTCTGGTTCAGCATTACAGCCAGCGCGTCATCTTCGAATGCACTCCTTTCGGTTGGCTCGTGCTACGTTAACCACAGGCTAACAACCAGGGCAAAGTTCTGACTGTTGTTGCGGAAGTCGTGGAGCGCGGTAGTGCTGAACGGCTGAACACAAGCAGAACCCTCGTATAAAAGTAATGACGAAAACTCGCAGGGCAGAAGAGCCCATATATCAAGAATTGCCGCGGCTAACACCTAAATATATTCACATTGTTGACGAAAAACGAAGCGCAATGTATTTCACTTACCGGAAAAAGTGTTATCCGAACGTGCGACGTACAAAGACGCACCGAGACACGAAGGCGGCGAACGCAGATCCCGCCATTGTGGTAGTAAGCCGTCGGCGAAAACACGCAATACAGCCGATGTCACGAAGCACTGATGCAAAACACACGGCAAACAGCATCAGCACAGCTAAATGACTCCAGTTAATATCCAGTATAAATGTACAGAACGGCTTGAACAACTGGCATAACGAACCCACGACCGAGACATTGCGGGCGGGAGTGACCGTTTTTTTCAAAATTCCTGCCTCCCAGTGTTTCCAGCACAGAATGAGATGTCCGACAAATTTGGATTGTGCCGCCGAAGTGGTCGCAGCGCGGTGGCTCTGTGACACCGCTGTGCAACACCGGCATTTCGCTCCTGCTGCTGCGCGAGCATAGAATGGTTTCCAGGCGTCGTGTGCGCGCCCTGTATGGAAAACAATAACACGCCCTTGATTGTTGAAGTTCTGGTGTGAAATTATTTAATATGAAAGCCAATTAACTTATGTTGCTTCGAACGAGTTCGATTTGTCTGAGGCGTCTTTTATTCGCTAACGTCGACGGCCGACGGTAACCGCACATTTAACACGTCGTTTGGCATTTCATGCACTTTTAGACAAAAAGATCTAGAAAAGTTCTTGAGTTAGACATTCTGAATGCGTTTACCAAAACAGACTCCAGTGACACCCGTAGTGGGTTTTGCCGCAGATAGAATATATGCTAGCATATTCCAAGTGCTGAGGTTATGTTTAGAAGAAATTCTATTTTCAGTCTTATCATAGACCAAGACGTCTATAGCCGTTTGTAGCCATTTCAAGAAGTTTTTAAGAGGTTTTGTGTTTCGTGGGCAGAGCTTCGACTTGAAGATGGCGTGTACCCGCGGCACACGCCATCACTTTTTAACACGCCAAATTTCTGACACGCCCTACTGCTTCCAAATCGCAGTGTACTGTTGCTCTCCTTCACTTTCGTTAGTTCGAACTTTCGTTAATTCGAACTGAAGCGGCTTCCCCTTGCGGTTCGAATTAACGAGCTTTTACTGTAGGTCTTAGTTAGTTATCAAATTAAGCGGGATATAAAATATAATAGCCTAAGGAGCGCCACATGACGGCAAATCACGTGACGTTTGTTTCGTTCAGTTGCGGTTAACTACTTCTTTTTTTTATTCCTTCGTTCAAATTACGTGAAGCACCCTGTATATACAGGGTGTCGCAGGTAACTTTAGCCAGAGCTTAAAGATATGCGAATGTAACGTAGTTGCACAGAACCAAAGTAATGTTGTTTGCCTTCGCTTGGAGGTACTTAAACTAATTTTGTTTCAATCCTCCTAATTAGATAATTAGTCTTAATTATTCAACTTCTCAAATATTGCAATTAGAATATAAGTGTCAATGAGAAAATTGTAGAGCAACATGAAAAACTCCCGCTACAGCTTTCTGTTGCTCAATACGGGCTACATAAAAGTTTTATGTCAGTCGCGCGACAATCGTCAAATAGCAGCTGTTTTAAGAAGTGCATCAAATTTTCAAATATAACCTCGCGGCAAACATAGATACCTCTCGCTTGATGTCGCAGATAACTCCCCCCCCCCCTCCCCACGCACACACAAATATATATATATACATATATATGAGAGATAGGGAGGGAACGGGACAGGCTTGCCCCCTCCCCTTCGGAAAATAGTTGGTACGTCACAAGTGTTATATGATGTGAATGAGTGAGTGAATAAACTTTATTGCAGGTCCGGCGAGGACGTGAACTGGTCGCGCACCCGACTAGTCCCACGTCGGGACCGGAAGGTCTAGCCCACCGGCCCGGTCGCGGACACGCCGGACAGCCAGGATTTGCTTGCATAGAGCGGGGCTACTCAGAAGCGAATCCCACTCCTCCTTTGTGAACTTGGGGTATGTCGACCCGCACTCCCAGAGCATGTGAGGTAGAGTGGAGGTCTGGCCGCGGGACGGGCAGGCGTCGTCGCGATACACGTCGGGGTAAGCCTCGTGGAGAGCGGAAAGACACGGGTATGTGCTGGTCTGTAGAAGCCTAAGCAAAACGGCTTGCGCCCTATTCAACTTGGGGTGAGGGGGTGGAAAGACCCTTCTGGACATGTAGAAATATTTAATAATCTCGTTGTGAGTAGCGCGAGCGTCCCTGTGACCGTAGAGAGGAAGGGAGTTGGCGTTCCTTAAAGAGGAAGCGCGGTCGGTGAGGTCACGCGCAGCCTCGTGAGCAGACTCATTGAGGTTCGGGGGAGCACCCTCGACCGATCCTATGTGAGCAGGAAACCAGTGAATTGAATGGTTTATGAAAGCATGTGCACTCGAACCGTTAACAAGACGAACAGCTTCCTTGGCGATGCAAACCTTCTGAAAAGCCGTAACTGCTGTTTTGGAATCACTATAGATTTCGGACCCACGACCGTCTAGCAGGGAGAGGGCGATGGCGACTTGCTCGGCGACTCCGGGGTCTGAAGTGCGAATCGAGGCGCTGTTGGAAATGTTTCCGCTCGAGTCGACCACAACGACGGCGAAGGTGTTCTCTTCACTGTACTACGCGGCGTCGACGAAGCTTGCGCCAATGTCATGTCGCTTGATCTGTTTGAAGATGGCTGCTGCTCTGGCCTTGCGTCTGCCCTCATTGTGGACGGGTTGGACGTTTCGGGGCACAGGGGCCACTACGAACTTGTATCGAATGCACCTAGGGATCGGGGAACTAACCATCGGGAATTCCGCGGGGTGGTAACCGAGCTCTTCGAAGATGCGTTTACCTGCCGCTGTGGTGGACAGGCGACTGAGTTGCGCGCGTTCGTGGGCTTCGGCAATCTCCTCGGCGATGTTATGTTATGTTATGTTATAGATCCTCGGTATGGGTCCTGATGGCTAGCCCAAGAGCCCTCTCGACTACTGTGCGAATGTGACTTCAGAATACGGTGTGTCACTACATTGCTTGAAAGCTAATCGCATTACCGTCGAGAGTCAACGTAATATGTGAGCTGCAATTTTTTATGCGAAGCATATTACGAGGGCTCAACCCAGCTCCTCAGGCGCGGCGGTGACCATGAAATCACGTGACACCGTGACGTCACGACAGAGGAGAAGTGGCTTTGGCTCAACTCTTGCAAGACGGGCTGGGTGGGAATCGAACCAGGGTCTCCGGAGTGTGGGACGGAGACGCTACCACTGAGCCACGAGTACAACGCTTCAAAGCGGTACAAAAGCGCCTCTAGTGAATGCGGTGTTGCCTTAGAAACGCGCTGTTTCTAAGGCGTGCGTCTCTTGCTCAGGCGCACATTTCGTTGCCGCGCCGAACGCTGCTTTGCTCGACGCTCACCGCGTCCAATGCGGGGCGCGTAGTCGCTGCCCTGTAGCCCATTGTCTTACACCCCTTGGCGGGTCGACGGGAACGCTGTCGCGTTCCACTCTTGAAGGCGAAGAAGTAATGCATGAGTTGTTTCTTCGTCTAGCCGAACCAAATATAGCCAAGCAACAGCAGTTCACCAGGCTAAACAGTGGTTCAACAACTAAAATAAAGGCTAGTATGCTTCGCATCCTGGGCTTAACCTTACCTAAGCCACAGCCATTTTTTTTTTTAATTAGAAGCACGGGTTGCTTTACGAAAAAAAAATCTTGGAAAAAACTTCGAGAAAAATGATCCATCTGAATCTGAATCTAAAACATGAAAATAAATGCAGTGGGGTGATTAAAGCTTTTCGGATTACATGAACGGCTCAGAAACTCGTGTGGGATGCCCTATGTAGTAGGTGTAGTAGTTTTGCGCGAATAGTGATTTTTGATACCGAATCGAATACGAATCGAATAGTGCCATAAGCAAATCGAATAAATGTAATGCTTTTGGTAATACTATTCGAACCATGAACAGTGTCTATTGCAATTGTCATTGTCTATTGCAATTGTCTATTGTCACGTATGGCTACCCAAGTATACGTAGCCTCATGTTCTCATGTTTTATGTCTGCACTATGCCAGCGCGGGTGAACATTTAGTGTATTTTTACTCCAATTTATTTGTGCGGGGTTGACGTTCTCAAATATACGAAAACATCTTCAGGAATAATCGCATTTACGAATAGCGACAATTCAACTCGGTTTTTGAATCGAATAGGACACTGTTTGAATCGTTATTCGAAAGTTTCGAATGTTCACACAGCCTTACTACGTAGTGCACTTGACGGCTCTGAAAGTGCGACCGCGAAACATGATTGACACTTCAGTATCAAGCCATTCTACCAAGTATCGTAAATATGCTACGGCGTCTTTTAGAGCAACTAACCACGCATTAAAGATACCGCATATGGTGCTGCGGTGCTCCGCAAGTGTTTAATAAGCCGTATGCGCCAGGCCTGGGCACATTCAGAAAAATATGCGAGTGAATTAAGGCAAAAATGAAAAGGAAACTCAAGTCATATCTAGAGCTTGGTGAATGGCACCTTGCACTGGAATGCTGCTGCAAACTCTGACAGCTGCTTAACGGGTTCATTGCAACGGCGCCTCGCGTCCCCGTACAAGGGGTCCACGTAGTGGCCGCTTGAGCAAAGCGGCCACTACATGATGCACAAAGAAAGCAAAGCATGATGACACAAAGAAAAGTCTGTCTTACGCGAGGCTCGACAACCTGGCATACGCATTGCTCAAGTCTTGCACGACAGCTACTCTATACGCAGACAGGGCGGCCAGGAGAGCCTTGGTATCAACGTGGTACGGGGGCCAATCCGACGGCAGGGTGTAGTTCCAATGTTCAAAGAACCCTGTGCGGCCTCGCTTGTTTCGATTGTGGCTTTGGTTGTACGCCAGCTCGTGAAACAAACCCCTGAGCACTTCGTCAGCAATTAGCCGGCCAGCGCCGCCGTAGTTGACAGCTGGTGGCGGGTCCGAGTGGTAGAAAGGAAAGACAAAGTAGTCCTCCGCAACCGTGAGTGCGCCTTTCAAACTCCATCGATGGCTGAGTAAAGAGCCCGGCTTGAGAACATTCGTGATGTCTTTCTCCTGCAGCCGCCAGCGCCCGACCATCAGATTCAGCCAGTCGATGAAGAAGCGAGCGCGGCGTGATGGTTCTGGAAGCACGCTGGCCAGGAAGCTGTCCCTGTTCGACGGGGCAGCGGTACTATAGGCACGGAGCTGAAGAAACGCCATACTTCGACGTGCCACGTCATCGATGAGAACGTCTCTCACGTCTCGAACGAAGGACTCGGCTTCCTGATGCTTGGGAAACAGACTGAGCCATCCGACACCCACGGTACTTTCGATCTGGACGAGGCAGCGGCGCGTGTGAGCCGACGGAGGCAGACCTACGAGCTCGAGCGTGACGTCCGCGATTTCTCTGTGCGCCATCCAGCCCAGCTCATGAGCGACGCGAAGTCCCAGGCTCAGCGTTAACGCCTCTTGCGTCTCGGTATCGAGCCCCAGGATGTAGATGACAGACCGCAACAGACCCAGGTTTTCCACTTGCACGATGTCGCTGGGCGAGAAGCGTCGTGCCCACATGAAGTGTTCGTTGAAGAGGAGGACCAGGCGACCGGTTGCTATGCGCAGTGTCGCCGTCTCGGTAAGGTTGCGAATGGACATGCGCACTATTCTCGGTTCAGGCACGTTCATGGCAGGTCCCAGAATTTCTAGTGTGAGCTTGTCCATTGCCTCGATGGTTGAGACGATTTCGCCAGAAGCCGACTCTGAACCGCCGAACAGGCGCAGCATCTTGCGAACGTACCTGCGGTAGCGAAGCCACGGCGCCGACCCTGTTGGATGGCCGGTGAATGCACGCATGGTAGCCATCCACGAGCGAAAGGCGGCGCTGGGAACAATCTTCAGTACCGGCTCGGTGCTACCGACGCGAAGTGGAGACAGTCTGATGTTGACTTGAAACCAGAGATGAACGTTCCAGTTTCCAGACAGGTCGAGCAGAATCGCTAGTGGGTCCCAGCGAGATTTTTCGGGCCATGGCAGATGGCGCTCGAACATGAACCTTCTCAGATCTTCCACGCTGCTCTCCGAAAGCTCAATACAGGACCTGGCTAGGGCAGCCACTTTCATCTCGACGCTTGTCACAGACGAAACGGCTTGAGCCTGGTTGTGGCTGTCCTGGGAAGACTGTTGAATAACGTTGAATGCGTGTTTGTACATTGTATCTTCAGCCGCGTCCACAACAGAGAGCAGACGGTGTTGATGCTTCCAGCCGTCGCAGACATAGCGGTAGAAGTCGTTGCAGGGGTCTTGAGACTTGTTGATGGAAGTTCTTATAGCTGCCATGTAGAGTTGGCATGCCATTTCGTCGCAGCCTGAAAACAGGGGAAGATCCGCAGGTTCTGCATAAGCCCTTCGGGTGCTGGCACGGAGAACGTCGCGGTACTTTATGCGAATCCATAGGGTCGAGCCAAGGTAAATCAGAAGAGCGACGCTGCAGAGGGCGGCCGTGGTGGAAAGCACTGCTTGGAATCTCCTGTTCATGTACCAATTCCCTGGTCGAACCACTACTTCGACGTCGTTGCGTTCCTGCGAATGTAAATGTAGGCGCATTGACGTCGCTTTATATAACAGTTTATGATAGCAGAGGTCTGTAGTATATGCCATCAGTATTACGTGTTTGGAAGCAGTAGTGATAGTCTAATAGTAGTAGCAATTGTATTGTTCGGGCGTACTCTTCTGTTAATGGTGATGAATGTTAACAAACCAAATAACACAGAACAGTTTTTCGTTTCCCACTACGCCATGTCTATGCGACATTGTTGTGATACGGGCCCAAATTAAGAGCTGTGGCGTACGGCATCTATGCAGCTACACACTGGCCAAGGGTCGTGTTCACAAAGTTTCTATTAAGCAAATCCATTTCGTGATTGACCACAGCCGCGGGCATCATGTCGCCGTGTAGCCTATTATGGCTACCGCGGCTACCGTGCATATTTCAGGTCAGCTGGAAGCCTTGCATGCAGTCAGAGCCCACGGCTTCCTTGCGGACAACGTCTAGCCGACTCCACCAGTTCGCCGTCGTCTGTGTAGTGGCCTTTAACATAGTTGTTACCCGCGCCCCTCCAGATGAATGAAAGATGAAAGATGCCTTTTCCATATGGTAATGCCTTTCGCGTTTTTCGCGTTCGTGAGTGGTCAAGAGACGCTCCGCCGCGGGCGAAGTGTCGAACGCGGCCACTCACGAACACGAAAAGCGCCGAAAAACATTACCACCGGGAAACGCCATCGCTACCAAATCGTGGTGCAGGATGGCACGAGGCAGGTACAGGGCCCTGAATATTTGGCTGCGCGTGTTCAAAGAAAGATTTTGCGCGCACCGTTCTTGCTCAAATTTTGCACAATGATCGCGTTTTGCCGTCGACTTTGTTTAGTATAACACTTAGCACGATTAATTGCCTGTTTTTAAAACAAAAATGAGAAACTGTTTCGTCTATGGGAAAAATGGCGTCTGAAAAGCCAGCCCTGGCATAGACTTGTGTCACCAGTTGCCGTCATTTGCAGGAAGCAGCGCTTCAGAGAGTGCTGCCGTGTGTTGCGCGCTCCTGGAACATGCGACTGCCCGTCCTGAAACGTTGCTTTATGCAGATGACGACAGATGGCGACACAAGTTTATGCTTGCGCCATCGCCGCACCAGCTCGCATCCCCATAAGCGCCGGCAAATTTCCACTATTTTTGTTAAAAACCAGGCAACTAACTGTGCGAAGTGTTACATTAGATGGAGTCGACACCAATATGCGATATTTCTGCAAATTTTCTGCAAGAACAGGGCAGCGGTGAGCGCAATTTTTTTTTTTTGAACGCGCGCAGCCTAAAAATTTAGGACCCTGTATTTGCCTCCGGAAGCCTCACTCTAGAAGACATTGATGCGCTATAGCTGCAAGTCGGAGTCTCCATGGCAGGTTCCACTGAGATCGATTCCATACTCATCGGCGATCACTTCCCAAAACTTTCCTACGATTTGGTTCCCGCACAGACCCGCCTGGACTTAAACATTTTCACGCATCTTGGTGTAGATGAGGAGGACAATGATGACAGAACTGATGCTGTACGTAGTCCTCCCGACCGCAGAGACAGTGCACAGCGTCTCAACGGTCAAATACTATTGTATTGTATTGTATTGGGTTTTATGGCGCATAAGCGACTTAGGCTATCATGCGCCAAACACATTGTATAACTTACTTCAAAAATTGGGTATCCTCAGCGAGGTCCTTGTCCGGACAAGGTCTCTGAGGAGCCCAACAAACCAAATGAAGACGGTCCAATACTAAATTTTTGTTTTTTTCACGGACGATAACGATACTCCTTAGCGCAAAATTTGAGCGAAGCTCTATACGTGTTTTCATTTCGTGATACATTTCGTCGGCGCGGACAGGCTGTCTCATGTGGCACGCTGCAAACGGAGCGAAGTGTGGCGCAACTGCCTTGCTAATCAGGAAATCTCGAGAACCAGTGCGTTGGTGACACGTGGTTGCGATTCACAGCAGCCGCCGTTGACAGACCTCCGCACATGCAGCGCTTTGTTTCCATTCATGTTGTCAGTGGCGCCATCGGTGAACAAACGACGCGCGCTACTCCGGCGCCATCTAGTAGCCATCGTCGTCGCAGAGCCCGTCTTTCCTTCTCACGCATTCGCCATAACCTCCTCCTCCGCTTTCCTCCTTGCGCTCTCATCGCTACCGCCGTCTTTCATCCACCACTGCGCTCCGAGTTCAATTTCATCCTTTGCCATGCTGGCTCGCTCGGTTACGAAGGACGCCGACGCTTGCGTTCCGGTACTATGGCGTCATCTCGTAGTCTCGTGCGGCACTCTGTTTTGCTCCTCACCCTTTCAGCGTACTCTCCTCCCGCTTTCCACATCATGCTTTCACTGTAACCGTCTCCTGCACTTTCCTCATCGCGCTGTCTTCGCTATCTCCGCCTTTCGTCCACCGCTATGCTCAGCATTTGCTCTGTCCTCCTCCGCTCTGCTCGTTTGCTCGGTTACGAGGGACGATGAGGGACGCCGAGGCACTACGACGCTCAACGCATGAACAGGCGTCTAAGGGCTGCGCTCTAAAAGTTTCCTGTGGGAAAAAGCACATTTCTGAGCATTGAACTCGATTGCTCGAGGAGGCGGACATCACATGCGCAATAAATCAAAATGCATAATTTACTAATAAAGAAAGCTTCATTTTTAACGTAAAACTGTCGTACATATTGCAATTTACGAACTGTAGCCCGCAATTGATCTTTTAATTGATTGATGCATGGCGTTTAACGTCCCAAAGTAACACTGGGGCCGTGTCATTGAAGGAAACAGCGCAAAAGATGCGACAGGCAAACACGCAGTCCTCTCGAAGATGTTGCCTTACCAGCTATGGGCCTTAATGAGTACTGCAGGGTTAGTACTGCAGGGCCTTCGAGGAAGCCTCTGGACCACCTGGCGTTCACTTAACGTTCACCTAAACGTTTTTGCATGCGGCAGCCGCCCGGGTTCGAACCCATGACCTCGGGCTTAGCAGCGCAACTGCGCATCGCTTCAACGTAAACGCCCCATATCGCAACCTTACATACAGGGTGTTTCAGCGAACACTTTGAAACATTTTTAAAGGTTGCCTGTGACAGATGGCTCAATTCTAGTTTATGACCCGGTCTACTCGAAGCTGCAAACACTACCTTAACAAAAACGTGAAATTAAACATTGACTCATTAACAATAATTCAGTAATTATTTTGTCAAATTATCTTATGACCCATATTGCAATTCACAAATTCTAGCTGTGGACTTCGCAAGGCGGATCCACTTGGACCGTATTCTCAGGACGACATCAGTTTCGAGATATAAATTCCCGAACTTTGTGGAGAAATGCTTTGGCATTCCAGTTACTTGTGCGCTTCAGTACATGAAACGAGGTTTGCTTAACAATTTAACAGAAACGCCAATGCATTTCTCCGCAAAGTTCAGGAATTTATATCTCGAAACTGCTGTCATCTTGGAAATACGTTCCAAGTGAATCTTTCGCCTTGCGAATTCCGCGGCTATAATTTGTAAATTTCAATATGTGCCATAATGCAATTACTTAAAACATTATGGATGTTTATTAATTAGCAGATTTTGCATCCCGATTTTTTGTGCAAGTATTGTCCACCGCTTCGAGTAGAGCAGCTCATGGGCTAGAATTGTGACATCTGCCACAGTCGACTTCTAAAGCTTTTTGAAAGTGCTCGCTAAAACACCCTGTGTATGATCCAACATGCGCACACGACACACGCTGGTCTAACTCTCTCGGGCTCGACATCTGACTCCCACCTGGTTCATCGGCGCCGGCTCTGCGAGGCCTAGCGTGTCCAGCGCGGTGCCTGCGCCATCGCCACGAGCCGCCGCATCGGCAGCACGGCGCGCCGCCGCCTGCATCTGGCGCACTTCGTGAAGCTCGTGCAACTCGAGGCGCTGCAAGCCCGGCCGCCTCGCCGGCCGAGCGACGCGGCTGCCGCCGCCCACCGGGTCCACGCCCGCGTCCGAAGAGCTCGAACTGCTGTCACTGCTGCTGCTGCTGCTGCAGGAAGCTCTCGTCCCGGTCTCTGGCATCGCGACGCTCTTCAACTCGACCCGGTCTCCGGTGCGCCTGAACGTCGTTCTGCGAGTGAATGCGCGCTTCGGAAAGGACAAAGTTGCTCCGGGAGCTTCTAACAACCGCTGTGGCGAAGCCGATCCGCTGCAGCTGCTACACCGCGTGGCACGTTGTTGTTGTTGTTGTTGTTGTCCTTAGTGGCCGTGGCACATACCCACAGTGGGGGATTGGCCAAATTCGAAATGCAGAGCGTGACTGTTCTTCTTCTCTTCCTCGATCGTGTGCCTCGATTGGCGGGTTCTAGTCGCTCTTTGTTTAATAATTGCTTAATTAGCTTTTACAGCGACGCTTTTAATGGATAGGGTTCCGTGCATTTTTCGTGTCCGTCAGTAAATAAGTGTGAGCAAAAAATATTGTCGTGGCTCGCTGGAGACAAGAGCGGAGAGCGGTATTTAATCGAGAGAATTAGGACAAGCGCTCAGTTCAGGCTTCTTCTCTGGAAACTCGCTTGCACACACGAGGTCGTCGTCATAGTCATCAGCGTGGTTGGGCACAGATGGCTTCGCGGCAACATTATCATCAGCAATGGCCCGGGCCACTGCTCGCGCGCTCGTCGTCGTCTTCCACAGCTGCCTCCGTTCCGTTGCCGCTCGTATCAGCGTTTCCATACTTCCCCTCCCTCTAAGGAAGGGCTCACGGCACTGGCCCACTGCCGGTCGGTGCAGTGATTTCGTTCTCAAATTCATTGCCTCAGCGTGAGAAATGAAAACCCGAATGTGACGAATGAACGCGGATTTATAAAAGTAAATTGTCGGTGCGTACCTTTTGTCACGATTACTACCGATTACTACCCACGATTACTACCGATCAAGACAATAAATGTGTTCGTACCTTCGATCAAAATTCTGGGTCACTTCTTAGTCGTGTGCTACACACCTTCGCTGGTCCTCCACCTTCGCACATTGGAATGGCTTCGGAGTTTTTTATGCGAAGCATATTACTAGAGCTCAGCCCAGCTCCTCAGGCGCCGCGGTGTTGCCTTCAATACCACGTGACACCGTGACGTCACGACAGAGGAGAAACGGGGCTCCAACTCGCGCCGTCGCTCGCGGCGTCGCGGCGGTATATAAGCAGCTGCGCTTGCCTCTGCTAGACACTCACGAGGTGAGATGCCTCCTGGAGACAGAGCTGCTCGTTGGAATGAGAAGCGAAGGTTGCGGCGTGCTACAGAGACTGTTTCTAGGTGGCTTTAGCTCAACTCTTGCAAGATGGGCTGGGTGGGAATCGAACCAGGGTCTCCGGAGTGTGAGACGGCGACGCTACCACTGAGCCACGAGTACGATGCTTCAAAGCGGTACAAAAGCACCTCTAGTGAATGCGGTGTTCTAAGGCTCAGGCGTGCGTCGCTTGCGCAGGCGCACATTTCGTTGACGCGCCGAACGCTGCGTTGCTCGACGCTCACCGCGTCCAATGCGGGGTGCGTAGTCGCTCCGCCGTAGCCCATTGTCTTACACCCCTTGGCGGGTCGACGGGAACGCTGTCGCGTTCCACTCTTGAAGGCGAAGCAGAGTAACGCATGAGTTGTTTCTTCGTCTAGCCGAACCAAATATAGCCAAGCAACAGCAGTTGACCAGGCTAAACAGTGTTTCAACAACTAAAATAAAGGCTAGTATGCTTCGCATCCTGGGCTTAACCTTAGCTAATCCACAGCCATTTTTGTTCCTGTACCTCCAGATAGCTGGATTTCTCTCTATCACCCATAATAAGGTTGCGCAATACAATTCATAGCGTCGCCGCCGTGCAGGATTTTCTAAAGAGGACAACATACCAAACCCAGAAGTATCGGCGGATCAATAGCTGGAAGAAGGCGAATGATGATGACGACGCTGATGATGACGACGACGATGATGATGATAATGATGATGATGATAATGATGATGAAGAAGAAAAGAAGCAGCTGTATAAGGCATAATGACATGGGGAGCAAGCAGAGGTTACCAACAAGTATCTGGTCGGTCGGTCAGACTGTTCAAGCTGGCCAGTTGCTCTTGATGTTTCCAGCAAACGGGAAAAGTACTCCACACTAATGTATTAAGGTCTTGCCCAGTTACAACCATAGATAATGTTGAGTACTGCCTTTGAAGTAGCGCGTTTAAACCAAATGCTTTCCCGTATATGAACCGATGCAGTATAAGGAGCTGATTCCTCTTGTTTGTAGATATCTGAGAACCGAGTCACGAGGGAAGCGAGAAATTTTCATTCACATCCCCGAAACAATTAAGTTACTTTAAGTTCCGTAAGTTGGCAACTCAAAGAACCAATTCTTCTATATAAACAGTGAAAACATCATATGACATGCAGTGTAAAAAAGAAGGCATAATTTAGTTAGCCAGTAGCACTTTTCAGCCCCAAATACACGTGAAGGCACCAAAACACTCCAGAATGCCAGTTCTTGTGCTGTTTCCTTGTAGGTTCTTTCGGGACCTGGACACCGTTGTTTTAATAATGATCCTTGCATTTTCTGATAATGTTTTTGCTGTTATCGGCGCACACTAACAGCAAAAATACTGAGCACGCATTTGTTATAATAATGAGAGGATTAGAACAAAACAGCGAAATTCGGTAGAAGAAGGCCATTTTTGTACTGTTTGATCGTATAAACTTTGTCTCATTGGCTTCTCTAAAGTTCAGATGTGGCGTAATTATGAGAGAAACTGTTAATATAAGGAATGAGAAACGGGTGTGCACGAAAGCTTAGCAGAGAAGCCAGGCATCGATCATTATTTTTCTTATACACATGCGAGAACTCATTGTTGCTGCCTGGAGGAACAATTTACGGTTATCGGAATGTAACCGCTTTGGTCGCTTTCGAGTGACGTGTTATGCGTGGAGATGACAGACGCATGGCTATTCTTGTTTTCACACGTAGCTTCGCTATGTACATTACATATTTTGTAGGGCCACCTGCTTGCCACTTGCAAAAGAACCCAAACATCGGTCGACTGGGTTACCACAGGCACGTAGATATCCCGGCGTCTGCAAGTCCACAACTTGTGATTTCTTGCATGGTATTACGCACCCACCCTAGCAAAAATCGAGCATAAAATTCAGTTGCGTCCGAACTGAATGTGTATTTATTGCAACAAAAATTAAACATAAAGACAACATAATTTTTAAGACGACATTTACGATTGGACTCCAGATGCACGTGTTATTTCTCAAGAGAAATATGCTACAACGTTTCGCTGGAACTTCATATTTTTTCGCTGAGATATCTACGTGCCTGTGGTAACTCAGTCGACCGATGTTTGTATGTTTTTCTTTTTTTTTGCAGGTGGCAAGCAGGTGGTTACAAAATATGTAATGTACAGTCGCGGACAGAATACTATGGACCATGAAATCTAAGAAAAAGCTGAATATATCCGCAACCTTACAACGCAATTTAGTATTTGCATTTTGGGCCTCGACTAGAATATGCTAACAACGTTGTCGTGGGCAGTTTTACTGGTTACTGCTAGAGGCTGCTCGAGAATTTAACGTTTTCGGAGATCTCATGGTCCATTTTATTCTGTCCGCGACTGTACATAGCGAAGCTACGTGTTTAAACCAGAATAGCCATGCGTCTTCTTAATTCATTCCTATACCGAAGGTATATAGTATGGGAAAGCTATATTTCAGTTGCTAATGCAGTTCTGATGCGCCACGCGTGTGCAAAAATTAATGATGGGAAGAGTTACCGACCACTCTTCCTATACAGTTTGAAATAGGAGAAGGTTGTTTTTAGAAGGCGAGCGGATAGAAAAGTTAAAAATTGCACTTACTTCCAAACAGCAATGGGTGCAGAACACCAAAAGGAACTAAATCTGCCACTATATGAGATAACGAATTTACTTGGTGGTGGCAGTGCGTTAGCCAACCGAGCGAGTTGAAAGGTTGCCTTTTTCCGACGAAGACGAGTACGGTCACCAAAGTATTGCGGATGGTGCAAACAGCCGTTGTACACAGCCCGTTTGCTATGACCATACTCTCTTCAGTTCTTAAAGTGGAGTGTACTGTGTTGAAGTAGCATTGGTCCCGTTGAAATGTCACCACGACACAGCTCAAGACGTCTACCGTTACTGTCTGTATACTGTGCCGCAGGAATCATTCCTACGCTTTCAGTGTTTTGTGCCTAAAGAACGCCTGGGAAAGCTTATTTAGTTTTTGTTCAACTTAGGAGGCTAGCGTAGACTCTAAAATAGAGTGTTCATCAAAGTGAGGTTTCGATGGAAAGAACAAATTTCGCAAAGTACAGCATCCTCGGGCTGGTTGACGCATGACAACTAGAAGAAAAAGAGGCGATGGCATGACGCGATGTGCTTTGCTAGGCTGGTTGGTACACATTCTTTTTGTTTGTTTTTATTTTTACATACTACAGCACACACATTAAATCCTAATGATGCGAAAGTAATTGAAACCGCACAGTGTACGAGATTAATACAAAACAAAAAATGTAATATTTGGAGGGTGGGAACGAGTACAAAACTGACAGGGAAGAGGTAGCACCGCTGTTATGTGTCATCCCTCGTCCCCCCTATCAATTTCTTGCTAGTTTCCACTCTCTAAATAAACGGACTGACGGTTCTCCTACTGTTGCTAGTCGCACAGCACCGCGACTAGCAATCATGCACTGCAGGAAGATTCGAATAATGTACGTACAGAAAACCCCAAGAGAACTTCCCTCATTCAGCGACGCTCATTTCAACGCACTTTTTGGTTCAAGCATGTGAATCGGGGACCACGCAAATAGCACAGGCGACCTAATTGAAAATAACCTGTTGCTCGCATTGCGTAAGTAATATATTGTTGCCGTCTAGCAAGAAGAGCTGTACCAAAAAAAATAATGTTATGTCTCGTTTGAGTTGAGCTAGTCATGTCTCTTAAGTGGGTAATGAAAGTTCCACAAAACAACATACTTTATACAATGAAGCAGTTGCTTTAATTGCCAACAAACTGAGAGGAATCTGCAGAATGCAAACCCGTTTCACCTTCGTGCCAGAACCTAGCCTGAATGTCAACGAGTAGCTTCGCACCTAAAGCGTACAGCATCGGGAAACATGGACACGTTGATCCTGTTCAATTCACCGTGTAAATGCCATTGTTAGGAAAGTCATCATGAAAGGACAGTGTAGCAATATTTCGTTCTTGTTCTTTTTTTTTTGTTCTCAGGTCCCATCGAACCGAAGTCCCAGTGCAGTGAGGACGCGTCGCCGTTGAAAACATGACGTCAAACATGTGCATCTTCATGTGTAAATATTCTCCTAAAAGGAATCAGAAGGACATTGATATCACAAATTCGGCATTCAATATAAATTGTTGCCTTCCAGCCGTACAGTGCGTTATGTAGAAAAAGTTACCTAACTCATTCACTCGTCCACGAAATGTGGGATAGCGTTGGTCTACCGCCACACCACGGGCCACTAGCCCGACATTGCGTAGGGTAGAGTGCTTGAAGATTTAAGAGGTCCGGATAAACATCATTTAGCCGAACGGAAACCAACAACAGTCATTAGCGGAGTAGTGCGAGGTACAGCTTGCCAGCTAGGACCTGGTGGTTCAGAGGACAGTCCTCCAGCAAGTCCACAGGGAGGCCAAGGTCAGTGAAGCCCTAGACTAGGAGAGCCATCCATCATTCTCTGACCCTTTTTCCCCCATTCCTTGTATTCATTAAGTCTTACTAGTACTACTACTACCCAACTCTGTTCTAGTCCTAAAGCGTTCGTGTGTCAACGGTTATCAGTGCAACTAACCCAAACTACATAGTGTAAAAAATGTTTTGACTGATCTGCTTGAATATCTGGCCAGCGCACAGAAAACTTTGACCAATACTAAGCTATTCTTAATCTGCATTGATACAGTTACCTTTACATTCCAGACCGCATCGTTTCGAACCGCAAGTTAGACCTGTAAAGAAAATCGTTTCGTCTCCCTCCATTGGCCATCTCGTGACAATATTAGTCTGCCGCTCTTTTTTTTTCTTTGTTCGTTTTTTTTTGCACGATAAAGCTGTCCAATGTAAGACATTCTGTACCAAAATGCCAACTACTTTGCTTCGGATTGTGACGTCTTGATCGATGCAACTAGTGCAAGGGTCGTTAACAGATCCTTTCGTATTACTACGGGAGAAGAAACTGGAGGTCATACCATAGCGTGGTTCCCGGCCCACGTGAATGATTAACTAACCAAGCGGGTGGCCACCCTAACCAGTGGGCCAACTGCCTGGCGCGTGAATTCGCGAACCGCGTCCGAGCTAACGGTCCGGCTCTGCCACAGGATTGCCCCTTCAAAGATCATCTTACCACCTTTCACGAAATTACATCGCAATACAGACACAGCAGGAGGGAATTGCCTCCTCCTAGCCCGAAACTGAACAAGGCTCAGGCTGCCACTTTCAGGCTCTTACAGACCAGATCCTACCTCACCCCCAGAGCGCTTGGTTGTATAGACCCCAACTTCCTGCAGTCGTGTTCCAAATGCGGTCACGCATGTTGCTCCTTCGACCATATGCTCTGGCTGTACCCGTACAACGCGGGCTCCGACCTTCGATACAAGCCCAAGTGGGACGCCTTGCTGAAGAGCTCGGATTTCACGAACCAACTACAGGCCGTCCAGAGGACCCGCGACAACGCGGAGAGTCACCACGTCCCTGTCCCGTCATGGTCGGAGCCACCAACTTGATTAGGGAGCCTTCGGTTCCCCCCAACCAAGTTCCTCAAGACACTCTAATAAAGTTCTTGTCACTGTCACCGCATTACCAGCTAGACGTGTTTTGTTTTTCGTTTTTTTTTTTGCTGCTGTAGTTGTTGTTTAGCATAACGATAGCATTCAAAAAATAGCACTCGGCCGTAATTTATATAAGCCACACCTGACCACCATCACGAGCAAGTCATGGGCGTGAAGCAAATAAAGAGAACAAATAATGGTCATGCGAAGTTGTGGGGTCTGATGTGGGATTCTCACACCGTACTCTTGGGACAAAGGAACGACAGCACAGTAGTGCAAACAATCACAATGGCATTTATTGCACCTTTCATACATCAATGCCTGCTAGCCGAGTTGCTATCCACAAAACATGCCGATGGGCGCGCGACAAATCTAGAAGTCCGACTCACCGCGACCGGAACCGAGCGAATATGTTCGCCCCCATGCTGGATCCCAACGCCTGGTCGTTCGCGTGTATAGTCACGCGAATCGTGGCGCGTTCGAAGGCGGCCACGCGAGGCGGTCTCGCAGATGCATCGGTCGCCGCGCGCGCGGGGTGTCCGCGCTGTTCGGCGACCCGCCGGGGAAGCGCGTTGCTGCACGTGCGGCACGTCTGTCCCGCTCGCTGTCTCGAAGCCCAAGAGAGCAAGCGCCTTCCTCCCGGCGCCCAAGTAACCTCGCCTGTCGGCGGCGTTAGTAGCGCAACACTCGCGCCATCTCTCGCACTGCGCTTCAACCACATCAACCGCGCGGGCGTCACGCGGCGAAGCGGGAGTACAGGAGACGCGCTATGCGGGAAAAACATCAGGGGAGGCGCGAGGGTCGCGCATCCCCACAAAGTCTATTGCAGACCTTGCGTTTTTTTACGCACTGAAACGCTGCCGCGAACTCGGGCAGCGCCTTCACGGGCTCATTGCAGCGATATCTTGCGTCCCCTTACAGCCCGTCCACATGGTTGCCGCTGGAGCACAGAGCATAGCAAGACGCCACGAAAAATATCCTGTCTTGCGCGATGCTCGACTCTTTGGCGTAAGCACTGCTTATGTTTCGAGCAATGCCTAGCCTGTAGGCAGCCAGCTAGGCTGGCCAGGAGAGCCTTCAAGTCCACATAATTTGTCAACCACTCCTGTGGTACAGTGGTAGTGTCCCTGGCCTGCTGAATGTTATCAGTGCGGCTCTTTTGCTTGCCAAGGGGATTCACGTTGAAGACATGATCGTGGTACAGGCCCCTGAGAACTTCGTCGGCAAGGAGGCGTCCGGCACCGCCGTAGCTAACGGCCGCCGAAAAGTCTGGGTGGAACAGCGGGAACACAAAGTAGTTTTCGGCGACAGTGAGCGCGCCGCGAAAACTCCATCGGTGGCTCAGAAAGGAACCTGGTTTGAGGACGTTCGTTATGTCTATCTCCAGGAGGCGCCATCGCCCGTTCATCACGTTCAACCAGTCGACGGAGAAGCGAGCTGCGCGCGTCGGTTCTGGCAGCACACTTGCAAGGAAGTTCTCGTTGTTCCACGGTAGAATGGCGCCCGGGGCCCAACGCTGGAGCAAGGCCTTCATGCGCCAGTTCACGTTGTCGCGTCACCGCGACAACGTGAACGTCCCGTACGTCCCGAACGACAGCCTCAGCTCCTCGGTTCTTCGGAAACAAACTGAGCCATCCAACGCCCACGGTGCTTTCGACCTGAATGAGGCAGCGACGCCGATGCGCCGACGGAGGCAAGCCAGCAAGCTCCAGCGTGACATCCGCGATCTCTCGGCAAGCCATCCAGCCAAAGTCGTGAGCAACGCGAAGGCCTAGGCTTAGCGTGAGCGCTTCTCGTGTATCGGATGCGAGTCCCAGTAGTTAGACGACGGACCGAAGCAGACCACCATTTTCCACTTGCACGATGTCCCGAGCTGAAAAGCGGCCAGACGAAGTACTCATTCAGCAGGATCAGCAGCCGTCCAGCAGAAATGCCTGGAGTCGCCATGTCTGTGAGGTCGCGGATCGACATGCGCAGAATTCTTGAGTCCGGCTCGGCCATGGCCGGGCCCAGGACCTGTAGTGTGAGCCAGTACACTGCCTCTATTTTGTCGACGACCTCGTCTTCGACCGCTTCGGGAGCATCCAGTAGCCGTAACATGGCTCGCACGTACCGCCGGTACCGGAGCGACGCTGCCGTCCCCGCTGGCTGACCGGCGAACGCCCGCGTGGTGGCAATCCAGGCATAAAAGGCAGCGCTATGGCCAATATTTAGCTCGGGCTCTCAGGTCCCGCAGTGAAGAGGAGCCAGTTCGAAGCTCACGTGGAACCACAGATGCACGTTGCAGTTGCCAGACAGATCGAGCAGAATCTCTAAGAGATCCCAGCGAGACGTCTTTGGTCATGGGAGATGGCGCGCGGCCATGAACCTTTTGAGGTCGGGCAAGCTGCTCTGTGAAAGCTCCATGCACCACTTGGCAAGGCCGGCTACCTTCTTCTCGACGCTCAACGCCGACGGCACTGCGAAATACTGGCTGCCGCCGTCTTCGGTGCTCCACTCGATGGCGTTGAGCGCGCGACCGTACACCGCATCTTCCGCGGCGTTTACGACGGACAGCAGGTGGTGTTGGCGTTTCCTCCCGTCACAGACGAAACGGTAGAAATTCTGCCACGGGTTTTGAGATCGGTTAATCGAAAGCTCTACAGCAGCCATGTACCTGTGGCATGCCATTTCATAGCAGCCAGAAAAAAGTCGTAGACCCGCATGTTCTGGGTGCGACGTCCGGGAGCTTGCGCGGAGAACACCCTGGTCCTTGACGCGAATCCACAGCATCGCTCCCAGGTAGAGGAGAAAGGAGACGGCCCACATGACGGCCGTCGCCTGCAGGATGGCCTTGTGCCTGGGGTTCATGCGCCAGTTTGCTCGAATGACGACTACATTAAGCCCGGCGTGTTCCTGCAGGTGGGAAATGCAAAGTGAGAAGCTTGTATCTTATTGACTGCAGCCGTGAACCTCTGATAAAGCGTCTAGAATATTGCTTTAACTATATTCATATCACTTTGAGCTTCAATCTTTAAGCGCCGTAATGCGGTCTGTTGCTATAAGAACACCGTCCTAAGAAATATAAGCAGGTTGCTAGTAGGCTACACACACCTGCAGCCTGATTCTGGTTCTGGCTACGCTACTGCTTCAGGTTCCCATGCTTAAGTGAAAACACGAGTTTCAGTGCAAACGTGTTGAGATAAGCGTTTTCCTGAAAGGCTGTAAAGGTGTTGAGAAAACCCACGCTGTAGTCACAAATTTGGCGTTAAGCTCGTCGCTGGCACGCGGTGGCGCGAGAGCAGTTCGATTCTGTTTAACAGCATACGCAGTAATCCTATGCTATACGATAGTGTCCCTGTATGTGCCCTACAGGGTCATAACAGGATCACTGTGTTATGGACGCAGATTGCGTCAACTCGCACATCAACTTCTCAACAACATGAATCAGAGTGTATACAGCCGTATACGAAAGCGTAGTTTAAACTTTGCAATATTATGATAACACGGATTGAAGAAAAAGTACAACTCTGCATTTCTTTATAATCAAAACATCTCGCTCTAAATCGCCGCGAACTGCTCTTACAAACCTGTCTCTACGCAAGAGATTTCCTGTCATGCCGAGCGTTGTCATAGAGTGCATGCTTCTGCGAAAGGCGTGATCACCCAGCGTGCGTCCTGCCTGCTAGCGCAACGTGTGTTTCTTACAGTGTTAGGATTGAGTCATTTATCTAATGCCAAGAAGTGCGACTCTTGTTCGAAGTTGCTGCTCACAACCGCAGCGTGCGTGTTCTCAGCGAGTTCCTAATTTCTCGACAAACGCCCTCTCAAGCGTAGCCAAAGTGGAACTACTGGGGTCGAAACGAGTTAAATCACGCTGAGTAAGAACGACTGAAACAAACTGAACTACCTTCAGACTGACGTTTTGATAAGGTGAACATAGCCCTTTCAAAGTGCCTTGTATACGCCCACCTATCAAACACGTTGACCACCTTTTCTGGGTGAATGTGACTAGGTTCGGCCCTCTTTTCAGTTACACGCATAACGCCTAAATTGTAAACCAAGAGTGTGATGTATGCACAAGACTGAAATATGCACATGAGGCCGACGTGTGGCGGCCCGTCAAAGGACGCCCGTTCTTTTTAGTTTACACCTATAGGAAGTCGGCCAGCCCGATTTTGGGACAAGCTTCACTTGCGTTAAGGCGAGAAAATCGCTTCTAATTTGGCTGTCGAACCAGAATCCCACCATCCGGTCCATGTAACGCTATGGCGGGATAAGGACAAGAAATGTTTGGGTGCGTTGAAACGGACCGCTTGCAGCAGTTTGACTCGTGTCTATTGAGTCACTTGGGAAAATGCATCTAAACAGCCGTAGGACTGACGGTTCGGGAGTTGGGAACACTTGCGCGCAGCGTCAGATGCTCTTTCTATACTTTAACCTCCACGTACAATGGTATCTTCACCTCCCACAGTCCTCCTGTCCAAGGAACAAAGTTGCTGTCAGACTCGCAAAAATTGGGTTCCTGTATAGCAAGACAGTTGGAGAGTCGGGTTGACCTAGCCTGTTCAGCACCTGTCGGGTTCCTGCAAGTTAGCCTACACACAGTATACGAGAAAACAAGGACCACATGTGAGAGAAGTGCTCCCGCAGTCCTTATAAGGACTGCGGGCGCACTTCTTTTACGTTTGGTCCTTCTTTTCTATTAACGCGCCCATAGCGTTAATAGAAAAACCGGTTCTTGTTTACCTCTTGTCGCTGGGCACTTCCACACGGCTATAGAATTACAAGCACTTCGCCAGCTTCCTTTAATTGAACTCGGCGCGAGCGGGTAGACAGAAGTCGGATTGGCGGAGACCGCCACAACCGCGTTTACATACTTTTCTCCGATAGGGTTGAGCGATTCACCCCGTGCACTCTTCCCAGTCAGGCTGATGGCCCAGTCCGACACTGCATGGGTCCGACCTGCTAGCATTCGCGTGAAACCGAGAACCGGATCTCGTCTCGACAAGCCGACTTGCCTCGACTTTGTGGGGTTTTCGTAAACGTGCCGCCTGCGCGACCCGAGACAGTCATTCCGCCTGCTGCTAAGCCTACTCGACCTGACCCGATGTAGTATTCACGTGCGCACCCGCTGCAGGCGCAGTAATCGCACACCTATACGCGCGCTCCAGCTGTCGTCGGTTTCCGATTGCTCCCCTGTGCTGTCGGATCTGGATCCGGCAACGCGAAGGCAGACGTCGCTGAAGTGAAATGTTACCTCGCCTGCTTCGCTTGTGTTTGTTGTTCTTGCTCCGCTCGATGCTTTACGCGAGTCTTCGCCTCGTCGGCACCAAGTGCCCGCTTCGGCGCCATTGTGTGTTAATTGTAGCGTTGTAGCTCACAAAACTGCCTCCTTTCTCTCTCTATTCCCTCTCTAAACTTCTCCCCACCTCCTCCCTCTACTGTCGTTGCTGTTGCGGGTGAGCACGGATACAAGCGCGGCAGCTCCTGCGCAGCATTAGCGTGCGGGGGGGGGGGGGGAATGGGGGGATGGGGGGGAGGTAACGTATAATTACGGCGTCCAGAGGGCATTGTGCAAATGCGACGAGGCGTAAATGTTGACGCGAGCTTCTCGGGTCGTCTTTCCTTTGTGCCACATTCTTGTCGTGTACTAACGCGATAGCGTTATGGGCCCTGTGTCGCAGAAAATCCAGTGTTGGCGCCGCGGGCAAATAATCACTCTGAACCACAGCAGCGCAGGCCCTACCATACCTTGCTTTACATTCTTTACAAAGTTATTCTTCGGAGTTTTGAGAATAACAGCTCGTAAACAAATGTCGTGAAACAAAATACCGACAGCGCATGCCTTTTCTATTTCTGTGACATGGCCACATCTCAACCACGTGCCGACGTGACCGGCGTTAGCTTCGTGCAGGACCACAACAGCAGCAGCAGCGGGAAAGTCGAAGAAAGAGGCAAAGAAAGCTTCGCTTTAAAAAAAAAACAAAGGAACCCATACTTACTCTCACGCATCGCGGGCCGATGCGCTGAGGGGGATAACGCTGCGACAACTTGGCGACATTCAAGTAGCGCGCCATACCGGGCTGTAGCTCGGTGAAAACAAACAGCGATCATCGTGACACGAGTAGCCGGTTGGACCCGGCTCGCAAACGCCACGCACACGAGGGATCACGCGAGGAGAAGGTAGAACACAGCTCGAGGCCAGTTTGGAACGCGACTGACGGGCGTTTTCACGGTGAGTTGTGGGCACAGGTTCGCCCTTAATAAATATCGTTGTTTTATGAACCTGTGTCCCTCAACTTCGCTGCAATATATATATACATGGCTTTTCTTCAAAGTTCAGCACGCAGGACCTGACGTAACATACGCAGGAAAGAGACGACGAACTTTTTGGAAGACTTCTTTACTTAAGGTTTTCGGCTGGTGGACCAGCCTTCCCAGACTGTACTCTGACGAAGGCTGGTCCACCAGCCGAAAACGTTAAGTAAAGAAGTCTTCCAAAAAGTTCGTCGTCTCTTTCCTGCGTATATATATATATATATATATATATATATATATATATATACACACACATTTGTGAGACAAGGTTTAGGCAGTCGGACTTCTTTATTCTCCCGAGTGAGAGCCCTACCACCAGGCCCCAAAACGGTGATGATGAGAATGTACAGATGAGAATATGAAGCGTATGAATAATGCTCACACTGATATCCCCGCGCGCGCAAGCGGCCAGCCAGGCCACGACTTAGCCAGGAGGGGAACGCCGAAGATCGAATCCTTCGAGAAGCGAAACGTGATCTCCGAACCACGATAACGATGGTTCGAAGAAACGTCTACGGGAGTACCGTGATAGTTCACAGGGGATGTTTGTTCATTAATTATGTAGGGTCCAATGAAGCGGGATTCAAACTTCTCACACAAACCGGTTGTACGAATGGGCGTCCAAAGGAGCACTTCCTCTCCAGGACGAAAGGAGACGTCGCTACGAGAGATGTCGTAACGTTGCTTGCGATCTAACTGACTGACTTCTGTGTTGAAGCGAGCACGTTGACGGCATTCCTCAAGTCTCGAGACGAACTGCTCGGGTGTACTGTCTGAGGTGTTAGTTGGGGCATTGAAGAAAGCGGCGTCGATGGTGAATGTCGGTGAACGGCCGTAAACTATAGGTAAAGGTGAGTACGCCCTAGTTCATTGGATAGCGTTGTGAGCAAACGTCAAAAAAGGTAAAAGTTTGTCCCAGTTGTCGTGGCTTGGCCCGATATACATTGATATCATATCTGTTAGTGTACGATGAAATCGCTGTTAAGCCATTTCTTTGAGGGTGATATGCTGATGTTGTCTTATGAACTGTGCCACAAGCTCCGAGTACAACATCGATCATTGTTGACATGAAAGTCTTGCCGCGGTTGCTTAACACTACACGAGGTGCGCCATGACGCAGCGCAATGGCATCCAGAAAGATGTCGGCAACGTCTGAAGCCGAACTTGTAGAGGAGCGGTCTCTGCGTAACGTGTGAGATGGTCAAGAGCTGTCACAATTCATCGATGACCAGCTGGCGTTATGGGCAGATGGCTGACTAGGTCTATCCCAACGATGGCAAAGGATGTCTCGGGACATGGGGTGGGCTGTAAAAGGCCAGCAGGAGGCGAAGTCGGTCGTTTCCGCCGTTCACACTGGACGCAAGAAGCGACGTACTTGGCCACAAAGGTATTCATTCCTGGCCAACAGAAACGGCTCCTAACGCGGTGGTATGTTTTGGTGAAACCCAAATGGCCAGCAGATGGGACGTCATGAAAGGCTTCAAGGACTTGTGCGCGCAGCGAACGTGGAAGAACAGGTACCCAGCGTTGTACCCAGTTGTAAATGTAGTGGTGCAGCACATCGTTGTCAAGCTTAAATGTAGTCGCAGTTGTCGATGTAATCTGGCATTTGGTGCAGAAGTAGTTCCGCACAGGCGTTGGATAATGCTGTTGCAGTAGGGATCAGAACGTTAACACGAGGCGAGCTGAGGGACGCGATTGGAAGACAACGTGCCAATAACCGCTGGGGGTAATAACGGAAGTGGAGATTTAGTCTCATCATCTAGTGGCGAGCAACCTGCACTGCAAACCTAGAGACTGAAAATATGTCAAGCTGCGACATCGTGTCCCTCTGCAAGGCAGCAGGCGGGCGGACTGGCTGCAGTGCACCGGACTGCCGCTATCCGATCGGTACCAGGATTGGCGCATTTGAGGCCATCACTTTACACCGGAAGATTACTAACGCAACAGCGTTTTGCCGAGTCCGGTATTAGGGTAAACGCAAGCGCAAGGGCACAGGGCCTGGCCGTTCGACCGTGTCGTTTCACGGGATGAGCACTGCAGAAGCGCAAATGTGAATGGTGGGCACGGTGCAGCCGCCTGGTGGTACAGAGCTCAACCACACACAGTAGCAGTAACGAAATGTATTCTTCCTTGACGCTGGTGTAAATCTTTTGCAGGAGTGTAATAGTTAACACGTTGCTTTTGTAAATGTTTCAAATGCTTTACACTTGGTTAGAGCAATATTAGCGCTGTCTGGCTGGTTAAGCTCTGCGCCAACGGGTGGCTGGACCGTGCCGACCGATCAGGACGCTCACGTACGTCTGCGCTGAAGTTCCTTCATCAGCTTGAGTTTATGCCTCCAGCCATCCGTCGAAACGCCCAGTTCGCCTGTGGTTACCGGAATACCAGACACGTTCGGCGCTGCGACAGAATGCTCGCAACGCCCGCTGCTTCGATAGCTCTCGCTTGGGGTCGACCGCCAAGCAGCCGGCGGAGAGTTATGAGAGGCTTCGCGCGCTCGCTCCTAGAGAACCGGAAGTCGACGACACGACGTGCCATCATGACGCAGAGCCAGTGAAGGCGGAGCTTAGCCCGGATCACTCGGCGAACGAGTTGAGGAGAAATTGCATGACTATGGAGGAGGGTAATCGTCCGTAGCTCTCTTAATGTGAGACGTTTCACACAAATTGTGGTGCGAATGATTAACTTAAGCTCTGCCCTACGCGTCTACAAAATTTGACCAAACAGTTTCAGGGGCCCTTTAAAAAGCCTAAAAATCGCGGTGGTCAAGCTGATGCAATGTACAGAAACACGGAAGTGCCAGCGTTGAAAGCGGCCAAGCCATAGTAGCGCATCTATTGTTGCGCGACTCCATGTTATATTAGCTTGTGAAACTTCATTTGAATATTTTTATTAAAACTTCTACGAATTAATGTAACAATAACTTTGAACATTTTTTATTGAAAGTTTTTGTTGTATTGTGATCAAGGACACACGAAACTTTGGCATGGCTTTAGTTTCGGATGACGCGGTAAATTTAAATTGACAGATATTTATAAGCGCGGTCACCGACAGCGGCCTTCGCGAAATCGTTTCTTGCATAAGCGCTGCAGTACACTGGTTGATTATTGTATTTTGCGGAGCGTTTTTATATGACGATAACATACTGATGTATTCATTCCACTGATGGTGTTAAACGAATCGTTGCAACCTGGAGGT